>NW_027555847.1:192849642-193449642 GCF_003287225.1 Phascolarctos cinereus
GTTGGTCAAGGCCTAGTTTCTGCATAGTATTTTCCTGTTTTCCAAGTAGTTTTGTTAAATTATGAGTTCTATCCCAGAAACTGAATTTTTGGTGATTACTATAGTCATTGACTGCTGTGCTTTGTCTACTTAATCTTTTGCACTGATCTACCATTTTATTTCTTAGCCACTACAAAGTATTTTTGATCATTGCTGCTTTATAATACAATTTAAGATCTGGTGTGGCTAAGCAACCTTCCCTTCCATTTCTTTTCATTAATTGTTTGATATTCTGGACCTTTTATTCTCCTGATGAATTTTCATGTTAATTTTTCAAGATCTGCAAAATAATTTTGGTAGTCAGATTGGTATGGCTCTGAATAAGTAAATTAATTTGGATGTAATTGTCAGTATTATTGTATTAACTCAGCCTACTCATGAGCCATTGAGATTTTTCCAATTGTTCAAATCTGAATTTATTTGTGTGAAAAGTGTTTTGTAATTGTGTTCATATTGTTCCTGGGTTTGCTTGACAGCTAGACTCCCAAATATTTTATAATGTCTACAGTAACTTTCAAAGGTATATTTCTTCATATTTCTTGTTGTTAGACTTTGTTTGTAATATATAGAAATGATGAAGATTTATGTGGGTTTATTTTATACTCTGCAACTTTTCTAAAGTTGTTAATTATTTCAAGTGGATATTTAGTTGATTCTTTAGAATTCTCTAAGTATACCATAATATTATCTGCAAAGAGTGATAACTTTAATTTTTCTTTGTCTATTCTAATTCCTTCTATTTCTTTTTTTCTCTTACTGTTAATGCTAATGGCTCTAGCACAATATTGAATTAGCAGTGGTAATGGACATCCTTGTTTCACCCTAATCATACTTGAACTGCTTCTAGCTTATCCCCCCCTTACATTTAATGCTCGCTGATGGTTTTAAATGGATGCTGTTTATCATTGTAAGGAAGGCTCTCCATTTATTCCTATATTCTCTAGTGTTTTTAATAGGAATGGGTGTTATATTTTTTCAAAAGCTTTTGCTACATCTATTGAGTTAGTCATGTAGTTTCTGTTAGTTTTGTTGCTGATATGTTCAATTATGCTGATGGCTTTCCTAATATTGAACCAGCCTGCATTCCTAGTATAAATCCAACCTGGTCATTGAGTATTATCCTCATGATAAGTTATTGTCAACTCTTTGATAATATTTTATTTAATTTTTTGCAACAATATTTGTGAGGTAATTAGGTCTATAATTTTATTTCTCTATTTCTGCTCTTCCAACTTAAACATCAGCACCATATTTGTATCATAAAAAAAAATTCATAGGATTCCTTTTATTTTTTGCCTATTTTCCCAAATAGTCCAAATGGTATAGGAATTGATTGTTCTCTAGATGTTTGATATAATTCACTTGTAAAGCCATCTGGCCCCAGTGATTTTTTCTTTGGGACTTCATTGATGATTTATTCAAATTATATTTTTGAAATGGGGTTAATTAAGTATTTTATTTCCTCTTCCGTTAATCCGGACGATTTATATTTTTTGTAAATATTTGTCCATTTCACTAAGATTGTCAAATTTGTTGGCATACCACTGAGCAAAATTGCTCCTAATTATTGTTTTAATTTCCTCTTCATTGGTGGTAAATTCACCCTTTTCATTTTTGATACTAGTGATTTGCTTTTCTTTCCTTTTTTGAATCAAATTAATCAAAGATTTGTATATTTTTCTTTTTCATAAAACAAATTTTAATTATTAGTTGCATTGTTTTCTTAGTTTCAATTTTATTATTCTCTCCTTTCTTTTACAGAATTTCTAATTTGGTATTTAATTTGGAATTTTTAATTTATTTTTTTCTTGCTTTTTTCATTACACGTAAATTCACTGATATCTTATTTCTCTGTTTTAGTCATGTAAGTATTGAGAGATATAAAACTTCTTCTAAGACCCACTTTGCCTGTATCCTCTAACTTTTGTTATGTTATTTCATGATTGATATTCTCTTGGATGAAGTTCTTGATGATTTCTACAATTTCTTATTTGACCTACTCATTCTTTAGGATTAAATTATTTAGTTTTCAAATAATTTTAGGCTATCTTTCCATAGACCTTTATTACACATAATTTTTATTGCATCATGATCTGAAAAGGATGCATTTAATATTTCTGCCAGTCTCCATTTAGTTCTGCTGTTTTTTTTTATGTCCTAATACATGATCAATTTTTCTATAAGTGCTATATATGGCTGAGAAAATGTATATTCCTTTTTATACTCAACCGATTTTCTCCAGAGGTCTCCCATATCTAAATTTTCTAAAATTCTACTCACCTCTTTAATTTCTTTCTTGTTTATTTTGTGGTTAGATTAATTTATATCTGAGAGGGGGAGGTTGAAGTCCCCCATTACTATAGTTTTGTTGTCTATTTCTTCCCATAACTCCCTTAACTTCTGCTTTAAGAATTTAGATGCTTTCCCTTACTACTTATTCCCTCCGTTCTATCCCATCTTCCATTTTCTTTCTGCTTTCCCCTTCTGCTGCCTATATACAAGTTAGATTTCTATACCTGAGTATGTTATTCCCTCCTTGAGACAAATCCAATGAGAGTATAGTTCAAACAATGATCATCTCTCTCCCTTCTTTCCCTCTTCAATAATATGTCTTTGTGCCTTTTCATGTGATGTATTTTTCCTTTCTCTACCTCCTCCTTTCTTCTTCTCTCATCACAGTTCCTTTTTCACCACTTTATTTTTTTATCATGACATCAAAATCAACTGAAACCCACCACCTCTGTCTGTGTATAACCCTTCTAAATGTCATGATAAAGATACAATTCTCAAGAGTTACAAGTATCATCTTCCCACATAGAGATATGAACAGTCTACCCCTATTGAATAATGTTATTTTTTACTGTTCTGTTTGCCTTTTTATGACTCTCTTGAGTCTTGTATTTGAAGATCAGATTTTCCACTGGGCTCTGTTCTTTTCATCAAGAAAGTCTGAAAGTCCCCCATTTCACTGAATGCCCATCTCCTATCGTGAAAGATTATGCTCACATTTGCTGGAAGTTTGATCCTTAGGTGTAATCCAACTTCCTTTTCCTTCTGCAAGATCATATTCTAGGCCCTCTGTTTTTTAATGTAGAAGCTGCAAGGCCCTGCATAATCCTGAATGTGGTTCCATGATATTTAAATTGTTTCCTCCTGGCTGGTTGCAGAATTTTCTCCTTGACCTGGTAATTCTAGAATTTGGCTACAATGTTCCTTGGAATTTTCAATTTGAGATCTCTTTCAAGAGGTGATCGGTGAATTCTTGCAATGAACATTTTACGCTCTTGTTTTAGTGCCTCAGGACAATTTTCCTTGATGATCTCCTGAAAGATATTGTCCAGGTCTTTTTTCATCATGGCTTAAGGTAGGCCAATAATTCTTAAGTTATCTCTCCTGGTCTTTTTCCAGGTCAGTTGTTTTTTCCAATGAGGAATTTTACATGAGAAAAGGTAAGCTTCAATCTCTAGCTTTTGTGCCAACATGTTGCACAGAATTAAATGAGGAGACATTTAAGGAAACCAACAAGGCCTTCTAAACTAGTGTTGTGAGGTTTATTGACTTTGTTAAGAAGGTATGTGTAGGAGAAATGTTGAGGATGTGGTAGTCATTCACAAATCAGCTATTTATGTGTAGCCAGACTACAGTCTAGAACCTGCAGCCTCAAGGCCACATGTGGTCTTCTAGGTCCTCGTGTGCTGCCCTTTGACTGAATCCAAACTTCACAGAACAAATCTTCTCAATAAAAAGACTCTAGACTCTAGGAGAATAGAAGTTAGAAGGAATGCTGAACTAGAAGAAAGAAAAAAAGGTAAAAATAAGATCTTGTATTCATTTACAATAGCTCCAATGTAACATATTCATGTAATCTGTTAATGCTGGGATAGTTAAACCAGAAGATAAAATGACTAGAAAATAATATTATCATAACCAAATAAAAGTAATTCAGAGGCCATCAGTTACTAATTTCTATTAAACCTATATGAGAATGACATATACATAATCTGAAAACCTAAAATTCTACATAATATAATAATATCCACTCAGAATGAATTAAAAAGTGATATTCCTAAACATCCACAAAAGAAAAAGAAATAGATAAAAAAAAAAACACCTATTATCAAATTTATTATATGAGGTTGTATGGGCAAACTAATATCTTTGTCTACCAGTGCATATAGATTGAAAAGGTATTTCAATAAAAAAAAATCTGCATCTACAGAAGACAGTGGGTTGAATGAATTCAGGATATTTTACCATACTTTCAATAATTACAAGTTGGTGCCTGAAAAAAAAGCCCAACTTTCAAACATCAGTGTTCTCTTTATGCTGCTACTTGGTGATAAAGCATAGAAAACCATGGGATCTAACCTCTGAGTTCATCAAAGGACAATGAAAAACAGCATCATGGATGTTAGTAAGCTAACATATTTTAGCAACAATGACTTGCATACTAAGAGTAAAATAAAATATGATATCAATGAAATGTATGATTATAAAATGGAAGCTAGCTGATGTTGTAGCAAGTTGAAGCAATAAAATTTGAATGTACTGAGTTGTTTGGGGGTGCTTATACAATCTTAGAAAGCCTAGAATGTGTGTGTGTGTGTGTGTGTGTGTGTGTGTGTGTGTGTGTGTGTGTGTGTGTAATCTTTGGATTACATTTTATCATCTAACATTTTTCTAAAGTTTGCTTTTCCTCTCTAAGCTGAGAGGAAACATCTGTATTTCATAACATCTATACTTATCTATTGTGTATTTGTCTTTATTCAAGACGTTGAAAATATTTTTGAATACTACAGGTCTTGGAACACTCACATACACCCACATATATGCGGAGACATACACCTATTTTTGTATGTCTGTATATAGATACAAACACACACAGATAGATAGATGGATAGATAGATAGATAGATAGATAGATAGATAGATAGATAGATAGATAAATAGCTAGCTAGATAGATAGATAGATAGATACATAGAAAGATATAGATACACATGTATACACATATACACAGAGATCTCTATTTTATTCATAGCCCACCACTTTGCTCTTAGGTTTTCTTAGTTGTACAGCCTGTAACTTAGTTCTTCAATGAATACATAAATTCCCTTAAGAATAGGAATTGTGTCTTTTTCATCACTGTATCACAGAATAGTGTCACAGAAGTTGCCTAAAATTGTACAGTGAATTGAATTGCCTTGAATTGAGCTCAGGGAAATGTAGTACATATAACAATTTCAGAATTTAACAAAACAGTTGATAAAGTCTCTCAATATTCTTGTGGATAAATTTGAGAATAATACAAACAGGATGGATTCATAAGAAGTAACCAGATTCATAGTGTAGATTGATACCTGGTGGTATCAGCTATCATTAAAGCTATATCCTAAGACCTATACTGCTCTAAGCTTTTGTTAATGACTTCAATGAAGACAAATAAGTAACAGATATACAAAGAATGATTCTATGAAGTTGAGAGGAAAATTAAAAAACATTAGATGATGGAAGATTATAAGATTGTAAGTTGAATCTGCCCCTTAGAGTCACAAATAAGGCTCACAAATGCCAAATGAAGAACTACATGGTTAAAAATTTATGTGACCACAAATGTCTAAATATGAGGAAGGTATTTATTATATGATATGGTGTATATGACAAAAAAGCTAATGGGATATACGATTTTATGAAGACATCCATGATGTCAATGACAAGGAAAGTAAGGACATCACTGTATTTTCCCCTATTTGGGCCAAAGCTCTATCATTTTGTTTAATTGTAGCTGTAACACTTTAGGAAAGATTTTTTACAAGTTGTAGCATATTCATAGGAAGATGTTTGTGCTTATGAAGGAAATTCAAATCATTTCATTGACCGAAAACTTGAAAGAACTTGTAATGTTTAGCTTATAAAAGAGTTTCTTGAGGGTGGGGAAACATGATAGATGACTTGATACACTTAATGCCACCAAGGAACAAAATTCTTTATTGTATTTATTTTTGACTCCATAGCCTCAACTTCAGAAATTACCAAATGGAGTTTAGCAGAGGGAATGAGTTGCCTTAGGAAATAGTGAATTATACATCACTGATTTGTTCAAGAAGGATGTGGATACTGAGGAAGGAATGCAGTCAATAAACTTTTACCAAGCACCTACTATGTCCCAAGTACCATGCTAAGTACTAGGGATGCAAAAAAAAAAAGTCAGGTCCTTCCCTCAAGGAGCTCACAATCTAATATGGAAAGAAACTAAGGCTTGGAGATGCTTCAGTTATGGATTCAACATAAATTGTCTCTGTGGTACCTTTAAGTTCTGAGATCCTAGGATTTTGGTGGCATAATGGGTAGAGTGCTAGAGTAAGGAAGACCTGTGTTTAAATCTGGCCTTAGATGCTTACTATTTCTGTGACCCTGGACACACTATTGATTAGAGAAATGCAAATCAAAACAACTCTGAAGTACCATATCACACCTATCATATTGACCAACATGACAAAACAGGGAAATGATAAATGTTGGAAAAGATGTGGGAAAAAAGGAACACTAATGCATTGTTGGTGTAGTTGTGAAATAATCCAACCATTTTGGAGAGCAATTTGGAACTACGCTCAAAGGGCTATAAAAATATGCATACCCTTTGACACAGCAATAGCACTTCTAGGGCTATATCCCAAAAAAAGAAATCATTTAAATGGAAAAAGGACCTACATGTACGAAAATATTCATAGCAGCTCTTTTTGTGGTAGCAAAGAACTGCAAGTTGAGAGGATGCCCTTCAACTGGGGAATGGCTGAACAAGTTGTGGTAAATGAATGGAATACTATTGTGCTATAAGAAATGATGAACAGGCTGACTTCAGAAAAACCTGGAAAGACTTGTCTGGTCTGATGCTGAATGACGTGAGCAGAACCAAAAGAACTTTGTTGGCCCCTAAAGTATTTTCCATCTATGATCCTATCACTATTGACAATTCTGTGGTCAAACCTATATATGGGTATATACACAACTGTGAGTTTCTCTTAACTCATAGGATGATAGATGTGGAGTTGATAGGATTATTAGAAGCAACACAGAAGGTTCTCTGATGTTACAGATGAGAAAAATTAACCAAAGATCTTAAATGACTTGCCCAAGGTAACATACCAGTGTCTGAGTCAGGGTTTGAATGCAGGTCTTCCTGATTCCACTTTAGTTTAAAAAGACTTTAGCTTCAAAAGACCAAGGTCTCCCACTGCAACCTAGGACATCTCCACTTGTCCTGATTTATATCAGGCCACTGAAGCAGATGTTGTTTTGGATCACTGGGAACTCTGACACGTCAGGGTATGGGGTGGCATCTGCTTAGAATGAATTCATGCACTCAAACCTTCTTCCAGTCAAATGACAAGGATTATTGTAAACCCAATAGTGGACAAAATTCTTAAGGAATCTGCAAATTAATGTGGGCTTATATACAAAAAGGACAGTGAAAGGACCTGGATGGGATTAAAGAGTGGTAAGTAGTATGGGGTGGGCAAGGTATAACAGTGAAAGAACTATCAAATAGACTAATTAGTTGATGTAGATGGGATTGAGAAGTCAGTATATGCAAATAGTCTGGGGTGGGTGAAGTGAAATAGTGAAAGCAATGTCAAGTAATTTAATTAGGTGATCTGTGAGAGCTGGAGTGGGCCAATTGTCTTGGGCTCCAGTGATCTGGGTGGCTGAAATGTATGGGAAAATTCAGGGAATGGGTTGCTTACAAAGACATGGTCTTTTCCTTTTAGTGGTCCAGGTCCCATTACCCCATCAGACCCAGATGGCTCTGGAACAGAAAGTAAGGCTGGTGATTTTGCACAGCCCTCCTTCACTTAAATCCAATTGACTTGCAAGTCATGGCATCATCTTCCTGATGTCCTCTTCTACAACAAAGGACAAACTATAACCACATTCTTGATTTCATCACACCATGAACCCGGGTGTTCCAGATTCCTTCACAACAAGCTATTTCCCACTTTGCTGTGTTTTATATCTTCACTCATTTCCATCTTGGTCCTACCCTGTCTAGTTATCTAGCCCTAATGAGAGAGAATAAACTCCGCCCATTCATTGTCTAGAGAGAAGAATCAATCCCACCAAATCAGGATTATGAATCTATTGCTCTTAATTTGGTACATGAAGGTTATAGTGTATTATATTCTCTGTCTCTCTCCATGTCTCTGTCTGTCTCTGTCTGTCTGTCTCCCTCTCCCCCTTCCACTCGTTCTGCCTCCTCTTTCTCCCTCTGTTCTCTCTCTCTCTCTCTCTCTCTCTCTCTCTCTCTCTCTCTCTCTCTCTCTCTCTTGCTCTCTCGCTCTCTCACTTTCTCTGATCCCTCTTCTGTGATTGTCTTTGCACCTTTGTTCCCCTGTGTCACTGTGTCTATCTCTGTCTCTCTATCTTTGTCTCTGTCTTTTTCTTCTCCCTCTCCTGAAAGTCTGCCTGTATTTTATTCACATACCATTTTAGTCCAATTTGAAGCTTATTTGAACATTTCTCTGAACATCTGTTTGTGTTTGCATTTTTCCTTATTAGATGCACATACAAGGAGGATGTGTGATTCAGGGGTAAATTTAGCTCACACCCTAGCTACTAAGAAGATGTCTTTAGGGTAGAAGTAGCAATGGAATCTTTTTTTTAATTTTAATTAATTTATTTTGAATTATCAACAATTACTTCCATAAGTTTCTGGGCTTCAAATTTTTCTCCCTCTCCTCCCCACCTCCCTCCCCAAGATGGCTATACATATACATTCTGATATAGGCTATACATATACATTCCTATTAAATGTATTTTCACATTACTGATGTTGTAAGTAAGAATTAGAGCAAATGGGAGGAACCATAGGAAAGAGGAAACAAAACACAAGAGAGGAAAAAATAATAGTATGCTTTGATCTGCATTCAAACCCCACAGTTCTTTCTTCTTTGTGGATAGCATTTTCCATCATGAGGCCTTTGGAGATGTCTTAGATCCTTGTATTGCTGAGAAGGGTTAAGTATATCAATATTACTCACAGCACAATGTGGCTGTTATTGTGTACAATGTTCCCTAGGTTCTGCTCACTTCACTCGGCATCAGACCACACAAGTCTTTTCAGGTTTTTCTGAAGTTAGCCTGTTCATCATTTCTTATAACACAATAGCATACCATTACATTCATTTACCACAACTTGTTCAGCCATTCCCCAGTTGAAGGGCATCCTCTCAGTTTCCAATTCTTTGCCATCACAAAAAGAGATGCCATGAATATTTTTGTATGTGTGGGGAAAAGTATTCAAATGATCTCTTTGGGATATAGCCCTAGAAGTGCTATTGCTGGGTCAAAGGGTATGCACATTTTTATAGCCCTTTGGGCATAATTCCAAATTGCTCTCCAAAATGGTTGGATTATTTCACAACTCCACCAACAATGCATTAGTGTTCCAATTTTCCCACATCTTCTCCAGCATTTATCATTGCCCTGTTTTGTCATGTTGACCAATCTTAATAGGTGTGATATGGTACCTCAGATTTGTTTTGATTTGCATTTCTCTAATCAATAGCGATTTAGAGGATTTTTTCATATAACTATACATAGCTTTAATTTCTTCATCTGAGAACTGCCTATTCATATCCTTTGACAATTTATCAATTGGGGAATGATGTGTTCTTACAAATTTGCCTTAATTCTCTCCATATTTTAGAAATGAGGCCCTTATCAGAAAGACTGGTTGTAAAAAGTATTTCCCAATTTTCTAACTTCCTTCTAATCTTGGTTGCATTGGTTTTGTTTGGGCAAAAACTTTTTAATTTAATGTAATCAAAGTTATCTATTTTCCTTTTCATAATGTTCTCTATCACCTGTTTGGTTATGAATTCTTCCGTTCTTTCATAAATCTGATAGGTAAACTATTCCTTGCTCTCCGATTTTGCTTATGGGATCTGCCTTTATATCTAAGTCATGAACCCGTTTTGACTTTATTTTGGTATATGGTGTGAGATTTTGATCTATGCCTAGTTTCTGCCATACTCTTTTCCAGTTTCCCCAGCAGTTTTTTCAGAGCGAGTTCTTGTCCTAGAAGCTGGAGTCTTTGGATTTATCAAATGGTAGATTACCATGGTCATTGATACTGTGTCTTGCATACTTAACCTCTTCCACTGATCCACCGTTCTATTTCTTAGCCAAAACCAAGAACTTTTGATGATTGCTGCTTTATAATACAATAAGATCTGGAATGTCTAGGCCACCTTCACCTGGATTTCTTTTCATTATTTCCCTTGATATTCTGGACCTTTTGTTCTTCCAAATGAATCTTGTTATTATTTTTTCTAACTCTATAAAATAATTTTTGGTAGTTTGATTGGTATGGTACTGAATAAGTAAATTAGCTTAGGTAGAATTGTCATTTTTATTCAGCCTACCCATGAGCAACTGATGTTTTTCCAATTCTTTAGAGCTGACTTTATTTGTGTGAAAAGTGTTTTGTAATTGTGTTCATATAGTTCCTGAGTTTCTTTCAGCCGGTAGACTCCTAAATCTTTTATGTCTACAGTAACTTTAACTGGAATTTCTCTTTCTATCTCTTGCTGTTGTGCTTTGTTGGTAATATATAGAAATGCCAATGATTTATGTGGATTTATTGCAATCTTTTTTAACATAAGAAATCATACTCTCCTTTTGGCATAAATAAGCTGGATGGGTGAGTAGTGGAAAGATACACACACACACACACACACACACACACGCACACACATATATACACATATATATTTATGTATGTATATATACCCACATATGTGTGTGTGTATATATATAATTTTATTTAAAATGAATTTTTTCCTGTTTTCTGTAGGAATACATTTGTAAACTTTTTAATTAGCCATGTATTACCCACAAATGATATTCAAAATGTGTACTTTTTTTTAAAAATCCTTTAACTAAGGTTAGGAAGATGAAGAAAATAATTTCAATATTAATGGTCACCATATTGATAAAAATTAATCAACTCAAATTTTTCAGTAACCATAATTCTATTCAATTCAATACACACTTATTAAATGTTTATAGAATATAACTGAGAGGGAAAACAGAAAACAGGAAGTGAAGCAGCTGGACAAGTAAAGGGGAGCTGAGGCGT
Organism: Phascolarctos cinereus; assembly: GCF_003287225.1. Taxonomy (NCBI): domain Eukaryota; kingdom Metazoa; phylum Chordata; class Mammalia; order Diprotodontia; family Phascolarctidae; genus Phascolarctos; species Phascolarctos cinereus. The sequence continues at coordinate 192,860,819 of NW_027555847.1, forward strand.
TTTTTGTTTGTTTCGGCTTTTGGTTTTCTTAGTAGCACTTTAGGAAAGAGTAGGGGGAAAAAACAGGCTCTGTGAACTAGAATTTAGAGTCTTACTAAACACAGCAATCATTTTTTCTTAGCTCTTTATGGCAGACTGTTCTTGCTGTCCCATCTAATTGTACCTCTGCTCACTTCATGCACACACACACACACACACACACACACACACACACACACACACACACACACACACATACAAATGCACACACTCAGGCACCAAAAACAACAACAATAACAACAAGGTCTCAGTTGTTTATTTCCTCTAATTTCTCTCATAGGGGTAATTTAAAGACTTGTGGTACCAAACTCTTCCAAAACCTTCAGACATTACTTTGATTGCCAACTAAGTAGAAGAAGCATAAAATGATCAGCATAATTCACAGTCTCTCTGTTTTCCATATAACTTCTTTTTATTTTGGTTTCAATGCTTCATAATGGAAGGAAATATTCCACAGTTCTCCACAAGGTCATAAGTGTCTGAAATTTGGGAAACTCTGGGTTATTTGTGACTGAAGGTAACAATAAACTGACACTGCTCCCTGCTCTCCATTCATCTACTCTCCAAGACAATGTGTTTGAGGAAGTGGCTGCATAATCTTGCTTTTGCAAATTTTATTTATTTTCATTTTTTTCTGGAAATATGATTTCCTGGCATAGAATTTCTGTATAATAATTCTGCTAGGCAAAATAGTTTTAGAGAGTTACCTAGGTCACTGAGAGATAGCTTATGGTAACACAGTTTAGATGTAGACAAATAAATACAAATATAGATGCATAGCTGTCCACATACGGAGAGATATACAGATACATGCAGATAAATGTAGATACATACCTATATTTATATATGTATGGTATGCATATTATGATACGTGTATTTGTATGTGTGTGTATGATATGATTCCAAGTATTCCAAGACTCTGAGGCCTGCTGTCTCTTCTCTATACCATACCACCTCTCAACCCCTTTCAATAGTATTTAAGCCTATTTTTAGGCTAATTTCCCAACCTGAAACCAGACATATTTACATTTAACAAGTCCACGAAGAGACAGCTCAGCTTATTTAATGGAAAGTTCTTAGTTAACCTTAGTTAATGTCCTGCTTCCAGCATATACTGGATTTTTTACCCTGGGTGAGTCAGTCAGTTAACCTCCTCATGTCACATATAACATGTAAGTTGTCGGGCAGACGTCAAAGTACATTATCAGAATAATGTCTTCATTAGGAGGTGCCTATACCAATGAATTCATAAATCTAGTTTAAAAAATGTATTTAGGGAATAGATCTATAAATCTGCCTTGGGTTTATGGGAAATGTTTTGTTTTGTTTTTCTCACTGAAGAAATGGCAAAAGGGATGTTTTGTCATTGCTGTTTTAATTTTTTTTGCTTTTCTTTTCCCATATACTACTTTAGTATGAAAATAAGGCAAATTGAATTGATTGGTACGTTTTTTGTAGTTATTTCACTGAGTTATAGTAAAAAAAATAGGTTACTACCTCCTATATTTAGACCATTATACTTCATGCAAGTAGAAATGTAAAGTTTAAGTAACACTTCTGTGCATCTAAGTGTAAATGTGAAAGAATATATTAAAATGCATTAGAAAAGTAACAGTGACATAGCTTGGGAGAAGGTTGTGTCTAGAATATTTTCCCTTTTTCACTTCAAAAGAGTAAGAAATGTTCCAAGTAAAGTAAAAGAAGATGGGGGGAAAAGAGAAGGGAAGGAAAGAATTTATCACAAGGCAAACATTTCTGAAAAATCAGAACACATAGTGGGGAGATATGCTTAAATAACCAAAAACAGTCCCTAACAAAGTTAATAAATATTGTGAAGGTATAAGGAGACAACCTAGAAATAAAAATGGAACAACTACAATTGCTTTCAGAATTGTTCAGAATTTAAACAAAAATTCAAACCAACAAAATAGTTTAGAATAATGAACAATTATTACCAATATAGGAACACATTGAAAAAAGAAATGAGCAGATTAAGAATTAAAGACACAGAAACTGACAAATTAATAATTCAGATAAATTAATCAATAAGGATATTAAAAGAAAGAAAACTAGAGAACTATAGAAATAAACCTGATATATCTACAAGCTTAAGCAATTGGCCTGGAAGATATGATATGGTGAGAATCTTTGGCCTCGCCGAGTTACGCAGTTAATAAAACAAACAAACAACAACAACAAAAACACCTGAATGTTATACTTTAAAATCACACGAAAATAGATCATGAGTTTTGGAAATAAAAAGCAAAAGTAGACATCAATATAATCTGCTTTGCAAAACAGTAAAAGAAAAAAGCAAAGTTCAATTCACCCAGAAATCTAGTGGACAAACTTCAAAATTTCAACATAAACCTCTTCCCCCAATTTCTCTAAGACAGCAAGGGAATCAAGTAAAGTTTGAATTGCACAAAATCATTATTTAGCCAAAAATTAATAAAATTTCCAGAACATTTTATCCTGAATAGTGAATGAGTTTGTACCACAAAATAGTTTTCTTCAAAATTGATATTGACAACTAATTAAAGATAGACAGATAAAAAGGTAGATGCATCATGAGTGACAAGTTTGAGTCATTACTACAAAAGAAATGATACTCTTTCAGTATACCAATATAATCTGAATGATCATGGAGCTAGGATCTCTTAAGAAGAAAGGATGCTCTTAACCCTGAAGAGTCTGTTGCTACTCCTGTGTCCAATCCTTATAGACACAAATACTAAACAGAAGTCTTTGTGCATGTCCTTTATTAAGAGGTCAAGGTGCATTTACCTCCGAAAATGAACAATGTCCATTTCATCACTCATTGAGAAGTGTTTCAGTCAGAGCACTGATGTCATCAGAAATGACTAGGGCACAAATCTAGTCCCATGTATGTATGGGTGGATTCCAATCCAAACCCCCATGATACTAGAAAGTAACTTAGACCCTTAGAAAATTTTGCTCAATGATCCTATGTATCAGAATTTATAGAACAGGACAATAACAGCATTTGATGGTATAGGCAAATAGATGAATATTTTACTTTTAAGCAAAAAAAAAAGACCAACAACAGATAAAGTGCCTCTTGAAATATCAGTGGACATGTCAAAATGTTTCGGTAATGTTTAAATAAATCAGTTTGGTTGGAAATGAATGAGTGACAGTGTATTTGATTAGTACTTAGGGGAAAAATGATAGATAGATAGACAGACAGATAGATAGATAGATAGATAGATAGATAGATAGATAGATAGATAGATAGATAGATAGATAGATAATGACACCAAGTTTCTTAACTTAAAATTTACAAAACAAATATTTTTTCCTGTTTGGCTTTATTTTTACTTCATAGCATCCTAATACCAAGCAAGCAAAAGAAAATTTAACTGAAAGTGTCCTAGCATGTCACAATTCTACTTAATGTTCTGATAGAATAAGATGACACACTAAACCATGCAATTTTTGTCAGTATCCAGGTTTACACTTTAAGTGAAATTTCAGCATTTTCTTAATATCTAAAGCAATTTGGCAATCAAAATTTAGGAAGGAGCATTTTTGCTTCTGGTATGCAAGGCATATCATGCCCCATAAATATAATTTAGCATCTCCATAGTACTTCATATTTGCATCATTCTTTATAACCATTGCTTTTGGCATTAGCATAAAGATGTTTTTCTCCAGTCCCCTCTGTTCCCCTCTTTCTGGCCATTCTTTTTCTTTGAAAATTTATCCTTATTTACAGTTTAAGAACTTAGCCAACAAATAAGATGCTACAGTGACTGTTTTAAGCTCTTCTAATACCAATGTAAATAAATTCTTGTGTCAGATACTCTCTTATCACAAAAAAGATTCTGGTTCTTTGAAGGGGGTATTTTTTCACTTTCTTGGCTTCAACTCAGAACTGAGAAAATGTAAACATTTTAGCCCCAATACCACCAACTTGTAATCACTCAGTTCAGAATGGAGAAAAAAAGAGAGAGAATCACAATTTCAAAGTTCAGAATGTTAGAGATAAATGTTCCATTTTAAAAAAAAATATGAAAACAGACACATTTACATAAGCAACCATTAATCCCCAACACTTACGTAACCCTGAGTTACAGTACTGAATATTATACTTTTGTGGATGGGCACTTCCCCTTTCCCCAGTTACTTAAATTACAAAAGGGGTTGAAGAGAAGCCAATATAACATTTATTACAGTCACCTTTTGTGGTTAAGCTTGAGCATATAAGTGAATTAATTATGAAGGTTAATAGACAACATTATTTATATACTATCAAAAGAGCTAATAAAGTTATTTATTCACAGAGACTGGCATAAAAGTCAGAAAATGGACAGAAGTTTCCAAAAACAGATAATGAGAGAGAATAAAAGAGAAGAAAAATGTGTGAAGGGGCTGGTAATTGTTCTCAGCTAGACATCCTCTCATTGACATCAGCTGTCCTTAGCTGCTAAATAGCAGTTCAGTGGACCTTTGGCAGGAAGCTGCTAATTGCCAATCAAAGATACTTGAACAGGCTAGAGTCTTCTCATGAGAAAAGGTGGGCAGACTGGAATAAATAAATAAAGCAATTCCTGTGAGCCCTCATAGAAGTGAACAGGTATGATCACAAGCAGTTTGACATGGAAATTTACTACAAGAGTTACCAATGAGAATAACAATTGAATGAAGATCATACTGTTATTAATTATGGAGGGCAAGAGGAATTTTGTATTAAACTATATAAATTGTGTGATAATTCTTAGTGAAGACCGAGAAAGTGCTGTTTATGTATGAATGGAAGATTATCCTCATTCCTAAAAAAGAAGAAGAAAAACAAGTTAGAAAGATACTTATATACATTCCATATTTTCACAGACAATGCAGTCTTCTTTTAGAAATAGAAGAGGTTTAAGAAAAAGTCAAAGGGAAAAATCATATGAAATGGCAGAAGGGAATAAGGACCTATGTCATGGAGTTGAAAGATGAAAGAAAGACACTCAGGAGGAAGAGGACTTCTAAATATTTGGAATGAAATAACATGTGACTTTCTGAAAAGAAGGGAAATTGGCCCTTCTGAGTAAGAAGTAGCTATTTGCAGTCTAAGGAATAATAATGTGAGTGTACAGGTAGAATTAAGAGAGAGACCATCCAGTAAGTGTCAGAGGAAAAACAGAAGAGTAGAAGTGGTCAAGGACTTCTTGCTGATAAGTACTGAGAAAATTATTTGTTGATTTGACACTTAAAAATTAGAGAAGCCTATTATTTTCCCAGGCTATATATTAAAGGCATGGTAGATGATGAGCTCCAAGACTAGATGGCCGCTACTGAATCCTATTGTTTCACTTGGGGAGAAATGACAAGGCCAAAAGTTATCTAGAAAACTGTTCAAGGGGTAAGGAAAAGTCAGGGGCCAGAAGCTGAAGCCTACAAGGAAATAATAAGTGAACTCTGAATGCTGTCAATTAAAAGGAGGTGTATCAGAAGAGAAAGGAAGATTTTGGAAGTGAATAGCTAATTCAGAAGTCATATTTTAAAACATGATTAGAATTCTGGATAAATCTTAAAATATAGAAGTGATAGGTTCTTGGCAAGGGAGGTATATGTATATATGTATATACACAGATATATATGACAGCATATATACAGAGTATATATCTAAGTAAATCTTAGTAAAGATTTAAGTAAGTAATCCTCAAACTCCATTCAGACTTTTGGGATACTACTGTATGTGTGTGTACATATGCCTATGCAAGCACACATGCGTATATGCACATATATACACACAAATAAAACAAAGATAGTAGTCTTCTATATCTTAAAGAGGAGGAAGGAGATACATACTTATATCAATTCCACAGAAAGTAGCAGTTATGATGTAAGAATAAGACAATCATTAGAAATGTCCATTAATTTAAATCCAAGAAATGAACTAGCAATAAAACACATGACTTTAGATATTTATGAAAAAATTAACAAAATATTGTCAATAAGCAATGTAAATAAGAAATACCAAAATAAAGATAGAAATTTGACTTCATAAATATCATTGAGATTTTGTGGAATTGGACTTATGCCCAAAGTAGGGCTGCGGAAGAGCGTACCTCTGTTCCTATAAACTTTTTCAAAAGGTATGTAGTAGAGAGAACATAGGGTTGATAATTATCCCACATTAACAATTAGTCATGTAATGATATCTAAGAAACAGTAAAGAAGAGAAAGTTTTGTGGAGATCCTGTGGATGAAAAATCTGTAGAGAGAGAAAGAAAAGTGATACTTCATAGAGGTGTTCAAAAATTAAAAGGGGGACACAAAAAAAGAGTAACCTATAGTAGTAGTGACAAATTTAGTTGTATGGACAGTCTCCCTCCCTCCCTCTCTCTCTCTCTCCTCTCTCTCCTCTCTCTCTCTCTCTCTCTCTCTCTCTCTCTCTCTTACTTTCTGCCTCTCAATGGCAGAAAATATGACAATTTTTTAAATTGCACTAATGACCCCACAAAATGTAGAGGAAGTGACAAGAACTACTACTATCATGTACCTGAATATTGCCAAGAAAGATAAACTGATGAATGAACCTTGGGAAGGGTGAGGGCAGAAAACATCTTCATCCTAAAAAGCTTGTTAGAGAGGAAGACAGGAAATAATCTATGTACTCTAGATTTTTGAAATATCATCTTTTGAAGATTTCAGATACAAGATAAGTAGAATCCCCTGGGAAAGAGGGATAGAAAATTCTGAAGACTGTCATGCTGAATAAAGAAAATGAAACCATTCAAATGAGAAAGGAAAATGTGGGACTCTCTACAGACTGATATGTATTCAAAAGAAATATGTCAACTAAGTTAATTTTTGAAGTCATATATAAAAGACAGAACTAAGGGCACATAACAGAGGAAGCATGCAAAACATAGCATGGTCCAATAGGCAGAATGGCAGGAGTGTGACAGTTTAAATAAGTTAAGGATAATGGTAAAGACTAATGCCAATTAAAACAGCTGCTTTAATTATGTTGGGGGAAAGAGCATGCACAAATAAAAGAGAAGTTGATTAAGATTGATAAGATAATGGGACCATAGTTTGAAAGCTAAGAGAGATACTTAAGGTCATCCAATCCCATTCATCTCCTGGCTAGGTGGTACACTGGATATAGAGTCCTGAGCCTGGACTCAGGAAAATCTGAGTTCAAATCTTCCCCCAGACACTTACTAAGCTATATGGCCCTGGCCAAGTCACTTAACTTCTTCCTGCCTCAGTTTTCTCAACTGCAAGATAGAAATAATAAAAAGCATCTACCTCTCATGGTTTTTATGACAATCATATGATATAATATGTTTAAAGTGCTTAAGGCACTACCTGTCATATAATAGGTACTTAATAAATCCTCATTTCTTTCTTTCTGCCTTTTTACAAAATTGGAAATTGAGACAGAACAGTGATTCACCAAGGATCAAAAGTATCTGAGGGAAGATGTGGTATCATGTTTTCCTGACTCCAAGTCCAGGAATCAATGTACTCTACCCCTGTAGCCAGCAGATCCAATATATTGTCTTTTAGTAGTTGTGAAGATAGAAGTCATACGTGGGTCACCTAACCCTCTCTCATACTGTTGGGGTCCTAGAGAGGCTGAAGAAGAGATCAGGTTCACTAAGGCTCTGTCTTAATGTTGAAAAATTATTCCTTGGGAGTTGTCAACTGTCTTAATGACAAACTAGAATTGACTGCAAACTGAAAAGCTATGAATTATTTAAAAAATAATTTTCAGTGCCTATATATATGCATACATATATTTCTCTCTATTATGTATGCATATATATATATATATAATATATATATATATATATATACATGTGTATACAGAGAGCGACAGATATCATTCTCCACTTCAATTGCAGCAGTTTTTTTTTAAAGAATAACAGGAGATCATGGAAGTTAACACTTGAAACAAGAGTGTTTCCTTTTTTCTCTTTGCATATGCTCTGGAAAGCTAAATTTGAGGGTTTGTGATTTGCTGAGGCAAATTAGCAGACTGTGCTGTGTATAGCAGCTGCATGTTTATGTTCCTTTCACTGACGGTAGGCAGTTTCCATAAAACATGAGAATGCAGTTGTCAAATATTCTGAATGAACAATACCATCTAAGCACATATAAGACTGACTGGACTGGACAGACAATGGGAGGCTTGTGCCACAAATAACTTATGAGATACATACAAACACCCATAACATCAATGATGATTTCTAAAGAATTTGACAGATTCCAAACTGATAACACCTCTTCTTTCCTGTGCCTCTTATTTGTTTTAACATTATATCATGTTGACTCTTTTTTCAAGTATTGATAGCCTATGGAAATTTGACCTTGCATTAAATATGGATATCATAATAGAATGACCCAATAAGTTACGCATTTCACAACCCTGAATTGTGCTACTTCACTTACTTCTACTCATCTCCTGGATGTTTTTGGACAACTAGAAAATTTCAGAGTTACATCATAGAATACTAGTTCTACTTTAACTCACTTATCTCTTCTTGCTAACAATAAGAATAGTTGACATTTACATAATATAACAAGTTTACAATTTTCTTAACATATATTATCTAAGCTGGTCTTCACAGAAAACACTGGGGACAGAGATACTATGGATATTGTCATGAATATTTCACATATTAAGAAACTAAGTCTCAGAAAAGTTTATCAATTTTCTCAAGGTCATACAGGGAGAAAGTTTTGGATTCAAATCCAGGCTTCTTCCAATGGTGACACTGGTTTTTTTTTTGTTTTTTTTGTTTTTCTTTTGTTTGTTTTCCCACTATATGCCATTGTCACATATGTAGTGGGGACTGATAACAATATCTAATAAATGGAATAATGATGATATGAATATTACAACCCAGATATGGAAGTGAGCCACTGGTCATGACAGCACTACCAGTCTCACATTCATTTTCTCCACCATTTATTCATTCATTGAACCATTTATTCATCAAATCCACTCATTCTAAGAAACTCTATTGAGTGTCAACCATGGCCATTTCATATTCCTTTCTGAGTGTAAATCACGGAACTGAATGCTGATAGAAATGGAAGGATAGTTATAGCATGTTTCTTTTTGAATCTTATAACCAAAGTATGGATATATCACAGCTGCAATATTATACAATACTGATGATGAAGCAAAGATAATGAGGAAACAACACAATGGAAAGAGCAGCAGACATCAAGTTAGGACAACATGAATCACCTGAAAGAACATTGGTATTTCTATGAGAGAGGCACACCCAAATAAGAAAATGGGAGGGGAGAAGAGGGGAGCAAGACTCTAAGGCAAAAACACAGAAACTGTTTAAAGGAAGGAATGCAATATGCATATCATAGAAGCTTTAATTTCATGACGATATAAAAACTAAAAGAAAGCCAAATAAGTATAGAGGACATGAATCAGAGAATAAAAGTTTAGAATAGACAGAAAATGAAGGTAATTAATAAAGAAAATGGGGGGTATTCATTTAAATGATGGAGAAGATGAAATTTTAAAACAATAAGCAAAACAAGTTGAAAAGAAGGAAAGGATGGGAAATTTTAGTTAATCAATAAATTGGGAGATAAAAGAATTAGAAAAGTAGGTAACATAAAATTTTTTAAAAAAGAGGAATTAATAGGATAAACAAAGGTCCAAGATATGGAGCATGGCAACAAATAAGGGAGAAAGTGAAAAGGGTGGCATGGAAAGTTCTAGTGGGACTGGGATTACTTTGAAGACATTCATCTAAAATAATTAAAGACAAAGCATTGTTTTTACAGGCAAGTGAGAAAAAAAATTCCATTTCAGAAAAAAATAATATATTGAGATAAATGGAGGTAAATATCAGCCTAATCTTCATAACTTAAACTTTGAATGGATTAAACAATCAGATGAATAGAAAAATAATAACTGATTAGATAGAACAATGACAGTGCTTAATATGTTGACAAGAAATATATCTAAAAAAAGGCATAAAAGAGAATGAAAATGAGAACTTGAAGAAAAAGATATACTGTATCAAAAGAACCTTTCCCCAAATAAGCAGGATTTATAATCATGCTTAAACAAATATTCACAACATAAAAAGAGATAAGCAAAAACAAAAACAAAAACACTATATTATACCGAAAGGAACCATAGACAACAAATCCACAACAACATTCAATTTATATGTCCCAAATGCCCTAGCACCTAACCCACTAATGAAAAATTAACTGACGTATAAGAAGAATAGGTAATATTAGAATACTAGAAAGAAATGTTAATGTCTTCCCAATTGAGAAAAAAAAAACAGTGAAGATAAGCCAAAAACAAAAGGAAAATAAAGAATTGAACACATTACTGAAAAAACTAGACTGAAAAGATTTATGACATCTTCTAAATAGAACCCAGAAAGAATATGTATGTATTTTTTAGCATGAAATCTTTTTTTTTTTACAAAAACTGACCATATATTAGGGCTCAAGGATACTGCAAATAAATATTAAAAAGGCTAAAATAGTAAACACATTTTTATAGAGCAATGTACAATAAAAATGTTAATGAGATCGGAGAGCACAACAAAAGATACATGTCCGCATGGAGACTTTACAATGAAATTTTAAATGATGAGTGTATCAAAGTACAAAACACAGAAATAATTAATAATTATGTGAAAAACATGATAATTTTTGAAAGAACATGCTAAAATTTCTGTGATTTGGCTAAAGAAGAACTTAAGGGAAAAGGGATGTCTTTTAGAATATATATGAACAAAATAAAAAAGGCAAGGATTAATAAACAGAATATGCAAAATTAGAAAACCAACTTGGAGCTTCATGGAGGAGGTAACTTTTGATAAGGGCATAAAATACAGAAAGAGTTTCAAAGCAAAGGGAGAGGGGACAGCATTATAGCCATAAGTACTGGTGTGCACAAAAGTGTGGAGGTACAATCATCTAAAAATGTGCTTATTTATATATTATGTATAGGTACATATATAAATACATACATATATATATACACATATATATACATACTTATATGCATGTTTTAAAGCTTAAAACTGCACTAAGACATTTGGAAACAAATGCACATATGTTTGTGTATTATATGTATACATATGTGTATATAAATATATGTTTGTATGGCTATACATGTATGTGTATATATATTGTTTATATTATGTATGTGTGGGTATACGTGTGTATATACATACATTTTTATATATGCATATATGTATGTATTTATGTATACATGCATCTGTGTGTGTGCTAGGCAGTGAGAACTTCTCTCTCTGGAGCATAGTGAGTATGGAAACGTATAATATGAGATTAGCCAAAAGAAAAATATTCTTCGCATTTCAGGAAGCATCCTTATATGAAAGCTCTATTGACTCATCATATGCATTTGAGAGATATTCTGAATGTCCTTTTTGCATTGTCTGCTGGTATGGCCTTAACACTATTCCTAACCTTCAGTTATCAGCTCCAATAATGTCCTAGGAAGTATGTTTCTCAAATTTCCTAGACACCTTCAAAGCTCATCTCAAATGCAACTTCCTGAAGTAGTTCTTTCTTGTCCTTTTCTAACAGCTAGCACAGTCCCAAATCACCATTCCTTTATCATGCATATATTTTGCACATACTTACATGTAGCAAATGTAGTTTATGTTATCTCCTACTACTCAAAGCAAGCTCCTCAGGACAATGAATACTTAATTTCTAGACTCCTAGTGCCTAACTAGGTGCTTGATATAGAAATTATTCAGTAAAAGTCTATTGATTGAATTGAATTAAAATGTGTTATATCTCCTTCAAGACATTATTCAATAAATAAAGAACAATTGTAAGAAAAAAGTACTTACTATAATTATAATTAGACAAAAGTATTGTTAAGAAAATCAGCAATAAAGATTTGAAATCTGTGAAATATTATTTCATATTATCTTAAGAATCAAGGTAGGTATCAATGATATCTATCAATATAGGTATTTCAATATATAGATATTTATCAGTATAGATATATCAATATCAATATCAATGATATTTAATTCTCCAGTTCATTATCTTTATAATACTCAATAAAATATAAAATGTTACACTTCATATATGAAGTACAAAAGATGCCATTATAACACCACCCTCAAACTCAATAACGTTCCATGTTTACTCACTGCTGAAAGTATTGGGTGGATGTGAAGGAGACACTTTGAAATGTGGTCTGTTGAAGTATACTCTTTGCTGCAGAGTCAGTTTTAGCCCCAGTGTTAAAATATACAGTGTCATTACAAATACGTGACTGTTTACAAACTTGCTTCTACATATGAATTGTTTGCTGGCACCAAATGAAAAACTGATAACCATGGATACCTTAGTATCACTCCCAATGATCATCCTTAAGGTTTCAGACTTAAAGTGGAAGATGATCCCTATTATTAGCAACAAAGTACTTCTCATATGTGAACACAGTTTGTATACCCTTTTAAAAATGTGTTTTATAATACTACTATATTCAGGGTGATATATGACAAATTCTTATCGGGGCATCAGGAAGGCATATGATAATACGGCTTTCCATATTGGAATAAATGTTAACATCATGAGTTCTATATCGACCTTGATGTGACTTATCAGTGTGCCAATGAACACTAATGTGTATTTACTTCATCAAATAAGTGTAAATTTCAATTTAAGAGTGAGTTTAGTTAGTTATTAATTTCTTAGAATATGTTTTAATAAAGAATTAAGGACCCCCTTCATGTGTTAGAAAAAGCACTAGATCAATTATCAGAAGACATGGGTTCAATCTCTGCAGCTATCACTAAATTCCTGTATGAACATTAATAAATTACTTCACCTCTGGGTTTCCTTATCCAGAAGGAGAGGGTTTGAAAAATTATTTGACTTAGTATATGAAACATCAAAGAATTGAAACAGGACCAGAATGTGGAAGTTAGAGGAGGGCAATGTCTGGTTCATTTTATTGATAAATATTTTTAGCATTAGCAGTTGCCCTGAAATGGAGTAAGTTATCTCAGAAAATAGTGAGTTTCATGACAGTCATTTTGTTTAAGCAGAGTTTTGCATGACTATTTATTGGAGATACTCTAGAAGAAACTTATGCATTAGGCAAAGGATTAGACAAAGTGATCTCAGAAGTGTCTTCCAAATATAATATTCTATTATTATAATGGTTTATATGAGTTATAAAATTTACAACTATGCTATTTATGTCATCATCAGAGACAATAATTGGTCACCCAAATGTCATTTAAGACTGAACAGAACAAGGCCAAAGACAAAAATCAAATGCCTTAAGTAGTATCATTAGATACTTCCCTCAAACCTAATTTCTTAATTTTAGTTCTGGTCATTCAAAGAATTGAGCATCTAACTATGTTATCTTTTAAATCATTTTTCATCTATTTGTACTCAAGATACAAGAAAATAATTTGCCAATTTCTTTGCTGACATGTGGGTGTATTATGTCTAGATAATTCCCAAAACTACTTGTCTAGTTATCCCGGAGAGAGGAATTGCAGTATTCCTCTCTTGTGACTCTTTTTTTTCATTTAAAAAATACATTTATTGGGGCAGCTAGGTGGCGCAGTGGATAGAGCACTGGCCCTGAAGTCAGGAGGACCTGACTTCAAATCTGGCCTCAAACCAAACACTTCACACTTACTAGCTGTGTGACCCTGCGCAAGTCACTTAACCCCAATTGCCAAAAAAAATGCATTTATTTAAATATTTAAACTTTTAAATATTCACTTCCACAGGATTTTGAGCTCCAAATTTTCTACTCATCTCTTCCCTCCCCCACCCCAAGATGGCATGCATTTTGATTACCCTTGCACCCAGTCTGGCCTCCCTATTATCACCTCCTCCCACTTTCATCCCCTTCTCCTTCTATTTTTATGTAGAGTAAGATAGATTTCTATATTCCTTTTCTATACCCCATCTTATTTCCCAGTTGCATGTAAACACAATTTTTCACATTCTTTTTTAAAATTTTGAGTTATAAATTCTCTCCCTTCTCCATCTCCACCCACCCTCACTGAGAAAGCAAGCAATTCAAAATAGGTCATACATGTTATGTAGTCATGCAGAACACTTCCATAACAGTCATGTCGTGAAAGACTAACTGTATTTCCCTCCATCCTATGCCACACCCCATTCATTCTATTTTCTTCTTTGACCCTGTCCCTCCTCAACAGGTTTGCTTCTGATTAACCCTCCCCAATCTGCCCTCCTTTTTTGTCAGCCCTCCCTTTCTTATTCCCTTACCCAGTACTTTCCTGTAGGGCAAGATAGACTTCTACAACCAATTGAATGTGTATATTATTCCCTCCTTAAGCCAAATCCAATGAGAGCAAGGTTCATTTATTCCCTCTCACCTCCCCCCTCTTCCCCTCCACTGTAAAAGATTTTCTTTACCTCTTTAATGGTGATAATTTAGCCAATTCTACCTCTCCCTTTCTCCTTCTCATGCCTTATTCCTCTCTCATGCCTTAATTTTGTTTTTTGGGGGGTTTTTTTTGAGCTACCATCCCTTCACCTCACTCTGTGCCCTCTCTCTATATGTATTCTCTTCCACTACCCTCATAATAAGAAAGGTCTCATGAGTTACAAATATCATCTTTACATATAGGAATATATACAATTTAACATTATTTAGTCCCTTACAATTTATCTTTAATTTTTACCTTTTCAGGGGCAGCTAGGTGGTGCAGTGCATAGAGCACCGGCCCTGGATTCAGGAGGACCTAAGTTCAAATCTGTCCTCAGACACATAACACTTACTAGCTGTGTGACTGTGGGCAAGTCACTTAACCCCATTGCCTAGCAAAAAAAAAAATACTTTTTCATGCCTCTCTTGAGTCTTGTATTTGAAAGTCAATTTTTCTATTTAACTCTGGCTTCTGAAGAATGCATTAAATTCCTCTGTCATTAAATGTCAATTCCTCCCTGCCCCACCATTGATTACACTCAGTTTTGCTCATTAGGTGATTCTTGTTTTTAATCCTAGCTGTTTTGACCTCCAGAATATCATGTTCCAAGCCCTCTAATTCTTTAATGTAAAAGATACTAAATCTTGTGTTATCCTCCTTGTATTTCCACAATACTTGAATTGTTTCTTTCTGGCTGCTTACAATATTTTCTCCTTGACCTGGGAACTTTGGAATTTGAATATAATATTCCTGGGAGTTTTCATTTTGGGATCTATTTAAGGAGATGATCAGTGGATTCTTCCAATTTGTATTTTACCCTATAGTTCTACAATATCAGGGCAGTTTTCTTTGACAATTTCTTGAAAGATACTGTGTAGGCTCTTTTTTTTTTTATCATGGCTTTCAGGTATCCAATAGTTTTTGAATTCTCTCTCCTGGATTTATTTTCCAGGTTAGTAGTTTTTCCAATGAGATTTTTCACATTCTTATTTCTCTTTTTTCATTCTTTTGGTTTTGTTTTATACTTTCTTGATTTCTCGGAGTCATTAGCTTCAATTTGTTCTATTCTAATTTTTAAGAAATTATTTTCTTCAGTGAGCTTTTGGAACTACTTTTCCATTTGGCCAATTCTGCTTTTTAAACATTATTTTCCTCATTTACTTTTTGGACCTCTTTTGCTATTTAGTCTAGTCTTTTTACTAAGGTGTTATTTTCTTCATTTTTTTTTTGAGTCTCCAGCTGTTGACTCATTTTTCATGATTTTCTTCCATCACCCATTTCTCTTCCCAATTTTTCCTCTACTTCTCTTACTTGGTTTTCAAAATCCTTTTTGAGCTCTTCAATGGCCTGAGACCAATTCATATTTTTCTTGGAGACTTTGGATGTAGGAGCTTTGACTTTGTTGTCTCTGACTGTATGTTCTGATCATATGTTTTGTCCCCAAAACAAGATTCTATAGTCTTAGTTGTTCCCACCCCCACTCTTTGCTTATTTTCCCAGCCAATTACTTGACTTCTTAACTCTTTAAGATAGAGCTCTGCTTCCAGTGTGGAGGATGTACTGTGTCAAGCTTCATGGGTTTTGTGCAACTTTTTCAGAGATATGTCTAAGGAGCTGTAAATTTGCAGTTCTTCCAAGGTGTTATGATCTGAGGAGAGGTGTTTAGTACTCTCAGGGCTTATGTGCTGGTCTGTGAGTGACCAAAAACACTCTTTTCTGCCCTGAAACTGTGAGGAGGGTTCCCTCTTCACTGCTTCCACAAGCTCTGCTATGCTACAGTGTTCCTCCTTGCCCCAGAACTGTCACCCAGGACTGCAATCTAGCTCCAAGTATGGGCAAAGCAACAGAATCCTCCCTCAGTGCCAGCAAAAAGATGCCTGTAATCTCCTTATCAGTGATTTGACCCCCTTACCCTCTATGGGCTGAGATCTCTAGAAGCAGCCACTGCTGCTGCCAATGCCACCACTGTCACCTCAGCACTACCCTTGAGCTGGGACTGGCCTGCACTCCTCTCTCACCCAGGTCAGAATGACCTTTCCTACTAACCTTCTAAGTTGTCTTTGGTGTTTGTGGGTTGAGAAGTCTGGAAAGTGGCACAACTGCTAGTGACTTAGCCCCTGAGGCTCCTTCCAGGCCTGCTAGGGCTTGGTCTGTGCCTGGTATGGCCCACACTCCTCTCCAAGCCTGGTGAAACAGACCTTTCCCATCCACCACCTGGATTGTTTTCGGCTGGAAATTTGTTCCATTCTGTCTTTTTGTGCATTCTGCTACTCCAGAATTTGTTTATAGTCATTTTTACAGGTATTTGGAGGAGTTGCAGGGAGAGTTCAATCAAATCCCTGCTTTTATTGTGCCATCTTGGTGCTGTCCCTTGTTGTGACTTATTAAATTTGTGTTACTGGCTGGTAATCAATGCATAATTTTTTAATATTATTAAATATTTGTTGTTATCATTGTTGTTGTTCATCATCATTTTCAGTCATGTCATACTCTTTGTGATCACATTTGGGGTTTTCTTGGCAAACATGCTGGAATGGTTTGCCATTTCCTTCTCCAGCTCATTTCATAGATGAGGAAACTGACACACAGGGTTAAGTGATTTGCCCAGGGTCACACAGCTAGTAAGTATCTGAGGCTAGATTTGAACTTAGGAAAATAAGTCTTCCTTATTACAAGCCTAGTACTCTACTTACTGAGCCTCCTAGCTGCCCTATTAAATACTTACATGCCATTCCAATTTAATATTTTGCTAGGCACAGAATTAAAACTCCCCATTGGTTTTTTGCCCATTTACCCCTCTCACTCATTCAGAAAATCACAACTTTTGATCATCTTCAATCTTCTATAGTCTCTCCCATTTTTCATGATAGTATACACACAACTATTCAGAAGTACCATTTAAAAATACCTTCAACATCCTATGATATAACTTATTCTGTCCATATAACTTGATCTTATTTAGGGCAATTAGGAGGGCTCCAATCTTTTATTAACATTGTGTATTTCATTTTCCTCAACCATTCTTATTATGGCATTTTCTGTTTGCAGATCACCATTAATGTAAGATTGAAGCTAAATACCTGTTATCTTCCACTTTTTCTAAATTGTTTGTTAATTTTCCCATATGTTCTAGATGTCTTATGGATTGATATCTTCCCTATTCTTCTCCTTGTTCAAAAGATAATGTCTATATATCTGTAGTTTCTTACACTATATGTGTACTATATACGTATAATTATTCACATATGTCTTTGTATTTGCATACTATATATGTGTATTATTCACACACATTATGCACACACATACATTCATACACGTATGTTTCTGCATATGTGTATTTTATTAAAGAAACAGCCATGTGGCATAAGATACAGAATTAGCTTAAAGGTCATAACTAACTGAATTCAAGTCTCACCTCTCAACCTTTGATACATCCCACCTATGTGACCCTGGACAAATCATTTAATCACTTTTTCTAGCCAACTAGTTAAAATCATAAGTTTCAGTGAAGTTGCTGACTTGTACTGGTGATTAGGATTGCCTATATTATTTAAATCATGACTCTAGTCCCTATTCCTATATTATTCAGCACTTTTGAAACAACAGGTTCACTTTGGGATTTACAATTCTTTTGGACATAATTCTTACAAATTATTTTTGCCTTTCTGTTTTCTTTTTTTCACTTTGTGTCCCTGTTTCTACCCTTTTAAAATCAGAGATTATAAGAGACCTCCCAGTAAGGCCACATTGATCTATTTAGATGTCTCCCCCTCTTTTTTCATCTTTAGAATGATTGGATATTTGTAGGTGGATCCAAGGTGGTAAAGTATAGGAAAGGACTTGTCTGAGCTCTTCTCCAGTCACCTCCAAATGCCCTAAAATGACTCTAAACAAATTCCAGAGCATCAGAACCCACAAAAAGACAGAATGAAACAAATTTCCATCCCAAGAAAACTTGGAAGGTCAGAAGGAAAGTTCTGTTGTACCACGGTGAGAGAGGGATGCATTCCAGCACAAGGCACACCCACAATGACCAAGCCCCAGAAAACCCAGAGCAGGCCTATGGCTAATGAATCAATGGCAGCAGTGGCAGTTTCCAAACCTCTCAGCCCACAGATGCCAAAGAAACTTAGAAGGTCAGCAGGAAAAGTTTGTCACACTTGGGTGAGACTGGAAAGTAGTCCAGAACAGGATATGCCTCCACAGCACTGGCCCCTGCAAACCAGGGCCAGGCTTACAGAGTGACTGATCAGCAGCAGCAATGGCAGTGGCAGCAGCAGTGGCCACTTCTGGTGCTTTCAGCCCCAGATGATAATGGGGTTGACAACTGGTCAGAAGTAGTTTACAGGGGTCTTTTTGTTGGCCTTAGGAGTGGTATTCTGTTACTTTGCCCATACTCAGATCTGGGAGGCAGTTATGGATGGCAGTTCCAGGGGGAAGAAGAATACTAAAATAGCAGAGCTTACAGCAGCAGTGGAGGATGGGTGCTCCTCACCATTCCAAGGCAGAAAAGAGTGCTTCTGGTCACTCACAGACTGGAATACAGGCCAGGAGAGTACTAAGCACCTCTCCTTAGATCATGCCATCTTAGAGGAACTGGAAACTTACAGTCCCTACAAGTATCTTTGAAAACAGTTGCACAAAACCTCTGAAGCTTGAGAGAGTGTGCCCTCCACCCTGGAAGCAGAACCCTACTTTAACAAAGAGTTAAAAGTTAATTAATACCCCTGGAAAAATGAGCAAACAAGGGGAAAAAATCTTTACTATGGAAAGTTACCATGATGACAAGTAAGATCAAAACACACTCAGAAGAAGACAACAAAGTCAAAGCTCCTATATCCAAAGCCTCCAAGAAAAATATGAATTGGCCTCAGGCCATGGAAGACATCACAAAAACATTTTGAAAATCAAGTAAAAGAGGTAGAGGAATAATTGGAAAAAGAAATGAGAGTGATGCAAGAAAATCATGGAAAACAAGTCAGCAGCTTGGTAAATGAGAAATAAAAAATACTGAAGAAAACAAATGCCTTAAAAAAGAGTAAGTCAAAGGGTAAAAGAGGTTCAAATAGCCAATGAGGATAATAATGCCCTAAAAAGTATAACTGGACAAATGGAAAATGAGGTCCAAAAGCCCAGTGAAGAAAATAATTCCTTAAAAATTAGAATGAAGCAAATGGAAGCTAATAACTTTATGAGAAATTAAGAAAGAATAAAACAAAATCTAAAGAATGAAAAATTAAAATACAATGTGAAATATCTCATTGTGAGAACAACTGACCTGGAAAATAGATCTAGGAGAGATAATTTAAAAATTATTAAAGTACCTGAAAGCCATCACTAAAAAAAATAAAATATTATTAAAATATCACAAGAATCCAGAAAAAAGGAATTCGAGTATCGTGGAGCCACAGTCAGAATAAGACAAAGATTTATCAGCTCCTATATCAAAGGATCAGAGGGTTTGGAATGTGATATTTTGGAAGTCAAAGAGGCTAGGATTCCAACTAAAAATCACCTACCCAACAAAACTGAGTATAATCCTTCAGAGGAAAAATGGATATTCAGTGAGATACAAGGCTTTCTAATACTCTTGATGAAAAGATCAGAGTTGAATAGAAAATTTGACTTTCCAATACAAGACTCAGGAGAAGCATAAAAAGGTAAACAGGAAAGGGAAATCTTAAGGGACTTAACAAGGTTAAACACTTTACATTCCAACATGAGAAGCAGTATAGCAGTATATATATATATATATATATATATATATATATATATATATATATATATATAGAGAGAGAGAGAGAGAGAGAGAGAGAGAGAGAGAGAGAGAGAGAGAGAGAGAAAGAGAGAGACAGGGCATATTTGTGAGTTAAATATAAGGGATGGCATCTATAAATAAAATTAGAGGGTGAGACATGAATATACTGGGAGAAAGAAAAAGGGACAGGGAGAAAGTGGTAAATTATCTCACATAAAGGAACTTTTATAGTGGAGGGGAGGATGGGAAGCTGAGGAGGAGTGAATGAACATGTTGGAATTGGCTGAAATAGGGAAAAACATACACCCAATTGGGGATAGAAATCTATCTTCCCCTACAGGAAACTAGGAGGGAAAAGGGTAATAGGATGGAGGGAAATAGAATAGTAAATGTGAAAAAAATTGAAGCAAGTTTTTCTGATAAAGTCTTCATTTCTCCAATCTTGAGAAAACTGAGTCAAATTTATCAAAATGAGAACCATTCCCCATTTGGTAAATGATCAAAAGATATAATCAGTTTTCAGATGAAGTAATCAAAGCTGTGTATGGGCATGTGAAATAAATACCCCCACCATTTATTGAATAAATGCAAATTAAACAATTCTGAGGAAATACCTCATGCATATTAGATTGGATAGTAATACAACAGAAAAGGGAAATGACAAATGTTGGAAGGGATATTGGAAAAATGAGACTTCAATGCACTGTTGACCAAGGTATGAACCTATTCAACCATTCTGTAGAGCAATTTGGAACTCTGCCCAAAGAGCTATAAGACCATGGATATCTTTTGAGCTAGCAATATCACTACTAGATCTGCATGCAAAATGAAATTTAAAAAAAAGTGAAAAGGACCCATATGTCCAAAAATATTTATTGCAGCACTTTACTGGGGGTAAAGTACTAGAAGTTGAGGGAATGCCCAATAATTGGGGAATGGCTAAACAAGTTGTGGTATGTGATTATGATGGAATACTATTGTACTATAAGAAATGATGAACAAGATGCTCTCAGAAAAAACCTTGAAAGACTTGAATGGGTTTATGCACAGTGAATTGTACTGTGTACAAAGTAACATCAATATTGTAAGATGATCAGCTTTGAATGACTTAGCTATGCTCAGCAACACAATGATCCAAGACAGCTCTGAAAGACTTGTAATAAAAATACTATCCATCCCCAGAGGAAGATCTGATAGTGTCTTGATATAGATTAAAGCATATTTTTTAACTTTCTTTTTTCCTTTTTTTACTTGTCTATGTTTTCTTTCACAACATAACTATTATGGATGTTTTGCATGACTATGCATGTATAACCTTTATTGAAATGCTTGCCTTCTCATTGAGAGGGATCAAGAAGGAGGAAGGGAGAGAATTTGGAACTCAAAGTTTTAAAAATGAATGTTAAAATTTGTTTTTTACATGTAACTGGGGAAAATAAAATACCAAAGAAAAGCTTTAAAAGTGATTGAAGGTTTTTTTTATGGCCAAAGCTTCATCCTTGAAAACTTCCCACTTCTTTTTGGAACCATTTTTGAGATTTAAACATTTTTTTATTTGGTAGGTAATTCAATGCTTTCTTCATAGTAAATAGGTAAACATTATTGATTTATTAATGTTTTTCTATTAGAATGGTTTCACCAGGTAAAATCATAATTCAAGAAAAAATATTTCTTTTCAGAACATAAATTTTGTTTTCTTATCTATTCCCAATATTGTCTATTCTAATCTTAGAGCAACATTATTTGGCATTCCACTGTAACTTTATATTTTAATATCTGAGGTATTGTATAAATATAGTATCAAAAGAAAGTCCATACTTACAAGCTTTATTGTCCTTCTATCAAAGAACAAGCTACAAAAGAGCAGGCAGGTAAAACTTTATTCAATAGCTTCATAATAACTAACAATTGTGTATTTATATTTCTGGTGTCTAGAAATGCCAAATCAATATGATACTCAAACCTCAAAGGATTAAGTCACTTCAATTCATTACAAAGTATTTATGTTAAACAGAGTCAGAATAATGTTAAAATTTTAAATTAATTTTAAAAATCCATTATTTGTGGTGATAAGGAACAGGAAAAACCAAATCAAATTCTACAGACATCCTAAATTTCATGTTGTTGACAATTTATCAATACAGTTAGTAATGGTTAGCAAAATACACTAGCTTCTCTTTTTATGTTTTCTACTCACTCTCAAGTAGAATAACTAAAGATCAGTGAAATACCCAAAATACTAGTCACTGTGAAAAAGAGAAAGAATACTTGCCTACAAAGTCCAGTCCTTTCATGAAGGAAGAGCAGGCAGCTGTATGGATATTGTATCCAACGTTTGTTAAAAGGACTATTTAGCCCAACAATGTGGTGTGGTAAATAGAATCAGGAAGACTTGACTTTGTGAATTAACTCAAACAGTTACTAACTTTGTGACCCTAAGCAAGTCATTTAAATTCTCTGGTCCTCAGACTCATCATTTGTAAAATAAAGTGTTTAGACAAAATCACCATCTAGGTCCTTTTAAACTATAAATTTGCAATTAATGTATAAATAGGTAGATAGAACTGTCAGAGGCTTTGACAATATGACAGACTCCATGATTGTATTAAGACCTGAGGTTATGTGCTCAAGGAAACAAGAAGATTTTTTCTTTCAAGGGGCTTTCATCCTATGATCCATAATATGATTCCTACTGTTGTGCTTTCATCTATGAAACTCTCGCCATCAGAACTATAGCTTGAGTTGAATGATTACTTCCAGAAAGTCCTTATTATACAGAATTATGAATAACTTTCCAATGATTCTTTTCCTTGGCTAATTAGCTAATTATATATGGGAATTAGCCAAAGGAAATTAAATATTCAGTGAGGATTGGGTCAAGAAGGTGATGACAAAGAATAAAGCTCTAGATCATGCCATGCTTTTTAGGGGCCAGGCACGTCATGTTAATTGGGGACAGGAGTTATATACCAAGAGAGTGCTGCAGCATTGGTCATCAGGGAAGCAGAAAAGAGAAAAAGTAAAATATTAAAAACATGGTGGGGGTAGAGAACTTGAAGATAGTTTTGCAATGCCACACTTTGCCAAGTTAACATTAGCACCTGAAAATATATTCTGAATATAAAATTTCCCTGCATAATTGTGTATGTTATAAAGTTTCTAGAAGATCTGGAAACATTTAGTTATCACAGATATTGTAAAACAGGAAAGAAAGGCAAATATTCTCCTGAATCTAAACGTGTTATCATGTTGGGGATTGGGGGGTGAGAAAGCTTTCTAAAAAATTATTTGGACTTTTTTTATGGAAATAATTCTTAGGACCATTTTACTAGCAGCAGCAGCAGACTCAGGCCCACTGTATCCTCTGATTTGACTAGATTATAAAACCATTTGTTCAGTTTATATTGGGGTCTACCCTTCATAGCTTATTTGGTGGTCATCTTTGGGTATGGACTCAATATGTAACATAGTTTATTAATTAGGTTCTCTAAGCCAAATACTGGGGCATCTAAGAGAAGTCCTGCTATCAGCAGGAAGCTCATGCTGCAGTTGTAAAAAGTTGTAGGACAATGTCACTTCATGATGTGTAGAGATCATAAAACTGAGGATGACATAGTTATAAGGTCAAGAATATGACTCATCATGTATGATACCCTCTAGACTATAAGATGTTTATTTCCTTGAAACAATGGGGAAGCTTAATGAGCATTGCTTTACAGGCTGGTTTGGTGAGCTTGTGTCTGCCTATTTCTGATACCATTTCCATTCCACTGAGGCTGAGAAAAACAACCAGAAAGACAAGAAATGGCCAAATACCAATTGTATTTCTCTTTATAATCTGTTTTGCGATTAGGATATATGAGTTTTCATCTTTCTCCTTCACATTCACCCCTTCTTAAAACACAGTTATGATGAGATTTGAATACCTTTTTATTTTAATAAATTTTGATGCTGGATTGTAACTATTTTTTCCCTGTTGTTGGCTGTTTCTACACATTAGTAAATGTCCAAGTGAAATATTCAGTCATTTTAGATACACATACAGTGACTTCACTGACATCAAAGTCCCAAATCTCTAGTTTCAACTTCAACTAAACCTAGTGAACTTTTCACTCAGCCCTGATGCTCATTGTAACACTCAGTGTGATATGTTTGAAGTGTTTGCCTTTTATCCAAATTGCCCATTTAGCAACTAATAATTGAAGAAACTGTAACTAGATAAAGTACAGTTAGGATCTCTTCCCAACATATTCCATCATAGAGTCTGAGATTTGAAATAGTTCTTATTAGAACCCATGCAAAATATAACCAATTTTAAGTGTTGACAAAATATTTGGCTATGTGTTATAATTTCAGTAATTCCCTTAAAAATAACAGATTGGCAAAGCCTTTGAATGAGTCTCTTTTAACTTTTCTGGGTTTCAGTTTTCTCAGCCACAAAATGAGGGGATTAGACTAAATAACCTCCAAGGTCTCTTCTTGTTCAACATCTTAAATCCTGTGACTAAGATGCTTTTATTCCATACGTAGGGCTATAGGGTTTAAAACAAATACTTAGAAAATACATATTAACATGTAAATTTACATCATTATTTAAGTAACTAGTATTACTTTCATTACTTAAAGATGGTTTTGAAAGCAAAAGGTAAAGTTCATGATCAAGACTCACTGGGCCAATATGTGTTGATAGAGTTAGGCAAAAGAAGAAAAAAAGGTAATCTTCAGTAAAAATCACAGGTGATGGTTTTGCAATTGGCTCAGTAGTATAGAACAAGACTCAGAGTTAATTAAGTAATAAGCAACCAAAATAATTGAGACACTTTCAAAGGTTGGATAAAGGCTGAACCTGCATGTGCTCACCTTGGAACTGAGTTTCAAAATTAGTACTTTATTTCAGTTTATCTACATGGTTGTTATGTATTTTCAATGGAAAACACCTTTTAGTAGGTTCTGCTGTTGCCATTTAAAGTAAGGCAGAGAATTCAAGTACATAGGATAGTGTGACACTTCCATTGTACCTTTGAAGGGTGTAGAGGGCCGGATTTGGGGAGTTGGAGGGCTTAGGCCAGCCCGGGTCTTACCTGCAGCTTGTACTAAGTCTGACAGCTGTGAAACTCAGGATGTCGGTTCACCACCCCCCTGTTCCATCTCTTGAGAACAGGATGCAGGAAGGGAGGAAACAGATGGGGTACAGGACAAGACGCAGGAAAGAATGTAACAGACAAGGTACAAGGAAGTAAGGAAATCACCTAATTAGATTTGTACTTTTCATGAATAATAATGTTACCATTGCTTGATGCAGTACTATATAAGCCTGAGGCCTCAGATCAATAAACAGAGTTTGTTCTTCACTGCTCTTACCTGGCCCATGATTCTTTCTCTCTTCACACTCTGACGGCATCAGACCATATCCGGGGACACAGGTGCTCCCGGCAGAAGGGAAAGCATAGAGAGGAAATGAAAAAGCTCAACGCATTGGCCAAATGGTATTTAAGAAAAGAGTAGATGATTTCTTACACTGATTCTGTGATGTGCTACCCAGGTACCACCCGTAAGAAAGGGGAATCAATGAAAGCCTCACACCTGAAATGGCAAGTGCAAAGGTTTGTATGGTTTGTATTCAACAATGGCAAGCTCCTGTGTTAAGCATCTAGACATCTTGTCTCCTCCAGATATTGGGCAAGGACCTTCAAATGGCAGTTCCTGAGAGTCTGAGGTAGTCTGAGAACTCCTTTGTTCATGTTTATTTGTGGCAGTTTGGGGAGGAAGGTTTGGGGGAGGACAGGGAATGTTAGTTCCCACTAACAAATTTGAGAATAAATTGTTTCCTTAGAATATGAGCATATCCATTGCACTCTTGTTAAGAGGAAAATGTTAACCTCTCATTAATTTTCAGGGAACTACCATGAGGAAGGAATGACAAAAGTGATTTTTGTGTAAGAACATTCATCTAATAAGAAAGATAGTATATTCCTAGAAAGGCAAAATATGGCTCCCACTAAAACCTGGTGTCTATGCAAAAAACCAATTGGATTATTCTAAGAAAGCCCATAGGCAGAGTACACTAACATACATCTTCCCCTAAAATATTAGTGGGCAAGGACTACTACGCTTTTATCTCTCCAAGCAGAATACAGAACTTCCAAAACAAATAAATAATAGTGCAGTTTTCAGCTATTAAAGCTTTAAAGTGAATTAAGACTTTTGAGACACAATATATTAGCTATCTACGTATAACCCTAAGGTTATAGAGTCTCCCAAAATCCTGAGCTCTCATTGACTATTTCTGATTTGAAAAGTTGACACAAAATGATCACTCTTTTTTAGCTATTATAACTCTACCCAGAGTTTACTCTGGAAAATCTCTAATAAATATAATCTCTTGTATCTAGGCTTTCCTAAATGTAGATAACAGGATATACAACTCTAATTAACCTTTCAACACATATATTGAAATGCATATCAGGTAAGAGATAGACATTATTCTACAACATTGAAAATACACAAAAAAAAGTAAGAAAAATCTCATACAAATCCATAAAAGCACAGAAAGCTCATTTAAGCCTCATCATAGTTCTCCTTCTAAGGAACTAAGCACTTAGTTGCCAATATGGCAACACTCCAGCTTTCCAGGGAATTGCTGTCACTTGCACAGTGCCTTACATAATCCCTCCTAAATTTATATTTGCTACCTCAGAAAGTGAGTAAGAGTTCATATCTACTAATATCTTAGGGGAAGAATTAATGGAAGAAGCTCCTTATTGCATATATGTTAGTTTACTCATACATAAAACTTTCTTAGAATAATCCCTTTGGGCCTTTGTACAGACACCAGGTTTTATGGGGAGCCATACTTTGGGTTTCAAAGAGTATACCACTTTTCTTACTGGATAGACATTCTTACAACAAGATTACTTTTGTCTTTCGAATCCTTAGGACAAAAGCCCCTAGTTGCATTCCAAATTTTTATCTTCCCTATTTCTAAGTCTGCCAAAGTAATGGTACTTCATGCTCTATGGTTGATGTTATGAGTGTATTGTTTTTTTCAAGAAGACATTATTTGGTCCCAAGCAAGTTGTTGTTTACTCTTAACTTGCTTTTACCAGAAATATTATTAAAAAAAAAATAACAGTTCCTTTCCTACTTTAATTAACATAATAAAAGGTAGGATTAGTTAAGAAGAAAGGACAGATATAAACTAAATGTTGTGAGATATTTAGGAGGGAA
Source organism: Phascolarctos cinereus (assembly GCF_003287225.1). NCBI lineage: Eukaryota > Metazoa > Chordata > Mammalia > Diprotodontia > Phascolarctidae > Phascolarctos > Phascolarctos cinereus. The sequence goes on from NW_027555847.1 coordinate 192,888,278, forward strand.
AAAGCAAATTAGAGAGTTCTGAGAAAAAATATCATAGAGGGAATAAGACAAATTAAATTATGAAGAAAAATAAATTATTTCAATACAAACAAGACAATCAACACAAAGATATACCAAATGAAATATTTATAAAGCTAGTACAGTGCTGGCACACAGTAGATTCTATATAAATGTTTATCTTTCCTATTCTACTCCCTCAACCTTAGGGATGAGTGGAAGTTTATTTCAGTTATGGGAAATATATGTACAAACTCCCAAAGTTGGAGAGGAAAGGATTTAAAAGGAGGATTCTGAGTACTCTAGTTTGCCTAGAATAAGGGTGGAGAATCTGCAGTCTGGAGGCCACATGTGGCCTTAATGAAAGGATTTGTTCTGTAAAACTTGGACTCAGTCAAAAGGCCACACCCAAGTACCTAGAAGGCCACATGTGGCCTCAAGGCCACAGGTTACCCATGTCTATTCTAGAATATAATGTGAAGGCAATAATATTAAATATGGCTGGAATAATTTGTGTGGAGGGCCTTGAATGCCAGCACAGCAGTTGATTCAAGCTTTGGGAATATAATGAAGAATTTTGAGCAAAGGAATGATGTGACTACAGGAGGGAATTGGGAAGGTTACTTGGGCAAAAGCTTTCTGCATATTTAAATATTTTAGATTTGAACCCTATTTAGTGTTAGATTCTAATTCATATTGGCAGTTTACAGCTTGCTGGCAGTTTGAATTTGCTAAGTACACCTGACAGCCAGTTTGTTTTCTCTTACTACCTATCTGTCATGCTATGAATGCTGCTCCAATCTCAGAAATGCCATTTCATCTAATGTTTTTAATATTGTTTTCTTTTTCATTTTCTTCTTTTCAAATGATAGAGTGTGTAAAACTAGTTGCATACTTTAAAGTACTATTTAAATGTTTTCTTTTGCCATTATTATTTATATGTATAGTGAATGCACAGATAATCAAAGTATATATTAGTATTTGCTCCAGTTATGGATCTGAAATTTAAAGCAAATCAAACCTTAAACACAGTGCCTTTTCTGTGAGCTGTTGCCTCATTCTGAAGGGCATTGATAGTAAGGGTATTGTTGACCTTTTCTGGAGCCATCTGTAAGAAGAGGGAAGGTATTATTTCATTTTTGTCTTTGTACCACCAAGTGCATCAATCAATATTTGGCACACAGTAGGCAATTGAGTAATGCTTGTTGATAGCATTTCCATTACTCTGAGATATGAAAATATACATTGATAAGTTAATAGTTGACTTTGTGGACCTTACATTGGTGATGTCTGACATGAATGCATAGAGGCTTCTATTCTTATCTTAATCACTTAGCTATAGAGGTCTAGTGCCAGCCAGACTAAATAAAAGTATAGAAAAGACAAGAATGAAAATCTCTGTTATTAAACAAGATAATTTTTCCACTTAATTGTGATAGTACCATAAACTTCTGAAGATAATAAGATAACATTTTATAAGTTTTTTTTTTTAAAAAAAAGGACTAGGATAAGAAAGGCTTTAAAAGCCAAACAGAGGATTTTATTATATAACGGACTGAGAGAATCAAATCTTCATTTAGGAATATCAGTTTGACAGTTGGGTGGAGGATGAACTGGAGTGGGAACGACTTGAGTCAGGGAAGCCAAACAGATAAATATGTGATGAACTCCTGCACCAGTGTAATGGTAATGTCAGAGGAAAGAAGGGAGCATATACAAGAAATATTGTAAAGGTAAAATCAACAGGACATAATATACTTGATAAGAGTGAAGGTTGACACAAAGTTTGCAATCTTAGGTAACTAGAAGGATGATGGTGCCCTCAACAGTAATAAAGAAGTTAGGAAGAGGAGAGAGTTTAAATGAAAGGTAATTCCCTAAGTTTTAAACATGTGGAAATTAGCATATCTATGGAAGATACTTCATGACTATCACAAACAATTTCAAGGTACACAGTGCTATCTTTTATTTTTACCTAATAATGCCATTATATCTCACCTCATATTAAAAGACTGGCTGGATTTTAAGGGAGGGTGTTACAATAATTATTATTAATGTTATATGGGAGTACTTCTCACCTTTTTTGGATTTCAGATAGACATGGTCCAGGGGAAAGTGCAATTCTATTATTCTTTTATGTTGAAAGTTCTATGGATTATTGCACAGGTGGATAAAATAACTGCCTCATCTGGTTAAATAATCAGTTAAGGATGAAATCTCCTCTTCTGTGCATACACTAAAAGCATTTTTGCTACAGTTTCAGTAGTCAATATCATCATAGTGATGATAAGTACCATATTCTGTTCCTACATAATTTTTATTTCCTTTTTTTATCTTTATCTTTTGAAAGCTTTTCGTTCAATGTAACTTACAGATGTATTTGCCTTGTTGTTATTGTGATTGTGGTAGTGATGGCTGTTGTGCTTGTCGTGATTGTGTTTATTGTTTTTCCTAGACAAAATCTATGAGAGAGAATCAAATAATATTTTATGAATTTAGTTATCAGGTTATTGTTAGAATTGCTTATACAAATGTCAGCAATGACTCCATCAATAAATAATACATTATAAGAGAACTTTTATTAAAGTTGAAACAGAGGATTACCAAATGAATAATAGTAAAGATGAATCAAGATATGTTTTTATTGGAAAGATTAAAAGCTTTGCTAAAAAGAGAAATAATTTGGTTTTCTTCAAAATCAAAAGAGATTAGAAAGTAAAAAACAATCTTGTTTGAAAAATAAAATTCCAAGTATGATCACAATGAATACTATACAAATAACTAATGAAAATAGACGTCTAGTGCATTACAAACACTTCTGTGTCTACATATGTAAGCATGCAATAACCACTTTTATGAGAAAGGATAATTTTAAATATGTAAATAAGTCCAAAAGTATTTGTCTTTCAACTGGGATTTAGGCCACTAATAATAGCAAAACTATCTTCTAATCTTCGTATTATAAATTCCTCATTTTTTTTCAAATAGAGGCAATCAAGCATATATGCAAGATGAAGGATTTTTAATTGATCAAAAATCAATGCAAGAAAGTCCTGTGTCTGTTGTCTAGATGTAGCCAAAACTTAATTCAAACTTTTTGCCAGAGAATATCTTTATAGGACATAATTCATGAGAGTGGGACTTTTACTTCATTGCCATATAAGCTTAATAGACATACTATAGCAATGCAATATATCCATGGGTCATATACACATAACTTTAGAATTGAAAGAGGTCTTAGAGATGTTGTATCACAAGCTCTTACTTATACAAGTGAGAGAAAACTAATCCCAAGATAATGAAATGACTTTCTTGAGGTCACTCAGAAAATGGTAAAGTACGGATATCGCCTCTGCCTCCAAACACACTGCTCTTTACAAAATAACACATTACCTCCTTCCCCAGATCACTGTAGGTAGGAAGGGGATAGGTTGGGGAAAATGTGAGAAAGTTGAAGAGATGAAGAAAAAAAGTTAACAGGTAAAAATAATTTATAACATGCTTATTTTGTAGGTTTTAAATTTTTTTCTTGATATTTTGTTTCTTATATTACCACAGTATCTTGTGTATCTCTTCCTCTCTTCTTACTTGAGAGCCACCCCATATGACAAATAGTATTTTTAAGGAGGGAAAAAAACCTGCACAATTGATAAATGCATCAAAAAATTCTGAAGAGTTCATCTCACCCCTCCACAAAGAGGAACGTTTTCTTGTGGTTCTTCATCTGAATCTCAATCTATCTTCACAATTTTATTATTTTTAATTTTGCTTTTCGTCTGTGTGGTATTGTTCTTTCCATTTCCATTGCTGTAGGTACTGTTATTTTCTGTAATATTTTTTTTTAATTTTAAGCAGAGAAAAAAAAAATGCCATGCACACAAGACATATGACAGGATTTAATGTAAAACAATAAATTTCCATTTCAAGAAAACCTATACAATAAATCCTATGCATTGTTCTCAAAGGTGCCAAGCTTTCTTTGCTTCCTTCTTGGTTTTCTTTCTTCTCTACTATGCACTTTTTACTTTTTTGTAGCTAATGTTTTTATCATTTTCTTGGCTGTGCCTACTTTACTCTGCATCAATTCATATGGAACTGTCCTTGTTTCTTTGCATTTTTCATGCACATTCCTTATAGCACAGTAGGCTTATTTTGTATTACTCCAAATGACCTGTTACTACTCTACATATACTAGTAAAAAAAATGCTTAATTGATTACTTATAGAGAAATCTCAATAAATTTTACTTGGGAAAATCAGAGTAGACCAATCATAGAACCATAGAATTATAGTTATAAAAGGCATTAAAAGTCATTCAGACTAACCTATCTATATAAATCAATCAACAATTATATGTTGAGTTGCTACAAAGTTGCAGACATTGTATTAGGAACTAAGGATCCAAGGAAAAGAAAAGTAACAGCTCAAAGAAGCTTGCAGTATATCAAGGGGACAACATGAACCAATATATGTCAGCCCTCCAGTCTATCCGTTGGTGTCTGAAACAGCATCGCAGGATTAGCTTGTAGCAGTGTTTATATCAGCTTATGATAATGTCTGCCTCATTGGAATATATGTACAGACTGGACACACAACCCTAAAAAGAGATACCTAAATATACTACAACATATGTAAGAAGAGCTTCTTAAAATACCCCATAAGTGGAAGAAAAGGAATTCGAGAAGGGAGACAATATGGGTTACCCCTTTGTCACATGTGCTATCTAATCTTGAAACCAATATTCCCTGATTTCCCTACATACTTTTGGTTGAATGTATAACAGATGAGTGTATATTGTTTGAGGAGGTTGTACCAATTATTTATATTCTAAAACATCAGTAAAATCCACTTTGTTAAAAATCAACTTGAGGCTGATTTATTAAATTAATTCTCTAAAATTAATGGGCAGAGAACCCTATAGCCTCCAACTACCAACCAGGAGAAGATCCTGAAACCCAGGTGGTGGAGCAGGCAAACAACACCTGGACCTCTGAGTGCCTCAGTGAGGGCAGAGGAACTTGTGGAAAGCAGTTCAGAAAACTACCAGGTGCCTCAGCATTCTACAACAAACAGGTCTCCCAGTGATTCAGAAAAATAAAGGAAGAAAGGAAGCACTACAAAGGGCCCCAGGCAGATAAACACCCTGCAACATCCATCTGAAAGGAGATGAAGAAAGCTAAAGGAAAGGAAAAGCAGGCAACCTAGAGTTACCCAAAAGTTTCAGCCTTGCTGACTCCAGCCCAACACCAGGCAAGCTGCCAGAACCCTACAGCCTCTAATTGCCAACATCAGAGGCCCCATCACAAAAAGCCAGTGACCAAGACCTAGGCTCCCAACACAAGAAGTTTGGGTCACTGCACTCTGCTCCCCAGCAGAAGAGCTCAATCTCTTTAAAGGCCAAGGAAAAAATCCAACGCTATGAGTAAAAAGAAACATACCATAAATTCATATTATGAGAGCAGTGAAGATCAAGGTAGAAATTCTGAAGAGGACAGCAGTGTCAACAAACCAATATCTGCAGTCTCAAAAAGGAATATGAACTGGTCTGAGACCAAAAAAGCCTTCTTAGAAGAGTGGAAGAAGGATTCTAAAGTCAAATGAGAGAGGTAGAAGAGTCCTTCAAAAATAAAATTGGCCAAATAGAAAAAAAAAAGTATATTGAAGAAAACAAATCTCTTTAAAAAACAATTGGCCAACTGGGGAAGGAGGTACAACATCTAATAGAAGAACACAATTTGTTTTTGTTTTGTTTTGTTTTGTTTTTTAAAATCCAACCACAAAGAGGGATTTATACATTTTTATTTCATAATAAGCAGAAAAGAAAGATGCAAGAATACCTAGCAGCTTAAGAAGTAATTTCTTTAAAATTCAGCCCCCTCTGAGTGGCTAGATGCAACAGGACACTGAAGTACATTTGATTTATGACACTTCTCAATATTTATCTTTAGCTCCACAGAGATTATACTCTCTCTTTTTTTCTTTTTAAATTTATTTGTTTTTAGTTTTCAACATTCACTTTCACAAGTTTTTGAGTCCCAAATTTTCGCCCCATCTCACCCCTCCCTCCACCCCAAGAGGCCATGCATTCTGAACTTTCCTTTCCCCAGTCTGTCTTCTCTTCTATCTCTCCCCCCTTCTCTTATTCCCCTCCCCTTCTATTTTTCTGTAGCAGCAGGATAGACTTCTATACCCCATCTCCTGTATTTCTTATTTCCCAGCAGCATGTAAAAATATTTTTTTAAACAGATGTTTTTAAAACTTTAGGTTTCAGATTTCCTTCTTCCTCCCTCCCCACCCACCCTCATTGAAAAGGCAAGGAACTCAATATAGGTTGTACATGTGCAGTTATGCAAAGCACTTCCATAGCAGACATGTTGTGAAAAACTAACTCTATTCCCCTTAATACTATTCTGCCTTTCCATTTATTCTATTCTTTCTTTTGACCCTGTTCCTCTCAGAAGTATTTACTTCTGATTAACCCCTTTCCCAATCTGCCCTCCTCTTTATCATACCTCTATTCTCTAGTCCCCTTCTCCCCCTATTTTCCTGTAGGGTAACACAGATTTCCATACCCAACTGAGTGTGTATATTGTTCCCTCCTTAAGCCAAATCTGATGAGAAGATTCACTCATTCACTCTCACCTTCCCCTGTTTCCCCTCCACTTTAAGAGCCTTTTCTTTCTGGTTTTTTTTTTTGTGAGGTAATTTACCGTGTTCTACCTCTCCCTTTCTTCTTCTCCTGGTATAATCCTCTCTCATCCCTTAATTTTATTCTACAGATATGACCCCTTAAACTTCAACTCACCCTATGCCCTTTATCTATCTATCTCTATCTATCTATCTATCTATCTATCTATCTATCTACTATCTATCTACATACATATAATCTTTTCCCTCCAACTATCCTAATACTGACAAAGGTGTCATGAGTTATAAATATCACCTTTCCATGCAGGAATGTAAACAGTTCAATCTTAGTAAGTCTTTTATGATTTCTCTTTCCTGTTTACCTCTTCATGTTCCATTTCAGTCTTGTATTTGAAAGTCAAATTTTCTATTCAGCTCTGGTCTTTTCACCAAGAATACTTGAAAGTCCTCTATTTCACTTAATGACAATTTTTTCCCCTGAAGGATTATACTCAGTTTTGCTGGGTAGGTGATTCTTGATTATAATCCTATCCAGAATATTATATTCCATGCCCTGCGGTCCCTTAATGTAGAAGCTGCTAACTCTGTGTTATCCTGATTGTGTTTCCACAATACTCAATTTGTTTCTTTCTGGCTGCTTGTAATATTTTCTCCTTGACCTGGAAACTCTGGAATTTGGCTACAATATTCCTAGGAGTTTTCCTTTGGGGATCTCTTTCAGGAGGAAATCAGTGGATTCTTTCAATTTCTATTTTGCCCTCTGGTTCTAAAATATCAGGGCAGTTTTCCTTGCTAATTTCTTGAAAGATGATGTCTAGGCCCTTTTTTTGATCATGGCTTTCAGATAGTCCAATAATTTTAAAATTCTTTCTCCTGGATCTCTTTTCTAGGTCAGTTGTTTTTCCAATGAGATATTTCACATTGTTTTCTAATTTTTCATTCTTTTGTATTTGTTTTACAGTGTCTTGATTTCTCATAAAGTCACTAGCTTCCAATTGCTCTATTCTAATTTTTAAGAATGTATTTTCTTCAGTAAGCTTTTGGACTTCCTTTTTCCATTTGTCCAATTTTTTTTTATAGGGCATTTTCTTCCTCATTGGCTTTTTGGACCTCTTTTGCCATTTGGGTTAGGCTATTTTTTAAGGTGTTATTTTCTTCAGTATTTTTTTAGGGTCTCCTTTAGCAAGCTGTTGACTTTGTTTTTCATGATTTTCTTTCATCACTCTCATTTCTCTTTCCAGTTTTTCCTTTACTTCTCTGACTTGCACCTCAAAATCCTTCTTGAGCTCTTCCAAGGCCTGGGATTGATTCATATTTTTCTTGGAAGCTTTGGATGTAGGAACTTTGTCTTTGTTGTCTTCTTTTGGTTGTATGTTTTGATCTTCTTTGTTACCAAAAAAAAGATTCTATCATCTGACACTTCTCTCAAGGTTTGCTCTTGATCCCAGCCAATTACTTGAGTTGTAAACTCTTTATTAAGGTAGAGGTCTGCTTCCAATGTGGAGAATGGACTGTCCCAAGCTTTAGGGGTTTGTACAGCTGTTTTCAGAGATACTTCTAGGGACCTGTAAATTTTCAGTTCTTCCAAGGTGGTATGATAAGAGGCGAGGTGTTTACTCCTTTCCTAGCCTGTGCTCTGGTCTATGAGAGACCACAAGCCCTCTTTTATGTCTTGGAAATGTGAGGAGGAATTCCTCTTTGCTACCACTAAAAGCTCCACCATGCCAGCGCTTCTCGCCCCAGCACCACCCCTCAGAACAATGACCCAGATCCAAGCACAGGCAAAGCAAGAGACCCTTGCGGTCTCCCTCTGATCAGCCACTCGACTGCCTCTCAGTCTGTGAGCTGGAAGCTCAGGAAGCAACTACCACCCTGGGCCACACTTGGAATCTGGGGGTCTGAAACCTAGCTTCTCTCTCACTGCAGAAATAGAGTTTTCCCACTGATCTTCTAAGTTGTCTTTCTTGTTCATGGGTTGAGGTATCTAGAAACCACCACAGCTGCTTAAAATTCAGTCCTCTGAGGCCTGCTCCAGGTTTACTGTAGCCCACCTGCCCATGCTGAAGTGAGCTCCTCTCCCTGCCCAGCATGATGTACCTTTATGATCAACCATCCAGGTTATCTTGGGCTGGAAATTTCTTTCACTCTGTCTTTTTGTAGGTTCTGCTGCTTCAGAATTTATTTAGCACTATTTTTTTTATAGGTATTTGGAGGGGTATGGGGGAGAGCTCAAGCAAGTCACTGCTTTCACTCTGCCATCTTGCTCTGCCCTTCTGCTCATCATTTCGTTTCTTTTTTTTGTTGTTATTTTTTTTAGGCAATTGGGGTTAAGTGACTTGCCCAGGGTCACACAGCTAGTAAGTATCAAGTGTTTGGTCTGAGGTCACATTTGAACTTGAGTCATCCTAACTTCAGGGCTGGTGCTCTATCCATTGTGCCACCTAGCTTCCCTTTGTGCTCATCATTTCTAAAGAAACAATAGTATTCCATTACATTCATAAACCACTGCTCATTCAACCATTCCCCAATTGATGGGCATCCCCTCAATTCCCAGTTCTTGGCCATCAGAAAAAGAACTGGTGTAAATATTTTTGTACGTATGGGTCCTTTTCCAATTTTTATGATCTCCTTGTGATACAGATCTAGAAGTGGTATTGCTGGGTGAAAGGATATGCATACTTTCATAGCCCTTTGAGCATTGCTCTGAATTGCTCTCCAGAAAGCTTGAAACACTTCACAACTCCATGAACAATGCATCAGTTCATCCTATTCACATTCACAGTTATGATTACTATCTGTGTCTTTCCATCCAATTCACTCCTCACCCATTTGTGCTTTTTTTCTCCTTTTTTCCCTTTCCCTCCTCACTAGAGTTTTGCTTTTGACCACAGCCTCCATCAAACTGCTCTCCCTTCTATCAGCCTCCTCCCTTTTCTTTCCCTTTTCATTAACTACTTCTTCCTGCCCTTCTATGTCCCCTTCACTTTTCTTTCCCCTTTCCCCTCCCACTGCCTATAAGGCAAGTTAAATTTCTATACTTAACTGAGTATGTCTTTCCCACATCTCTAACATTTATCCTTTTCCTGTTTTGTTATGTTCACCAATCTTATAGGTGTGATGTTGTACCTCAGAGTCATTTTGATTTGCACTTCTCTAATCAATAGTGATTTAGAGCATTTTTTTTCATATGACTATAGATGGCTTTAATTTCTTCATCTGAAAACTACCTGCTCATATCCTTTGACTATTTATTATTGGTAAATGACTTGTATTCTTAGAAATTTGGCTCAGTTCTCCATATATTTTAGAAATGAGGCCCTTATCAGAGACACTGGCTGTAAAAATTCTCTACCAGTTTTCTTATTCCCTCCTAATCTTGGTTGCATTGGTTTTGTTTTTGCAAAAGTTTTTCAACTTAATGTAGTCAGTATTATCCATTTTGCATTTCATAGTGTTCTCTATCTCGTTTGGTCATAAACTTTTCCCTTCTCCATATATCTTACAGGTAAACTATTTCTTGCTCTCCCAGTTTCCTTATAGTATCAGCCTTTACATTTAAACTGTGTACCCATTTTGACTTTATTTTGATATATAATGTAAGATGTTGGGCTATGCCTAGTTTCTGCCATACTGTTTTCCAGTTTTTCCTGCAGTTTTTGTCAAATACTGTGTTCTTATCCCAGAATTTGTAGGTTTTGGATTTATCAAACAGTAGATTACTATAGTGATTGATTACTGTGTCTTGTGTACGTAACCTATTCTGCTGATCAAACACTCTATTTCTTAATCAGTAACAAGTACTGATTATTGCTGCTTTATAACACAATTTAAGATTTGATACAGCTAGGACACCTTCCCTTGCATTTGTTTTTCTTTAGTTTCCTTGATATTCTGCTCCTTTTATTCTTCCAGATGAATTTTGTTATTGTTTTTTCTACTTCTCCAAAATAATTTTGTTATCTTGATTGTTATGTCACTGAATAAGTAAATTAATTTAAGTAGAATTGTTTTTATTATATTAACTCAGCCTACCCAAGAGTCACTGATGTTTTTCCAATTATTTGGATCTGAATTTATTTGTGTGAAAAGTGTTTTGTAATTACGTTTATATAGTTCTTGAGTTTGTTTTGTCAGGTAGACTGCCAAATATTTTATAATTTCTAAAGTAATTTTAAATGGAATTTCTCTTTCTATCTCTTGCTGTTGGGCTTTGTTGGTAACATATAGAAATGTCAATGATTGATGTGGTTTTAATTTATATCCTGCAAATTGGCTAAATTTGTTTATTATTTCTAGTAGTTTTTTTATGTGATTCTCTAAGTATAACCATTCTATTATCTGCAAAGAGTGATAGCTTTGCTTCTTCTTTGCCTGTTCTAATTCCTTCAATTTATTTTTCTTCTCATTTTGCTTAAGCTAATGTTTCTAGTACCATATTGAATAACAGTGGTAATAATGGACATCCTTTTTTCACCCATAATTTTATTGGAAATGCTTCTCACTTATCTCTATTATGTATAATACTTGCCGATGGTTTTAGATAGATGCTACCTATCATTTTAAGGAAGACTCCATTTATTCCTATTCTCTCTAGTGTTTTTTTGTTTTGTTTTGTTTTGTATTTTCTAGACAAAGGGGTTAAGTGACTTTCCCAGACTCACACCGCTAGTAAGTATCAAGTGTCCATCACCGAATTTGAACTCAGGTCCTCCTGATTCCAGAGCTCATGTTCTACTCTTTAGTGTTTTTAATGGGAATAGTTGTTGTATTTTGTCAAAAGCTTTTTTTTAAAAGAACATCTATTGAGATAATAATATGATTTCTGTTAGTTTGTTGTTAATATGGTCAATTATGCTGATAGTTTTCCTAAAATTGAACTAGCCCTACATTCCTGTTGTAAATCCTACCTGGTTGTAGTTCATTATTCTGGTGATATTTTGCTGTAGTGTTTTGCTAATATTTTATTTAAAATTTTTGCATCTATATTCATTAGGGAAATTAGTATACACTTTTCTTTCTCTGTTTTGGATCTTCCCGGTTTAGGTATCAAAGCTATATTTGTATCGTAAAAAGGATTTGGTAAGACTTCTTCTTCACCTATTTTCCCAAATAGTCTATATAGCATTGGAATTAGTTGTTGTTGTTGTTGTTGTTGTTGTTGTTGTTTTTAATGTTTGACAGAACTGACTTGTAAATCTGTCTGGAGGTTTTTCTCTTACTGACTTCATTGATGGCTTCTTCAATTTCTTTTTCTGAAATGAAGTTATTTAAGTATTTTATTTCCTCTTCTAATAATCTGGGCAATTTATATTTTAGTAAATATTCATCCACTTCACTAAGATTGTCAAATTTATTGGCATACAGTTGGGCAAAATAGTTCCTAATTATTGTTGTAATTTTTTCTTCATTGGTGCTAAATTTACCCTTTTCATTTTTTGATGCTGATAATTTGGTTTTCTTCCTTTTTTATTTTTACAAAATTAACCAAATGTTTATCTATTTTACTGTGTTTTTTTCATGAAACCAGCTCTTAGCTTTATTTATTAGTTCAATACTTTATTTAATTTCAACCTTATTAATCTCTCCTTTGGTTTCTGAATTTCTAATTTGGTATTTAATTTTCTTTCTCCAGTTTTTTTGTTGGTTTTTTTTTTAGTTTCATGCCCACTTCATTGATTTTTTTCTTTCTCCATTTTATTCACATAAGCTTTGAGAGATATGAAACTTCCCCTATTAACCACTTTTGCTGCATCCCATAGGTTTTGGTGTGTTGTTTCTTTATTGTTATTCTCTTGATTGAACTTATTGTTTCTATGACTTGTTTTACCCACTCAGTCTTTTGGATTAGATTATTCAGTTTCCAATTAATTTTTAGTCTATCTTTCTATGTAATTTTTGTTGCATCATTATCTGAAAAGGATACATTCAATATTTCTGCCTTTCTGCATTGGATTGTGAGATTTTTGTGCCCTAGTGCATAGTCAATTTTTATTTAGGTGTCACTAAGAAAAAAAATTACATTTCTTTCTATTCCCACTCAATTTTCTCCAAAAGTGTAGTATATCTAAATTTTCTAAAATTCTATTCAATTCCTTAATGTCTTTCTTGTTTATTTTGTGATTAGATTTATCGAGTTCAGACAGGGAGAGATTGAGGTCCTCCACTTTTATTGTTTTGGTTTTATTTTTTTATTTCTTCCTGCAACTCCCTTAACTTCTCCCAAAGAATCTGTATACTACACTACTTGGTGTATATATGTTTATTAATAATATTAATTCATTGGCCAACTATAACTCTTAGCAGAATGCAGTTTCCTTCCTTATCTCTTTTGATTAGATCTATTTTTGCTTTTGCTTTGTCTGAGATCAGGATAGTTACTCCTTTTTCTTTTTCCAGCTGAAACACAATATATTCTGCTCTAGCCTTTTACATTTACTCTGTGTGTATCCCTCTGCTTCAAATATGTTTCTTATAAATAACATATTGTAGGATTTATGGTTGTTAATCCACTCTCTTATCTTCCTCTATTTAGGCGATACTTCATCCTATTCACATTTATAGTTATGGTTATTACCTGTGTCTTTCTTGCCATCCTATTTTCCCCAATTTATGTTTTTCTCTGTCCTTTCTTGCTTTCCCTCCTCACTAGAGTTGGCTTTTGACCACCGCCTCCCCTAGTTTTCCCTCCCTTGTATGAACCCCTCCATTTTCTTCCCTTTTGCTCTTATCACTTCTTCCCTCCCTTCTATTCACCCATTTCTTTTTGTTTCCCTTTTCCTTCCTACTTCTTATAGGGTAAGTTAGATTTCTATATCTAACTCATTGTGTTATTCCCCCTTTGCCCCAAATCTGATAAAAGTAAGGTTCAAACTATGCTTATCTCCCTCCCTTTCCCCTGTACTGTAATGGGTTTTTGTGCCTTATCATGTGATGTAATTTACCCTTGTCTGCCTCTTTTCCTCTTCTCCCATTGAAATCCCTTTTCTCCCCTTAATTAGATGTCTTATTATTGCATTAAAGTCAACTTATACCCATATCCTCTTTATATGTACACCTCTTTTTAATTAAATAATATCAAGACAGTTCTCAAGAGTTACAAGTGTCATTTCACCTTCTAGTGATGTAAAGAGTTTGCTCTTACTAATAACATGCTGTTGTTGTTGTTTTTCTTTCCTCTTTACCTTTTCATGGACCTTGTATTTCATAATCAAATTTTCTGTTCAGCCCTGGTCTTTTTGTCAAGAAGGTTTGGAAATCCCCAATTTCGTTGAATTTCCATCTCCTCCCCTGAAAGATTATGCTGATTTTCCTGGATTGATCCTTGGTAGCAGTCCAAGCTCCTTTGCGTTATGGAACTTCATATTCCATTGCCCTCTGATCTTTTAATGTAGTTAGTGCAAGGTCCTACATAATACTGACTGTGGTTCCATGATATTTGAATTGTTTCTTTTTAGCTATCTAGCTGCTTGCAGGATTTTCTCCTTGACCTGATAACCTTGGAATTTGGCCACAGTACTCCCTGGCATTTTCATTTTGGGAATGATTTTAGGAGATGATTTGATGATTATTTTACTGTCTGGTTCTAGGACCTCAAGGCAGTTTTCCTTAAAGATTTCTGAAAGACTCTGTCCAGGCTTTTTTTTTTTCATCTTGGTTTTCATGTAAACCAATCATTTTAGATTGACTCTCCCATATCTATTTTCCAAATCAATTGTTTTACAAATGAGGTATTTTACATTTTCTTCTATTTTTTTCTATTACTTTGTTTTTGTTTGACTGATTGATGATCTCTCATAGTATCATGAGCTTCTCTTGCCCAATTCTCATTTTTCACAAATTGTTTTCTTCTATTAGATTTTTTACCTTCTTTTCAATTTAGCCCACTTCCTTCAGTTCACTTTTTTTTTTCCCATTTGGCCAATTGTATTTTTAAGGACTTGTTTTCTATAGTTAATTTCTTTCCTTCCTTTTCAAAGCTATTGCCTCTCTCTTGAATACCTCTTATTTCTTTTCTCAATTTTTCTTCTATCTCTCTTATTTGACTTTTAAAATCCTTAAGCTCTTCCAAGAAGGCTTTTTGGGCTTGAGACAAGTTCATATTCCCCTTTGAGTTGTCAGGTATGGGTATATTGATAACGTTGTCTTCTTACAAATTTGTGCCTTGATCTTCCCTTTCCCCATATTAAAATTCTATGTTCATTTCCTGTTTCTGCTTTTTGCTCCTGGTGTTTGCTGTTTCCTGAGTTAAAAAATAAAATGAACTCTCCTCTTGGATCTCAGGGTCACTGACCCAAGCTCCTTATGCTGGGAGCCCAGGACCTGGTCACAGGCTTTGTCTGCTGTGGCCTCAGGTGCTAGTAGTTGCAGGCTGTAGGGTTCTGTATGCTTACCTGGTGTAGGACCATGATGAGCAGCACCGGAGCTCTATGGATGGGAGTGGGGAGTTTTGCCCCTAGGGGTCGCCTCTCACTCAGGCCTTGTACTTGAATGTTTGGCTGCTGGCAGATGTCTGTCAGTCTGGAGCTTTGGCTCCTGGACTTGTACTTCCCAGAGTTCTGCTGAGCCCCTGGGAGATTTGGTTGCCATAGAATGCTGTTACGGGGTGTTTTGTTCTGGGCTGGTGTCTACCAGTTCCCCTGCCTGTACTGAGGTACTGAGGGAGGGTGTCCTGGTGTTGGTGCTTACCTGCTGCACCACCCCATGGCTCAGGATCCGCCCCTGGTATGGTGAGGTGGGGCTTGTGGCTTGTTTGCTGAAACACTTCCCATCCTGTACTACTTCCCCTCCCCCCAGAGCAAGAGGGGCTTTTCCAGTAAATCCCCCATTCTTCCTGGGCCACTAGACTGCTGAATCCCATTTTCTGCTGGCTCAGCTGCTCCAGGTTTTTCCTCGGTGATATTTTCTGGGCTTTCAGAGGTCAATAGTGGAAGGTGAATATAATTTACTTACTCCACCATCTAGTCTCCAGGAAGTGGAAGTTTTGAAGTTGTTGCCTTCTGAGTGTGTGTTTTCACCTTCCTTGTTATCATGGCAACTTTCTATTGTCAATATTTTTTCCTGCTGTTTCTTTTCTAGCCTATTTCTAGACTTCTAATTCTATGCTAAAGTGGTGTTCTGCTTCCCAAGTTGTGGGAGCACTGCCCCAAGCTTCAGGTTTTTTTATGTAGATATTTTCAAGAACAATTCTGGGGACCTGTAAGTTTTCGGCTTTTCCAAGATGGTATGATCTATAGAGAGGTGTGTTTACTGTTCTGTACTGTGCTGTAGTTTGTGAGTGACCATAAACCACACTTTTCCACCCTAGAATTGTGACCACAGTCCCTGCTCACCTGTGGCTGCAAGCTTCAGTGTGTTAGTGGTCCTCCTCACACTTTGACTGAGACCCAGGACTGTCATACAGATACAAGTACAAGCAATATAACAGAATCTTGCCCCTGGTGCTAGCAAAAGGACCTTCTAAAACTCCTACTCACTCATCATCTGATCTCCTTAACATCTGTGGTCTGGGAGATCTTGAAAACACCACTGCTGCCACTGACTCAGTTGCCCCAAGGTCTCCTTCTACTTTACTGGGGCACAGTATGTGCTGTCATGTCCTGTGCTAGACTGTTCTACTACCCTAACCCATCCAACAGACCTTTTCTACTGATTTTCTAAGTTCTCTTGAAGTGGAAAATTGTTTCATTACATCTTTTTGTGGGTTCTCCTGCTCTAGAATTTATTTAGAGTCATTATTTAAAGGCACTTAGAGCATGTTGGGGGAAACCTCAGGTGAGTCTTTCTCTTTACTCTGCCTTCCTGGCTCCACCTCTCAACATAGTCAATTTTAACTTACTGGTCTTATTTTCCCCCACCTGGTGACAAGAGTTCCCACCATGGACATATCTTTATTTATCATGGTTGGACATGGTCTACTTTGTAAAGCTGGTATGACAGTCTAGAATGTTCCTTAAAACAAACAAAAAAAATTATCAGTGTTAAAGAAGCATCAAGAATTTAAATTGCATCATGTCACTGAGGAATGTGGGGGAACACACAAAAGCTCATTGTTAAAGTTTTGCTTCTAGGACCAAATAAGCCAGATCTTATTTCTGTTGCACATGGCAACCCTTTACATACTTGAAATTCCATTGATCTGTATTGCAAAGTACTGTGCTAAGCATTTGGGATACAAAAAATAATTGTTTCTATCACCAACAAGCATGTAATTTAGTGGCAGAAAATAAGACACAAAAAAGCATTTTTTTTCTTAATTCACTCTTTATAATTACATACAATTAAACTAATATAACTTGAAGTAAATTTCTTGAATGTGTTTTCTTCAAGTTGACCTAGATTATGAATTTCTATTACTCTGAAATGTCACATTGTGACAATATTAATATTCCATTTATTAATGAAGGCAGATGTCCAAGTAAGCCAACTGACTACTCTCCCAAATTAAGCCCTGCCCTTTTTTAGATGGAAGAATTAACAAATCCTCTTCCTTTCATTATGATTTTAGAATTTACCATCAGTCATGCCAGTGTCAGGAGATCAATTATGTTCACGAGTAAAGTATTTATTGGCGTTCCTGTTTTAAATATACACTTATGTATGCATATATGATTTTATTGATATAAGCATGTGCATATATAGTCCAACAACTATGAATAGTGACAGTGCCTACTTTTGTTGTTTATTTCATTTAAAAATATATAGAAATAACCTTAATGAAAATATTAATGTTGTGAGAGTGTGGAAAATGTTCTACTATTACTTTGAGAATAATTTTTAGAACACTTAATAAAACACTTTTTGTGGATAGGGAGAGATAGTTTTTTATTTTTTTTTCATTGTGCTACTTGAAAGGTTCTCATATTAAATAAAATTGACTTTACATATTTAAGCATATTTGTGTGAAATTCTTATAGTGACATAATTCTATTTCAGTAACACCTTCATTTAATGTTGCAGTGTAATACTGACAACATGACTCCTCAGTGGTTGAATATAGGACTACATCCTGATAATGACTTAAAGCTGTATACAAATATTTGGCTGTTCTCAGCTTCATGGCATGCCTCCAAGCAGCACTTGTAAAAGAGAATAGACCTGAAGTCTATGAAGTTACAGGCTAATGAACAAAAACAGCAGGTTCATTCACAATCCAATTACCAGTAAAGTAAATGTAGCATATATGATCAGTGATATTGTTTAATATTTAATCCAATGAAACCAAAACAAGAACATTAAAGTTCTCTATTGAGGCCTCATAATATCGAAATGAATTATCAGGCAAGCTGACCTTAATACTTCCAAAGGACACAAAAGTCCTATGAAACTATCTTCAACATGCTCTGCATATATGGGATAGTGTCATAGAATGCAGATAAAATTTCAGTTTAAGTTTAAGCTTTTCCATTCATTAATTTTATGTGTGTGTGTGTGTGTGTGTGTGTGTGTGTGTGTGTGTGTGTATGTTTGTCTCCTCCAATCAAAACCATTTAAAATGGATAAGGTTGATTTGAGGTACAAATTGAAAAACTCCATAAATACTACACACCTAGAGGCCCACAGAGATGCAACCACAGTAGAGATGACCCCATGACCCGAAGACAGAAGAAAGCAGCAGCACAATGACCTGATTAAAGGATATCTTTGACTTTCCAAAGTTGGAGTACAGAATTGTTCTAGCCACACATGTGTTTATTTGATCATTGATATGGTATCTAAGGGGACTTCAGAGGTCATGTAGTCCTACCATCTCTTTTCACAGTTGAAGAAACTGAGGGCCAAACACTTTAAGTGATGTGCCCAAAGTCATAGAGTAAGAACATGGTAGATTCAAACTCAGGTCCATTGATTTCAAGTTCAGTAAATTCTCAAAGTCCATTGTTATGTATGCTCCATTAACACATGTTCACTAATTATATGTTTTCTGAACATATGCATTCCCTACCTCCCAGCACTAGATGTATGGAAATCTGTGGTAAAATGTGCCCTTTTGGGTAAAGAAAGGGGAGTAGTAGTTAGGGACTTCCAGGAGCCAAGATGGCAGAGTAAAAATTAAGTACCTCTCACTCTCCCTTACTGATCTGTAAAAACTCAGAAAATGTCACCCCAGGAAAAATCCTGAAACAGCTAAGCCAGCAGAAAGGTATTGTTCAGCAGGCTTTGAACCCAGGAAGTTTGAGGGCTTAATATGAAAGGTCTGTCATACTCTTGAGTAATTTACTCTCAAAGTCTACCTTGGTCTGAATAGATTTGGGCAGAGAATTAATATAATTTTTTTTCATAATTCTAAAGTACACTCAAATTGTGTGGTATACATTTTTTTTCTCCAGGATGCCCATGTGTGTGTTTGTAAGCATTTGCAATCATGCATTCAATTTGTTGCATTAGAAGACCTCTATAATCTATTACAGCTTTAGTTACTGAATAGACAATGTATTAATATAAAGAAAACAATGTTTATTGAACATGTTCTAGGGTATCCTGGAGGTCCATATTAGACTAATTACATCTCTCCAACCATCTGACCTAAGCATAATCAAGGCATTCTATAATTTCAGATGTGAGTAAAAAGATTGAAGTTCTTTTAAAGACTTTAGGCAGGGTAAAGGGAGCATGGAGAAAGTCATGATTCAAAGCTTTTAAAAACCAGTTCTTCTGACTAGTGTAGATTTTAGGTGGGGTAAAGGGAGCATGGAGCAAGTCATGTGTGTAAGTATGTATATATGTATGTATGCATGTATGCATGCATGCATTCATGTACACACATATACATATAGATTCATATACATATGTACATGTATGTTCACACATATATGTACACTATATGATGTACACAAGTATATGCATACATACATGTGTGTGTGTGTGGTGTGTGTGTATACATAAAACTAGAAAGATATTGGATAGAAGCTAGGTATAGATCATTATTTCAAACTGCTTACAAAAATAAGCTCCAAATGCATACAGGATTTCAACATTATTAAAGACATGGACAAATGGTTTTCTAAGAAAGAAATCCAAGAATTCAAAAGGCACATTAAAAATGTAAAAAAAAATCAAACATAAAAATGAAGAAAATGTAAGATAAACAACTCATATTCTTATTTATACCCATCTAGTCAGCAAAGCTGACAAAAGAGAAAATTAAAAAAAAAAACTACCGGGACTGCACAAAAAAATAAGCATATTAATGCATTGTTCATGGAGCTAAGAATTTGTCAGTCCTTTGGGAAACTTCTTTAGAATGACAGCAAAAATAACAAGCAAACTAAAAACCTAAACTTTGTGTACCCTGTCACCAATTTATACCTGTACCAGGCCTCTATTTCAATGGGATCAAAGAAAGAAGATAAGGACCTATATATACAAAAATATTAACAGCAACCCTTTTTATGTTGGCAGAGAAGATATTAAAAAAAAATCCTGGAAACTAATTGTGAACTGCAAAGCAAGCAAGTGTGAAGTTGTTGAACAAATTATAATGTGTGGATATAATGGTATACTATTTTTCCATAAGAAATGTTGAGAAATTTCAGTGAAATCTTAGATTTTTATGAAATCATATTGAATTGAATGGTCAGAAGCAGAATAACTTATACAAAAACAAGGGGTTTTTTTAAGATTTCAAGACTATTTGTTTTTTTTATTTTTTAATTTTATTAATTTGTTTGATTTATCAACAATCACTTCCATATGCTTTGAGTTGAAAATTTTTCTCCCCCTTCCCCCCACCCTCCCCAAGATGCACAATCTGATATAGGCTTTACATTTACATACCCATTAAACATATTTTCACATTAGTGAAATTGTGAGTAAAAATTAAAACCAAAAGAGGGAACTATCAGAAAGATGAAACAAAACTCAACAGGAGGTAAAAATAAGTGATAGCGATTTGACTTCCATAGTTCTTTCTTAGGATGTGGACAGCATTTTCCATCCGAGGCCTCTGGAGATGTCTTAGATCCTTGTAATGCTGAGAAGGGTTCAGTTTAACAATATTAGTCATCATAAGTGGCTGTTATTGTGTACAAAGTCCTCTTGGTTCTGCTCACTTCACTCAGCATCAGACCATATAAGTCTTTCCAGGTTTTTCTGAAGTCAGCCTGTTCATCATTTCTTATAGCACAATAGTATTCCATTACATTCATATACCACAACTTGCTCAGCCATTCCCCAATTGATGGGCATCCTCTCAATTTCCAATTCTTTGCCACCACAAAAAGAGCTGCTATGAATATTTTTGTGTGTGGGTCCTTTTCCCATTTGTTTGATCTCTTTGGGATATAGCCCTAGAAGTGCTATTGCTGGATCAAAGGGTATGCACATTTTTATAGCCCTTTGGGCATAGTTCCAAATTGTTCTCCAAAATGGTTGGATCATTTCACAACTCCACCAACAATGTATTAGTGTTCCAATTTTCCCACATCTTCTCCAACATTTATCATTTTCCTGTTTTGTCATGTTGGCCAATCTGATAGGTGTGATGTGGTACCTCAGAGTTGTTTTGATTTGCATTTCTCTAATCAATAATGATTTAGAGCATTTTTTCATATGACTATAGATGGCTTTAATTTCTTCATCTGAGAACTGTCTGTTCATATCCTTTGACCATTTATCAATTGGGGAACGGCTTCTATTCTTATAAATTTGTCTTAATTCTCTATATATTTTAGAAATGAGGCCTTTATCAGAGAGACTGGTTGTAAAAATTCTTTCCCAATTTTCTACCTTCCTTCTAATCTTAGTTGCATTGGCTTTGTTTGTGCAAAAACTTTTCAATTTAATGTAATCAAAATTATCCATTTTGCTTTTCATAATGTTCTCTATCTCCTGTTTGGTCATGAATTCTTCTGTTCTCCATAGATCTGATAGGTAAACTATTCCTTGTTCTCCCAGTTTACTTATGGTATCAGCCTTTATATCTAAGTCATGAACCCATTTTGACTTTATTTTGGTATATGGTGTGAGATTTGGGTCTATGCCTAGTTTCTGCCATACTCTTTTCCAGTTTTCCCAGCAGTTTTTTTCAAAGAGTGGGTTCTTATCCCAGAAGCTGGGGTCTTTGGGTTTATCAAATAATAGATTACTATAGTCATTGACTACTGTGTCTTGCATATATAACCTATTCCACTGATCCACCTCCCTATTTCTTAGCCAGTACCAAGCAGTTTTGATGATTGCTGCTTTATAATACAATTTAAGATCTGGAATTGCTAGGCCACCTTCCCCTGCATTTCTTTTCATTAGTTCCTTTGATATTCTGGACCTTTTGTTTTTCCAAATGAATCTTGTTATTATTTTTCTAACTCTATAAAATAATTTTTGGATAGTTTGATTGGTATGGCACTAAATAAGTAAATTAGCTTAGGTAGGATTGTCATTTTTATTATATTAGCTCGGCCTACCCATGAGCAACTGATGTTTTTCCAATTATTTAGATCTGATTTTATTTGTGTGAAAAGTGTTTTGTAATTGTGTTCATAGAGTTCCTGGGTTTGTTTCGGAGGTAGACTCCTAAATATTTTATAATGTCTACAGTAAGTTTAAATGGGATTTCTCTTTCTATCTCTTGCTGTTGGGCTTTGTTGGTAATATATAGAAATGCTGATGATTTATGTGGGTTTATTTTATAGCCTGCAACTTTGCTAAAGTTGTTTATTATTTCAAGTAGTTTTTTACTTGATTCTCTAGGATTCTCTAAGTATATCATCATGTCATCTGCAAAGAGTGATAGCTTTGTTTCTTCTTTGCCTATTCTAATGCCTTCAATTTCTTTTTCTTCTCTTATTGCTAAAGCTAAGTTTCCAGTACAATATTGAATAACAGTGGTGATAATGGACATCCTTGTTTCACCCCATCTTATTGGAAATGCTTCTAGCCTGTCCCCATTACATATAATGCTTGCTGAAGGTTTTAGATATAGCTATTTATTATTTTAAGGAAGACTCCATTTATACCTATGCTTTCTAGTGTTTTTAATAGGAATGGGTGTTGTATTTTATCAAAAGCTTTTTCTGCATCTATTGAGATGATCATGTGGTTTCTGTTGGTTTTGTTGTTGATATGCTCAATGATGCTGATAGTTTTCCTAATATTGAACCAACCCTGCATTCCTGGTATAAATCCTACCTGGTCATAGTGTATTATTCTTGTGATAAGTTGCTGCAATCTACTTGCTAGTATTTTGTTTAAAATTTTTGCATCTATATTCATTAGAGAAATTGGTCTATAATTTTCTTTCTCTATTTTGACTCTTCCTGGTTTAGGTATCAACACCATATTTGTATCATAAAAAGAATTTGGTAAGACTCCTTCTTCACCTATTTTCCCAAATAGTCTATATAGTATTGGAATTAATTGTTCTTTAAATGTTTGATAGAATTCACATGTAAATCCATCTGGCCCTGGAGATTTTTTCCTAGGGAGTTCATCAATGGCTTGTTCAATTTCTTTTTCTGAGATGGGGTTATTTAAGTATTTTACTTCCTCTTTGTTAATCTGGGCAATTTATATTTTTGTAAATATGTATCCATTTCACTAAGATTGTCAAATTTGTTGGCATATAGTTGGGCAAAATAATTCCTAATTATTGTTTTAATTTCCTCTTCCTTGGTGGTAGCTTCACCCTTTTCATTCTTGATACTAGTAATTTGGTTTTCTTCTTTTTTTTTTAATTAAATTAACCAAAGGTTTATCTATTTTATTGTTTTTTCATAAAACCAGCTCTTAGTTTTATTTATTAGTTCAATAGTTTTCTTAATTTCAATTTTATTAATTTTTCCTTTGGTTTTCAATATTTCTAATTTGGTGTTTAGTTGAGGATTTTTAATTTGTTCTTTTTCTAGTTTTTTTAGTTGTATGCCCAATTCATTAATCTCCTCTTTTTCTATTTTATTTATGTAAGCATTTAGAGATATAAAACTTCCCCTAAGAACTGCTTTCCTGCATCCCATAGTTTTGGTATGTTGTCTCATTATTGTCATTCTCTTGAATGAAATTATTGATTGTTTCTATGATTTGTTGTTTGACCCAATCATTTTTTAGGATTAGATTATTTAGTTTCCAATTATTTTTTAGTCTATCTTTCCATGGCCCTTTATTACATATAATTTTTATTGCATCATGATCTGAAAAGGATGCATTTAATATTTCTGCCTTTCTGCATTGGATTGTGAGGTTTTTATGCCCTAGTACATGGTCAATTTTTGTGTATGTGCCATGTACTGCGAGAAAAAAGTATATTCCTTTCTATCCCCATTCAGTTTTCTCCAGAGGTCTATCATACCTAACTTTTCTAATGTTCTATTCACCTCCTTAACTTCTTTCTTGTTTATTTTGTGGTTAGATTATCTAGTGCGAGAGGGGGAGGTTCAGGTCCCCACTAGTATAGTTTTGCTGTCTATTTCTTCCTGTAACTCCCTGAACTTCTCCTGTAAGAATTTGGATGCTATACCATTTGGTGCATATATGTTTAGTAATGATATTACTTCATTGTCTATGGTGCCTTTTAGCAGGATGTAGTTTCCTTCCTTATCTCTTTTGATTAGATCTATTTTTGCTTTTGCTTTGTCTGAGATCAGGATTGCTACCCCTGCTTTTTTTCTTCAGCTGAGCATAATATATTCTGCTCCAGCCTTTTACCTTTACCCTGTATGTGTCACTCTTTTTCAAATGTGTTTCCTGTAAACAACATATTGTAGGATTATGGTTTTTAATCCATTCTGCAATCTTTCTTTTATGGGAGAGTTCATCCCATTCACATTCACAGTTATGATTACTATCTGTGTCTTTTTCTCCATCCTTTTCCCCCCATTTATGCTTTTCTTTCTCCTTTTTCCTTTCCCCCTTCACTAGTGTTTTGCTTTTGACCACCCTCCTTCAGTCCCTCCCCTTTTATTATCCCTTTCCCTTTTCTTCCCCTTTAGTCTTACTGCTTCTTCCCTCCTTTCTTTCCCCCCTCCCTTTTCTTTCCCCTTTTCCCTCCTACTGCCTATAGGGCAAGTTAGATTTCTATACCTAACTGATTATTTATGCCCTTCTTGAGCCAAATCTGATGAGAGTAAGGTTCAAACAATGCTCCCCCCCTTCTTTCCCTCTGCTGTAATAGGATTTTGTGTCTTTTCCTGTAATGTAATTTACCCTTGTCTGCCTCCTCCTTTCTCAGTACATTTTCTAAGATCAGATTGATCCACTTATTTGGATCCATTTAACCCACTTGATTAGATTTTTTTTTATCATTACATCAAAGTCAACTAATATCCACCCTCTTTATGTATACTCCTTTAACAAGGTGTAATAACAATACTGTTCTCAAGGGTTGCAGGTCTCATATTCCCTTGTAGGGGTTTAAACAGCCCCCCCTTATTAACAACATATTGTATCTTTGTCCCATTTACCTTTTTAAGTCCTTCTTGAGTCCTGTACTTGAAGATCAAATTTTTTGATTGAGCTCTGGTCTTTTTGTCAGGAAAGTTTGGAAGTCTCCTATTTCATTTGAATATCCACCTCCTCCCTTGAAAAATGATGCTCATTTTTGCTGGGTAATTGATCCTTGGCTGCATTCCAAGCTCCTTTGCCTTATGGAATATCATGTTCCACGCCCTGCGGTCTTTTAATGTAGAAGCTGCAAGGTCCTGTGTAATCCTGACTGTGGTTCCATGATATTTAAATTGTTTCTTTCTGGCTGCTTGCAGCACCTTCTCTTTCATCTGGTAATTTTGGAATTTTGCTATTATATTCCTTGGTGTTGTCAATTTGGGATCTCTTTCAGGTGGTGATGGTGATTCTTTCTATGGTTATTTTCCCTTCTGGTTCTAGGACTTCTGGGCAGTTTTCCTTTATGATTTCCTGAAAGATACTGTCCAGGCTCTTTTTTTCATCATGATTTTCAGGTAGTCCAATAATTTTTAAATTGTCTCTCCTGAGTCGATTTTCCAGGTCGGTTGTTTTACTGATGAGGTATTTTACATTTTCATCTATTTTTTCATTTTTTTGTTTCTGTTTGACTGATTCTTGCTCTCTCATAGAGACATTAGTTTCCATTTGTCCAATTCTAGTTTTTAACAGATTGTTTTCTTCTGTTAGTTTTTGTACTTCCTTCTTCAATTGGCCAATTGTGTTTTTTAGGGACTTGTTTACTTCAGTGTATTTTTTTTCCAATTGGCCAATTGTATTTTTGAAGGACTCTTCTACCTCTCTCATTTGACTATTAAAATCCTTCTTGAGCTCTTCTAAGAAGGCTTTTTGGGCTTCAGACCAGTTCATATTCCCTTTTGTTGTTGCAGATGTGGGTTTGTTGACAATGTTGTCCTCTTCAGAATTTCTGTCTTGATCTTCACTCTTCTCATAATATGAATCTATGGTAGTTTCTTTTTACTCATGGTGTTTCTTTATTCCCTGGCCTTTAAAGAGATTGAGCTCTCCTGCTGGGGAAGAGGGTACCCAAGCTTCTTGTGTTGGGAGCCTAGGTCTTGGTCACTGGCTTTGTGTGCTGGGGCCTCTTATGCTGGCAATTGGAGGCTGTAGGTTTCTGGCAGCTTACCTCTGTTGGGCTGGAATCAGCAAGGCTGGAACTTTCAGGCAATTCTAGGTTGCCTGCTTTTTTTCCTTTAGCTTTCTTCAGCTCCTTTTAGATGGGTGCTGCAGGGTGTTTATCTGCCTGGGGCCCCTGCAGTGTTGTCTCCCTCTTTCTGCTAATGCACTGGGAGATTCCTTTGAGGATGCAGGCTGGTGGTTTTCTGAGCTGGTTTCCACCTTCCCCCCTCACTGAGGCACTCGGAGGTCCAGGTGTTGGTGTTTGCCTGCTCTACCACCTGGGCTTCAAGATTTCTTCAAAACTGGTGGCTTCAGGGCTCTGACAGCTCACCTCGTGTTGGGTTGGAATCAGCAAGTCCGGGGCTTTAGGAAACCTTTAGGTTGTTTTTTTCACCTCCTTTTAGATGAATGTGGCAGGGTACTTACCCGCCTAGGGCCCTTTGCAGTTCTGCCTCCCTTATTTTTGCTGAGGCACTGGGAGACCTGTTTACTGGGCTGCTGCACTGCTGCTCCTTGTCTTTCTTCTAGTTCAGGTGTTCCAGGGGTTTTTTTTCTGGGGTGATATTTTCTGGGTTTGCAGAGGTTTATAGGGGAAAGTGAGAGTGACTACCTTTTCACTCCACCATCTTGGCTCCCAGAAGCCAGGAACTTTGATTAGTACAAATACCAACTATAATTCCTAGGGTCCAATGAAGAATCAAGATATGTACCTACTAACAGAGCAGTCACTTACATAGAACTTACATGCAGAATAAGATAAAAAAATATGTTTCTACATGGCCAGTGCTGGAGTCTTTCTCATTTTACTACTCACATTTGTTTCTATGATTTAATTTTCTTTATTTTTTTTTCCAAAAAGGGAGAAGGAAGAGAAAAAATAGGTCCTTGTTAATTGGAAAGAAAATTAAAGAAAAATTCCAAGGGAGAAGAAGAGGAAGAAAAAAGAAAAAGAAGGTAGAGCTAAAGAAAATAAAAGAATTAGAATTAAAAAAAAAAACTTGGACACAGGGCCAATCTCAATTATGTGAGTTCAAAAATTGAATTTACTGGAGCTTCTTTTTTTCATTTTTTATAAAGTAACAAATGCTTAATGTATAAAACAAATGAAAATATCTCCCAAACTTATTCAAATGTTTTAATCATTATGCATGATAGAAGGTAATAAATCAGAATTAATATTTATCTTTTACCAAAAATATGTATAAAGATAAAATTTTAAATAAATATGATAACAATTTCATCAGAAAGCATGTAGAGAATGTAATGAAACCTATCTCCTTTATATTGATCATTATTTGAACTATATTAAAGCATACATAATAAATTTTCTTCCTATAATTGGCAATGCATATAATATTCATTTTCTGCCATGGTCCTTGTTTGGAATTTCGAAGAAAGTCATCTCAGTAGGATAAAAATGATTGTTTAATTTAAATAGAGAAGAAAAACAAAGTTCAGAAATGGTATTCTCACTTAAACTTCAAATTTTGAAAAATTAGTAACTTCATAAAGACACTTAAATTGAAACTATGAAACATTAGAAAGGTTCTTCCAAACACAAAGATGTCATGAAAGACTGTTAGCTAAAACCTGAGTTATAGTAATGTATAGGGGTTTCCTGGATGACATATTTCATATGAAATCATAATACACAGCTTTCGTTTTATCATAATGGACATCCAAGCAGTATAATAAAGTATATTTAACCTATATAGGTTGCTGCTATCAATAGGCTAAAAAATGTTGAAAGTTTAATCTTTGAGGAAGTAAGTAATAATGTCAAAGTTGACATAGTAGTTGATTTTTGTTATTATTATTAACAAATCCTGCAGTTGTTTCTGCCTCAATCCTTTCCTTTGCAGGTTATAATGTTGTTTTCTCTCAAGCCACCCATCCATTGCCTGACTGCAGTATGCCAGCTGATTATGCTTGCTCACATACTACTCTGGATGTCCACTTGGAGCTACATTGCTCCAGGCTACACTTCTGTTTGTTCATTGGTTAACTGAAGTGCTTTTTTAATTACGTATTTCTAAAATATTATTTAAGAACTCTGTAGCAGAAGGCTGATATGTTAGAAATTCTGTTCACCCTAACCATGCTTTAAACTTGTGTGGATAAATTCTTTGGGTATGCTAATATGTTTATCTAATTTAAAATCCTGAAGTAGCCATTGCTTAGGACTGATAGTGTGTAGATATAGATATACATACATAATATATACACACATATATAAGCATATATTCACAACTAGTTAAATAAATTGTGAATATAATGTATTTTTTAAAATGGATACTTACTTATCATGATGCATTAATTTCTTTTAGAAACCTTGTTCAGAATTATTATAATCAGTATAGGATTCTTAATGTTGAAGTAAAAGCTATTTCTTAATGTATTATGTAGTACTAATAGCAGTTTTTTGTGGTGACAGAGAACTGGAAACTAAGTGGATGTCCATCAGTTCATATACAAAAAAACAAACTGTGGTACATGGATGTAATCAAATACTGGTGTGCTATAAGATGTCAGAAAAAGGATGGTTTCAGAGAAACTTAGGAAGACATTTATGAACTGATAGAGAATAAAGTGAACAGAACCAGAAAAACAATTTCTGCAATGACAATATTATAAAAGTCAACAATTTTGATAGATTTAAAAAACCCTATGAGGTAAAAATTGACAATGATTCCAGAAGACCAATGATGAGGAATGTCATTCACCTCCTTACAAAAATGTAATGGGTTTAATATGTGTAACAAAACATTATATAGTATCACCCATATGGGAATTTCTTTTACTTGACTATGCACATTTATTAAGAGTTTTATTTTATTTTCCTTAGTAGTGTATGATTTAGGAGGGAGAAAAAATAAATGCTTATAAAATTAAATTTCATTAAAGTATGAAGAGATGAGTCAAAGTTGAAGGTAGCAGAAAACTGCTATGAACCGTTCCAGAAACAAGGTCATGCTGAAGGAGAAGTGAGACACTCTTTTAAAGGTAGAAGGTTTGGATGTAGGACTTCCAGGAACCAAGGTGGAGGAGTGAGAAGTAAATTGGCATAACTCTCTCATATTTACCTCTAATCAACTATAATATAGGACCACAAAAAGAAACCCTACAATAGAATAAGCAAAAAGATGGGGTGAAAGAATCTTTTAGCTCAAAAAGATTGTAATATCAGCAGGAAAGGTCTGATTTACTTTAGTAAAAGGAGAGTGCAGTGCAGGAAAGGAAGCATCCCAGTGAACTAGCAGCAAAGCCCACCTCCACAAACCAGCAGTAGATCCAGAGTCCAATGTTGGTGGAGCAGGCAAAAATCAACAGCATAACCACCTACATACTTCAACATACACAGGGCAATGGGCAGAATCAAGTTCCAAGCATTGTCAAGTAATTCAGCATAGTGATCTCAAGCCCAGAAAAAATTCACTGAAGATCTCAAAAAGGAGCTATAAAATTATAAAAGAGAGGTAGAAGAGAAAATGGGAAAAGAAATGAGAGTAATGCAAGATATTTTTTATTAATTTATTTTGATTTAGCAACAATCACTTTCATAAGCTTTTGAGTTTTAAATTTTTCTCCCCTGCTTTCCCACCTACCATCCCAAGATGGCTCATAATCTGATATAGGTCATGCATATATATTCCTTTTAAATGTGTTTTCATGTTAGTCATGCTGTAAGGAAGAATTAGAACCAATAGGAGGAACCACAAGGAGGAGAAAACAAAATGTAACAGAAGGAAAAAAAGAGCAACTAATATGCTTTGATTGGCGTTCAAACTGAATAGTTCTTTCCTTGGATATGGATTGCATTTTCCATTGTGTGACTTTTGGAGATGTGCTAGATCTTTGCATTGCTGAGATTGGCTAACCTATAAAAGTTAGTCTTTGCACAAGGTGGTTGTTGCTGTATACAATATTCTAGTTCTGCTCATTTCACTCAGCATCAGTCCATAAAAGTCTTTTCAGGTTTTTCTGAAGTCAACTTGCTCATAATTTCTTATAACATAATAGTATTCCATGCCATTCATGTACCACAACTTGCTCAGCCATTCCCCAATTAATGGTCATCCCCTCAGTTTCCAATTCTTTGCCACCACAAAAAGAGCTGCTATAAATATTTTTATACATGTATGTCATTTTCCCATGTGTATGATATCTTTGGGATACAGCCCTAGAACTGCTAATTGCTACGTCAAGTAGTATGCACATTTTTATAGCCTCTTGGGAATAGTTTCAAATTGCTTTCCAAGATGGTTGGATCAGTTCACAACTCCACCAACAAAGCATTAATATTCCAATTTTCCCATATCTTCTCCAACATTCATCATTTTCCTGTTTTGTCATGGTGGCCAATCTGATAGATGTGATGTGGTACCTCAGAGTTATTTTGATTTGCGTTCCTCTAATCAATTTATAGATGGCTTTAATTTCTTCATCTGAAAACTGACCGTTCATATCCTTTGATCATTTATCAATTGGAGAATGACTTGTATTCTTATAAATGTGACTTAGTTCTCTATATTTCAGAAATGAGGCCTTTATCAGAGGCACTGGCTGTAAAAATTCTTCCCATTTTTCTGCTTCCCTCCTAATCTTGGTGGCATTGGCTTTGATTGTGCAAAAGCTTTTCAATTTAATGTAATCAAAATTATCCATTATGCATTTCATAATCAAATTAAAAGAGCAAGGTATAGGGTGCTCATCCAATTTATGTGGTTAGGAAGAATTCATTACCAAACAAAATAGAGAGAACATTAGAAAATGTATAATACATAATTTTAATTATATTGAATTAAAAAAGGTTTTATGTATGAACAAAATTACAAAACATTTTTCACATAAATAAAGTCAGATCTCAAGAACTGGAAAAAAAATCATGGGTAGGCTGAGCTAATATAATAAAAGTGACAATTCCACCTAAGCTAATTTACTTATTCAGCACCATACCAATCAAACTACCAAAAATTATTTTATAGAGCTGGGGAAAAAAAATGACAAGGTTTATTTAGAATAACAAAAGGTCCAGAATATCAAGGGAACTAATGAAAAGAAACGCAAGGGAAGGGGGCCTAGCCATCCAAAGATCTTAAATTGTATTATAAAGCAGCAATCATCAAAACTACTTGGTACTGGCTAAGAAATAGAGTGGTGGATCAGTAAAACAGGATAGATATGCAAGATAGAGTCATCAATGACTATAGTAATCTATTTGATAAACTCAAAGACTCCAGCTTTTGGAGAGGAACTCACTATTTGACAAAAACTACTGGAAAAACTGAAAAAGACTATGGCAGAAGCTAGGCATAGACCAAAATCTCACACCATATACCAAAATAGAGTCAAAATCGGTTGATGATTTAGATATAAAGGCTGATGCTATAAGCAAACTGGGAGGGCAAGGACTAGTTTACCTGTAAGATTTATGGAGAACAGAATTCAAGACCAAACAGGAGATAGAGAACATTATGAAATGAAAAATGTGTAACCGATTATGTCAAATTGAAAAGTTTTTGCACAGACAAAGCCAATACAACGAAGATTAGAAGAAAAGTAGAAAATTGGGAAAGAATTTTTTATAACCAGTGTCTCTGATAAGGGCCTCATTTCTAAAATATATAAAGAATTAAGTCAAATTTAAAAGAATACAAATCATTCCCCAATTGACAAATGGTCCAAGGATATGAACAGGCAGTTCTCAGATGAAGAAATTAAAGCCATCTATAGTCATATGAAACAAACATTTCCATAACATAGTAGAATAAAAAAAACAAGATGACTGTACATGAAACTGCAAATTTATTATTTACAACTTGTCATATGAAAAAATGCTCTAAATCATTATTGATTAGAGAAATGCAAATCAAAAGAACCCTGAGGTACTAAATCATACCTATCAGAATGGCCAACATGACAAAACAGGACAATGATAAATATTGGAGAAGATATGGGAAAATTGGAAAATTAATGCATTGTTGGTGGAGTTGTGAAATGATCCAACCATTTAGGAGAGCTATTTGGAACTATGCCCAAAGGGCTATAAAAATGTGCATACCCTTTGACCCAATAATAGCACTTCTAGGGCTATATGCCAAAGACATCATACAAATGGGAAAAGGACCCACATGTACAAAAATATTTATAGCAGCTCTTTTTGTGGTGGTGAAAAAATTGAAAATTGAAGAGATGCCCATCAATTTGGGAATGGCTGAACAAGTTGTGGTATATGAATGGAATAGAATACTATTGTGCTATAATAAATGTTGAGCAAGCAGAATTCAGAAAAACCTAGAAAGACCTGTATGAGCTGATGCTGAGTGAAGTGAGCAGAACCACGAGAACACTGTATACAGTAATAGCCATATTGTGCTATGACTAATATTGACAGACTCAGTTTTTATCAGCAATGCAAGGATCTAAGACTTCTCCAAAGGTTTTGTGATGGAAAATGCAATTCACATGCAAGAAATAACTATGGAGTTTGAATGCCGATCAAAACATACTATTTGCTCTATTTTTTCTTCTGTTGTGTTTTGTTTTTTCTTTCTGGTGGTTCCTCCTGTTGGTTCTAATTCATACTTACAACATCACTAATGTGAAAATATGTTTAATAGGAATGTATATGTATATCCTATATCTGATTACATGCCATCTTGGGAAGAGAGGCAGGGAAGGAAGAAGAGAAGGTATAAAACTCAAAAGTTTATGGAAGTACTTGTTGATAAATCAAAATAAATTAATAAAAAAAGGAAAAAGTTGTTTTTTTTTTTAAACAAAGCCAATGGAAACAATACTAAAAAGAAAGCAGAAAGATAGGAAACAATATTTACATCATCTGTGATAAAGGCCTCATTTCTTAAATTCGTAATGAACTGAGTCAAATTTATGATAATATAAGCCAGTCCCCAAATGAGAAATGGTCAAAGGGTATGAACAGACAACTTTAAAATGAAGAAATCAAAGCTATCTATAGGCATATGATGAAGTGGTCTGAATCACTTTGATTAGAGAAATGAAAATTAAAACATCTCTGAGGTACCACTTCACAACTATCAGATGGGCTAATTTGACAGAAAGGGAAAATGATAGATGTTGTAGATGTGGGAAAATTGAGACAATAATGCATTGCTGGTGGAATTGTAAATTGATTCAACCATTCTGGAGACCTATTAGGAACTCTGCTGAAAAGGCTATAAAACTGTGCACATCCTTTGATCTAGCCATACCACTATTAATTCTGTATCCTAAAGAGATCATAAGAAAGGGAAAAAGACTGACATATGCAAGATAAAAATAGCAGCCCTTTGCATGCTGAAAAAGTATTGGAAATTTAGGGGATGTCCATCAATTGAGAAAAGGCTGCCCAACCTCTGCTATATGAGTATAATGGAATTCTATTGTACAATAAGAAATGATGAACAGCCGGATTTCAGAAAAAACTTAGACTTTTACAGCCTGATGCAAAGTGAAATTAACAGAACAGGAAAACATTGTACACAGTATCAGCACATTTTGTGATGATTAACTATGAATGACTCAGCTCTTCTCAGCAACACAATGATCCAAGACAAGTACAAAGAACCAATGAAGGAAAATGCTATCCATACCCAGAAAAAGAACTTATTGACTCTGAATGTAGAATGAAACATATTTTTTTACTCACTTTATCCTCTTAGAGTTTTTTTCCCTTTTTAATCTGTTTCTTTTTCATAACTGTGATTAATATAGAAATATGTTTTACATGATACCACATGTATAAACTATATCAAACTGCCTACCATTTTCAGAAGAGGGGAGGGGAGGAATGCAGAAAAAAAATCATGTAAACATGATTGCTAAATTTATTTCTTGACTTGTAACTGGGGGAAAATAAAATATTATTATGAATTACTCAGAAAGAAGAAAGAAAAAAGGGCAATTGGTCTCAAGCACTGAAAGAACTTATGGAAAAATTCAAAAAGGAGTTTAAAGTCATATAAACACAGTAGAAGAAAAATTGTGAAAAGACATGAGAGTGATGCAAAAGAACTATGAAAAAAATTGTTAATAGCTTGGAAAATGAAAAACAATGGCTTACAAAGCAGAAGTGGTCAAATGGAAAAGGGGATACAAAAATCCAGTGAAGAAAGCAAGTCTTTAAAATGTACAAATGGCCAAATGGAAAAGGAAGTGCAAATGCTAAATGAATTAAACAACTCCTTAACAGTTGGAATTGGGCAAGTGGAAGCTATTGACTCATCAGAAAACAAGAATCAATCAAACAAATTCACAAGAATGAAAAAAATGAGAGAAAATATAGAATACTTCATTGGAAAAAAAACTGACCTGGAAAAAGATTCAGGACAGAAAAGTTTCATAGATATCAGAATCATTGGACTACCTGAAAGCTATAATCAAATGGAAGACTTGGACAGCATCTTTTAAGAAATCATCAAAGAAAACTGTCCTAATGTTCTGGAACCAGATGGCAAAATAGACACTGGAAGAATGCATTGACTAAATCAGGAAAGAGATCCCAAAATAAAAACTCCGAGGAACATTATAGTCAAATTTCAGAAGTATCAGGTCAAGTTAAAATATTGCAAGTGTCAACTCTATATCCTGTGATCCTCTTTTATGTATGTGTACACAAATATACACACGTGTTTGTATTCAGGTACATATGCATTGTACATATATATGTGTGTGTCTGTGTGTGTGTGTGTGTGTGTGTATACTTATACATATATATGCATCTGAGTACATATATTCCAAAACATCCCCTCTGTATAATGTATGCATTATAGCCTACTTTTTAACTAGATTGTCTCTTCCATGATGTCACAATATGGTATCATCCAACAGTGGGTCAATCAAAGGACTACTTTCCTATCATTATTAAAAAACAAAAATCCTGAAACAAACTGCAACTCCAAACTCCAAACAATCCTAGACCTATTTTCATACCTTCTTTATTAAAAGCAAATATTGGAACAATAGGTCTGCATAACCTTGCATGTACTCCCAGGTATGTATTACTTTACTCCTTCATCACCTTTAGCATCCCTTTGAATATCACTGTTTTTTTCAGGGAGATAGCAGGCATGTAGCAGCAGCTCTGAGAGGTGTTTTGTTTTGTTTTGTTTTGTTTTGTTTTTGCTTCTTTGACAGCATAGTTATATTCTGCCAGGCCTCGGACTCTGTATTATAATCACTAACATGCTTTTGATATGACTAGAAAGATAGCTATTTCTTCCTCTCCTGAGGTTGGCTGCCTCTGCCTAATGGCATCTCCTATCAAGAATGTCTTCCTTGCCCAATGGGCTTAGGACTCCTGACTGGGTAAGGCACCAGATTATATATGGGAGAAAACAGCAAAGGACTTTGTTCTCCTTCTAGCTGAATTTTGGAACCTCTTGGCTGGCCCCTAGACTTGCATTTGAAAATTGGTAAGGTCAGATTTGAATGCAAAATGCTCTGATTAATGAACATTAGTATTTTAACAACTGCACAAAACCTTTCAGTATCTCCCAGGTAATTTCAGAGTAAAGAACAAGTTTTGAGCCTAGTATCTATGTCCCCCCTTTTACTCCCAAACATGAGCGGTCTGTGGAACACTTGCCTGTTACTTTTTGTTGAGCATTTGTGTCATCTGTATTTTTCATTCTCCCCATGCCAAACACTTTGCCCAAGATGCCAATCTCTATCCTCCAATACCACTTTCTCCATTTATTATCCATCCCTTATGACAGCTCAAATATCATCTTCCCTAGAAAATCTCCCCTGGATTCATGTTAGAACTCATAACCATTATTGTCTGTGTCTCATTAATCCTTAATTAGACAGTGGACATTAAAAGTCCCTGAATCCAAAATCAGAAGATATGCACTTAAATCCCTGCTTTGCATATAACTATATATATGAGCATAAGCAAGTCATTTTATCTCTCTAGGACCTCAGATTGGTTTTTTTTTTGGTTTTTAAATATTTAAATGAGGATTTGTGACTTGAAATTTCAGAAGTATCTTCCAGCACTAAATTCTTTGATAGCATAAGCAATTTAAATACTGCTGCTGTGTAAGTTTTTCTAGGTCTTGTCAGAAAGAAATCATTCAAAATCAGGGAATCAAAATAACGATTAGACTGGACTTAGCAAGTGCAACATTAAAGGACTGAAAGTCAAGGAATATAATATTCTGAAAGACAAAAGAGACGGGACTATAACCAAGAATCACCTACCCAGAAAAATTAAGCACAATATATTGAGGGAAAAGTGATCATTCAACAAAATAGAAGTATTTTAAGCTTTTTTTTTTTTTACATTTCCATTAAACATGTTTTCACATTAGCAATGTTGCAAAAAAGAATTACAACCAATAAGAGGAACCACAAGAAAGAAGAAACAAAACAAAAGGGAAAAAGAGCAAATAGTATGCTTCAATCTGCATTCAAACTCTACAGTTCTTTCCTTGGATGTGGATTGCGTTTCCATCATGAGACTTTTGGAGATGTCTTCGATCCTTGCATTGCTGAGAAGAGCTAAGTCTATCAAAGTTAGTCATTGCACAATGTGGCTGTTACTGTGTGCAGTTTTCTCCTAGTTCTGCTCACTTCATTCAGCATCAGTCCATATAAGTCTTTCTAGGTTTTTCTGAAGTCAACTTGCTCATAAGTTCTTGTAGCACAATTGTATTATATTATATTCACATACCACAACTTCTCCAGCAATTCTCCAATTGATGGGCATTCCATCAATTTCTAATTCTTTGCCACCACAGAAAGAGCTGATATATATATATATATATATATATATATTTTGGCCCACTTCCCATTTTTATGATCTCTTTATAATACAGTCCTAGAAGTGCTATTGCTGGGTCAAAGGAATTGCATGTATTTATAGCCCTTTGGGCATAGTTTCAAATTGCTTTCCAAAATGGTTGGATCAGTTCAAAGTCCACCAACAATGGATTAATATTTCAATTTCCTTGCATCTGCTACAACATTTTTTGTTTTCTTGTTTTGCTGTGGTAGCCAATATGATAGGCATGATGTGATGCCTCAGAGTTCTTTTGATTTTCATTTCTCTAATCAGTAGTGATTTAGAGCATGTTTTTCATATGACTATAGACAGCATTAATTTCTTCATCTGAGAACTGCCTGTTCATATACTTGGACCATTTGTCAATTGGGGAATGACTTGTATTCTTAGAAATTTGACCCGGTTTACTATTTTAGAAATGAGGCCCCTATCAGAGTCACTGGTTGTAAAAATTCTTTCTCAGTTTTTGGCTTCTCTCCTTGTCTTGCTTGCATTGGCTTTGTTTGTGCAAAAGCTCTTCAATTTAATGTAATCAACATTATGCATTTTGTATCTCATAATGTTCTCTATCTCTTTTTTGGTTATAAATTCTTCTGTTCTCCTTAAATCTGACAAGTAAACTATTCCTTGCTCTCCCAGTTGGCTTATATTCTCAGCCTGTATATCTCAATCATATACCCATTTTGAGATTATATTAGTTTATGGTGTAAAATTTTAGCCTATGTCTAATTTCTGCCACACTCTTCCAGTTTTCCAAGGAGCTTTTCTCAAAAAATGATTTCTTATCCCAGATACTGGGGTCTTTGGGTTTATCAAACAGTGGATTACTACAGTCATTGACTGCTGTGTCTTGTGTACTTAACCTATTCTGCTGATCCACCACTGCATTTCTTAGGTAATACCAAGTAGTTTTGATGATTGCTCCTTCATATTACATGTTAAGATCTCAAATGGCTAGGCCACCTTCCCTAGCATTTCTTTTCATAAGTTCCCTTGATATTCTGGATCTTTTGTTCTTCCAAGTTAATTAGATTATTATTTTTTTCTAGCTCTATAAAATAATTTTTGGTAGTTTGATTGTTATAGTACTGAATAAGTAAATTACCTTAGGTAGAATGGTCATTTCTATTGTATTAGCTTGGCCTACCCATGAGAAACTGATGCTTTTCCAATTATTTAGATCTGAGTATATTTGTGTGAAAAGTGTTTTGTAATTTTGTTCATATAGTTCCTGGATTTGTGTCAGCAGGTAGACTCCTAAATATTTTAAAATATCTACAATAATCTTAAACGCAATTTCTCTTTCTCTCTCTTGCTGTTGGGCTTTGTTGGTAACATATAGAAATGCCAAGGATTTATGTGGCTTTATTTTATATCCTGCACCTTGCTAAAGTTGTTTATTATTTCAAGAATTATTTTTTTTTACTTGATTCTCCAGGATTTTCGAAGTATATCATCATATGATCTGAAAAGAGTGATAGCTTCATTTCTTTTTTGTCTATTCTAATACCTTCATTTTTTCCTTCTCTTATTGCTAAAGCTAATATTTCCAGTACCATATTGAACAGCAGTGGTGATAATGGACATCCTTGTTTCACCTCTGATCTTATTGGAGATTCTTCTAGCTTATCCCCATTACATATTGTGCTTGCTGAAGGTTTTAGGTAGATGCTACTTACTATTTTATGGGAGACTCCATTAATTCCTATGCTTTCTAGTATTGCTGTAATTATTTGGTAATATTTTATTTAAAAATTTTGCATCTATATTCATTAGGGCAATTTGGTCTATAATTTTTTTCCCTCTGTTTTGACTCTTACCATTTTAGGTGTCAACATCATATTTGTATCAAAAAAAGAATTTGATAAGATTCTTTCGGTGTCTATTTTCCCAAATAGTCTATATAGTATTGGAATTAATTTTTCTTTAAATATTTGATAGAATTTGCTTGTAAATCCATCTAGTCCTGGACATTTTTTTCCCTATGGTGTTATAGGAAAAAGTAGAGAGTGAAACTATACTACTAGGGGACCACAACTGCCCCTCTCTGAACTAGATAAATCTAAGCACAAAATAAACTACAAAGAAGGTAAGGAGTTAAATAGAATTTTATAAAAATTAGATATGGTGATTTTTTTCTGGAGAAAATTGAATGGGGATAGAAAGAAATATACCTTTTTCTAATCTAATCCTAAAGAATGAGTGGGTCAAACAACAAATCACAGAAACAATATCATCAACAAAGAGAATGACAATAATGAGACAACATACCAAAACTTATGGTATGTAGGAAAAGTGGTTCTAAGGGTAAGTTTTACATCTTTAAATGCTTACATGAACAAAAGAGAAAAAGGTGATCAATGAATTGGATATACAAAAAAATAATGCTAGGGGGAAAAAAGCAAATTAAATACCCCCAATTAAATACCAAATTAGAAATGCTGGAAATCAAAGGAAAGGTCGATAAAATTGAAATTAAGAAAAGTATTGAACTAATAAATGAAACTAAGAGCTGGTTTTATGAAAAAGCCAATAAAATAGATAAACCTTTGGTTTCTTTGATTAAAAAAAAAAAGAAAGAAGAAAACCAAATTGCCAGTATCAAAAATGAAATCCGTGAATTCACCACCAATGAAGAGGAAATTAAAACAATAAGTAGAAACTATTTTGCCCAACTGTATACCAATAAATTTGACAATCTTAGTGAAATGCATGAATATTTACAAAAAAAACCCCAGATTAACTGAAGATGATATAGAATACTTGAATAAACCCATCCCAGAAATCGAAATTAAACAAGCCATCAATGAACTTC
The DNA here is from genome assembly GCF_003287225.1 of Phascolarctos cinereus. Taxonomy (NCBI): domain Eukaryota; kingdom Metazoa; phylum Chordata; class Mammalia; order Diprotodontia; family Phascolarctidae; genus Phascolarctos; species Phascolarctos cinereus. The sequence continues at coordinate 192,928,074 of NW_027555847.1, forward strand.
CTAGGAAATTCATGAATTTACAAGTGAATACTATCAAACATTTGAAGCATAATTAATTCCAATACTATATAGACTATTTCAGAAAATAGGTGAGGAAGAGGTCTTGACAAATTCTTTTTTGTGATACAAACAAGGTAATGATACAGAAACAGGGAAGAGTCAAAACTGAGAAAGAAAATTATAGACCAATTTCCCTAATGAATATAGATGCAAAAATTTTAAATAAAATATCAGCAAAAATATTATAGCAACTTATCACCAGAATAAGACACTATGACTAGGTAGGAATTGTAACAGAAATTAATGGCTGATTGAACACTGGGAAAACTACCAGCATAATTGATCATATAAACAACAAAACCAAAGGAAACCATATGATTATCTCAATAAATGCAGAAAAAGCTTTTTACGTAATATAACACCCGTTCCTATTAAACACATTAGAGATCACAGGAACAAATAGATCCTTCCTTCAAGTGATAATTAACATGTACCTAAAACTGTCTGCAAGCATTATATGTAATGGGGATAAGCTAGAAGCATTTCCAATAAGATTGAGCAAAACGAGGATGTCCATTATCACCATTGTTATTCTATATGGTACTAGAAATGTAAGCTTTAGTGATAAGAGAAGAAAAGGACATTGAAGGAATTAAAACAGACAAAGAAGAAACTAAGCTATTTGCAAATGATATGATGATATATACTTAGAGAATCCTAGAGAATTAAGTAAAAAAAAAGTACTTGAAATAATAAACTGCTTTAGCAAAGTTGCAGAATATAAAATGAATCCACATAAATCATCAGCATTTCTATATATTACTATGAAAGCCCAAAAGCAAGAGATAGAAAGAAAAATTGCATTAAATGTTATGTAGAAATTATAAAATATTTGGGAGACTGCCTGTCAAAACAAATCCAGGTACTATATGAACATAATTACAAAATACTAATATATAAGAATGACAATTCTACTTAAATTAAATTAGTTATTCAGGGCCATACCAATCAAACTACCAAAAAATATTTTATAGTGCAGAAAAATAATGATGAAATGCATCTGGAAGAAAAAAGGTCTAGAAAATCAAGGGAATTAGTGAAAAGAAATGCAAGGGAAAGTGACTTAGCTGTACCAAATCTTAGATTGTATTATAAAGCAGCAATCATCAATACTACTTAGTACTAAGAAATAAAGTGGTGAATTAATGGAATAGGTTTTGTATACAAGGCACAGTAATCAATGATTAGAGAAATGTACTGTTTGATAAAGCCAAAAACCCCAGCTTTGGGATAAGAATTCACTATTTGACAAAAACTGCTGAGAAAACTGGAAAATAGTATGGCAGAAACTGGGCATAGACCAACATCTTTTTTATAATTCATTTCCACAAGATTTTGAGTTCCAACTTTATTCCTTATCACTCCCTTCCCCCACCTTAAAAAGGTATAGATTCTGAATACCCCTTCCTCCAATCTGCCCTCCCTTCTGTCAGCCACCCCTTTTATTCCCTTTCCCTTCTATTTTCCTGTAGGGCAGGACAGATTTCTATACCCCTTGCCTGTATATCTTATTTCCTAGTAGCATGTAAAAATAATTTTTAACAATCATTTTTAAACCTAGAGTTCCCAATTCTCTCCCTTCCTCCCTCCCCACCAACCCTCACTGAGAAGACAAGTAATTTCATGTATGTTATATGCATGCAGTCATGCAAAACTATTTTTAATAGTCATGTTGTAAAGTACTAACTTTAATGTCCTCCATCATATCTGCTCCCTGTTTATTCTATTCTCTCCTTCAACTCTGTCCCTGCACAAAAGTGTTTGCTTCTCATTACACCCTCCACCAATCTGCCCTTCCTTCTAACATCCTCCCTTCTCTTATCCTCTTTCCCCCTATTTTCACATAGAGTAAGATAGATTTTCATACCAAATTCAGTGTGTATGTTGTTCCCTCCTTAAGCCAAATCCAATGAGAGTAAGATTTATTCATTCCCTCTTACCTCCCTGCCTTCACCTCTACTGTAAAAGCTTTTTTCTTGTCCCTTTTAAGTGAAATAATTTACCCCATTCTATCTCCTCCTCCAAGTAAAATTTTCTCTCACCCCTTAATTTATTTTGCATCTATATTCTTTAGGGAAATTGTTCTCCAATTTTCCTTCTCTGTTTTGACTCTTCCCAGTTTTCTGTATCATTATTATGTTTGTATCACAAAAAAGAATTTGTCAAGACCTCTTCCTCATCTAGTTTCTGAAATAGTCTATATAGTATTAGAATTAATTATGCTTCAAATGTTTGATAGTATTTACTCCTTTTCTGGCCTGTGCTCTGGTCTATGTGTGACCATAAGTACTCTTTTCTGACTTGAAACTGTGAGTAGGATTCTCTCTTCACTGCTGCCACAAGCTCCTCCACACCAGCACTCCTCATCCTAGGACTGCTACCCAGATCCAAGCATGGGTAAAGCAAGAGAATTCTGCCTCAGCACCAGCAAAGAGATCCCTGCAATTCCGTGCTGTTCAGCTGCTTGATACCCCTATCATCTGTGGGCCAAGAGCTCTGGAAGAAGCCACTGCTGCTGTGGCTGCCTCCCTGGGACTGTGCTAGGGTTGGACCATGCTCCCCTCACCCAGGTTTAAAGAACATTTCCCACTGACCCTCAGAGGTGTCTTTGGTATTTGTGGGTTGAGAAGTGTGGAAACCACCATAGTTTCCTTTGATTCACTCCCCTGAGGCCTGCTCTGGGTTTGCTGGGCCCCATCTTTAGCAATGTGACCCATGATGAACTGTGCCCCTCTCCCAGCCCAGCACAACATACCTTTCCTGTCAACCTTCCAGGCTGTCTTGGGCTGGAAATTTGTTTCAGTCTGTCTTTTTTTCTGTTCTGTTGCTCTAGAATTTGTTTAGAGTCATTTTTTACAGATATTTGGAAGGGTTTTGGGGAAGAGCTCAAGCAAGTCACTGCTTTTATCCTGCCACCTTCCATAAACCAACATCTTATTCCACATGCCAAAATAAAGTCAAAATAGGTGCATGATTTAGATATAAAGGCTGGTAGTATAAGCAAACTGGGAGAACAATGAATAGTTTATCTGTCCAATTTATGTAGAAGTGAAGAATTTATAACCAAAGAAGAGATAGAGAGCATTATGAAATGCAAAATGGATGGTTTTGATTAAATAAAATTGAAAAGTTTTGCACAAAAAAAAGCCAATGAGACCAAGATTAGAAAGGAAGCAGAACACTGAAAGAATTTTTACTACAGTGTCTCTGATAAGGGTCTCATTTATAAAATATGTAGATAACTAAGTAAAATTTATAAGAACACAATCCATTTCCCCATTGAGAAATTGTCAAAGGATATGAATTGGCAGTTTTCAGATGAAGAAATTAAAGCTATCTATAATCACATGAGAAAATGCTCTAAATAACTATCAATTAGAGAAATGCAAATCAAAATAACTCTGAGGTACCAAATCATACCTATAAGATTGTCTAAAATGACAAAACAGAAAATGTATAAATGCTGGAGGAGATGTGGGAAAATTAGAATATTAATGCATTGTTTGCAGAGTTGTGAACTGATCAAATCACTCTGGAGAGCAATTTGAAACTATGCCCAAAAGGCTATAAAAATTTGCATACTATTTGACCCAGGAATAACACTTCTGGTACTGTATCCCAAAGAAATCATAAAAACGGGAACAGAACCCACATGTACAAAAATATTTATAGCAGCTCTTTCTGTGATAGCAAAGAATTGGAAATTGAGGGGGTGGATTGCCATCATTTGGGGAATTGCTGAACAAGCTGTGACATTTGAATGTAATGGAATACTTTTGTGCTATAAAAATGATAAGCAGGCCAACTTCAGAAAAACCTAGAAAGACTCTGAACTGATCCTGAGTGAAATGAGCAGGACCAGAAGAATATTGTACACAATAACAGCCACATTGTGTGATGAGTGACTTTGATAGACTTAACACTTCTCAGCAATTCAAGGATCTAAGACAACTCCAAAAGACTCATAATAGAAAATGCTATCCACAGGCAGAGAAAGAACTACAGAGTCTGAATGCAGATTGAAATGTGCTATTTATTCTTTTTGCTTTGTTTTGTTTTGTTTCTTCTTTCTCATTCTTCTTCCCATTCTTTCTAAATCTTCTTTATAACATGACTAATATTGAAATATGTTTAGTAAGAATGTATGTGTACATCCTACATCAGATTGCATGCCATCTTTGTGAGTAGGGAGGGCAGGGAGGTGGAGAAAATTTAAAACTCTTTTGCACTTATGGAAGTGTATGTTCAAAACTAAAAAAAAATTAATTTAAAAATTAAAAATAAATAAATATTCAAAAAAGTTTGCCTTTAAAGAACTTGATGTCTAGTTGGGAAGACTGGAGATATCTATATCTATATGGTGAAAATAATGATACAAGGCAGCATGTGATGAATGGCAAATGAATGGTGTATCTTTGCCTTTATAGTTCAAGCTCATTGCATATTGCCAGGCACCCAGAAAGGGCTTAATAAGTGCTTACTGACTGAGTGAACATGACTGAGAAGTGCTGAATTTATTCAAGGGAAGGATTAACAGAAATATCTCACATAAATTTGACAGCAACCTCATAAATTTCATTTATGTTTCACAAATTGCATTGTAGTATTTCAATATTAAGAAAAAGACGAAAACCAAAGCGGACTTTAAATATTGAAAAAAGCACCTATATATTGGAATGGGGATCCCAGGACCATGCCTTCTGCTCATCCTATTTTGTCTTGTCATCCAACACATGACACATGCATTTTTTAAACCTATCATTGCATGTAAAATTCCAGCAACCTGATTCATAATGCTCGCAAGCTTAGTGACAATAAAGTTTGCAATATACTAAGTCAGAGAAAATGCTATGCTAGCAGATGGTGAATATATGCCTAAAGTCTATCCTAGAGCTGCAAACAGAACCATCTGCTATGGTGCTGATCTCTGTTTTTTGTACATTGGTATCAAATTGAACTGAGGATCACACTTTACAAGCATTCTAATCCATATTCTAGGCCCCAGTCTTGAGATCACTCATGTGCCTCAACTAAAAAGTTGTTTGAGTGTATAAGTGATGTTTTGTTTTTGTTTTTTTTTTCCCAAAGAAACTCAGGGAAAACCTCCTACCATTCACTGAATGGCTTTCAGATTGAAGAGCTGACGTAGGCTCCAGCAGTGAATGATTTTTCCCCAAATCAATATTCATGGTTAAGAATCTCTTTTATATAAGAAAAAAATAATTCCTTTTCTACAAGTACAAACACAGCAATTAAGAAGAAAAACAGATGAAATGGTGATTTTTCTTTTTGTCTCAAAACCTAGTCAAACCTTCCTAGAGAGTTATAAAGTCTTTAATCTTATTTCTTTCCTTATTGCTTTCATCTGTCCAAAATTGGTGAACTTTCTAATTTAGCTAAAATATAAAATAATAAGAAATGTAAAAAAATTGAAAATAATTTTGCAGTTTTAAGTAAATTTTTGGCAAAAGAAGAATAGGACAAAGACCAAAAATTGGGAAGGTGCCCCTGTGTGTCAGGAGTCATGAATGTTTCCTATTAAAACAAAGCAAAACTTCTAAAAATTAGGATATATATATATATATATATATATATATATATATATATGAATGAACATATTAAAAATGATAGACAATATGGTATGGTAGAAAGAATATTCTGGCTAGAAAACAAGAGACATAGAGCTATGTAACTTTGAACAAGTCACTTTAACATTGGGGAATTCAATTTCTTCATCTGTAAAATGGAAAGATCAATACAAAAAATGTTAAACACTTCATCAAGCTCTAAAATTCCATCAGGTGAAAAGTTTTATAGTATCCCTGTTCTTATGGTTACTTATACGAATGAAAAGGAGCAAGTTATTCAATCTTCTTAACCTCATTTTCCATCTCTTTTAAAGGGAATGTGGTTGGATTAGATGTGCTCAGAAATCCCTTCCAGCAACCCTTCAATGATCCTAGGATCCTTCTGAGTCTGTCTGACCCTTAGATTAATATTTCTAGAAAGACATTCTGAACCACCAATTGTCACCTTCCAGAACATGGCATATTTTTCTCTTTTTATTTAAACTGTGATCATTTCGCAACATTTGGGGATATAGTTTTTATGATTCTTTAAAAGTTCAGTAACAATCTCAAGGGGCAGAAACAGCAGTATTCAGATGAAGTATCAAATTATTCCCCAAATTAGCCTTAGAGGGGAAAAAAATTCATTTTAACTGACGGTTTCTAGGTTAGCTGACAAAAAAAATGTCAGTATTGCTGGGCTAATCTGATCTTATATTTAAGATGAACAAATTAACCAGATGAGAAAAGTGGCCAGTTTGTTTTTTTTCTGATATTTTAAGTATTGAATTGGTTCTCTCCTCATTTACAATGAACATTATAATTTGCTCTGGAAAAAAAAAAACAAAAAAACAGATAAGATTTCTTTCAACTATATGATGGAAGTGTATAGTCAAAATGGGACTCATTTCTTCCATGGCACTCTCAAAAATATCGATGGAGAGGTGGAGCCATGATGGCAGAATAAAGGCAGGGACCAGCCTCCAACTTCCTCCAAATACCTTTAAATAATGACTTTAAACAAATTCCACATTCTGACTCTTAAAAGCTAAGATGATGGAGTAAGGATTAAGTAGCTGTTACCCTTCCTTATTTACCTCTGAAAGCCCTTAAAATATCACCCCAGGAAAAACCCTGGAATAGTTCAGCCCTGAGAAAGACAGGGTAGAGCAGTCTTGCAGCCACAGAAGCTTGGGGGATTAATGGGAAATACCCCTCTTGCTTGAGGGAAGGAGAGCAGTACAAGACAGGAGGCATCACAACAAGCCAGCAGCAAGCCCCACCTCAGCAAACCAGGATAAGATCCTGAGCCCCAGGGTGGTGGAGCAGGCAAACACTAGCAACAGGATCCCTGAGTGCCTCAGCACAGGAAGGGGAACCAGCAGACACCAGCTCATAAAACCACCATGTTCACCACCATTCTTTATTAGCCAAATCAGGACAACTCCAGAAAGCACAACTCCAGGAGTCACAGCTCTAGGCTGGCAGCCATCCTCCAGCAGCCAAACATTCCAGTTCTTTAAAGAAGTCAAAGTGAGCAGGCGTCTTTCAGGGGCCAGACTCCCCACTCCCATTCCAAGAGCTCCACTGTTGCTGAACCCAGCTAAGCACCAGGTAAGCTGACACACCCCTACAACTTCCAGCTGCCAGCATCAGAGGCCCCAGCACACAAAGCCAGGCAGCAGGCCCTTTGCTCCCTGCACAGGAACCTTGGGCTCCATGTCCTCTGACAAGAGAGCTCATATTTAAAGCCAGGAAATAAGAAAACACTGTCAGCAAAAAACAGGAACTGACAACTTTCTTTCTTATTATGGGAACTTGGAAGATCAAGGCAAAATTCAGAAGATGACAACATTGTGAATATACCCACATCTGAAACCTCAAAGTGGAAAATGAACTGGTACACAGAGCCTTTTTGGAAGAGCTTATGGATTTTAAAAGTCAAATAGGAGAAGTAGAAAAAAATTGAGAGAGCAAATGACAGGTATGCAAGAGAGAGTAAATAGCTTAGAAAAGGAAGGACAAAAATTGACTGCAGAAAACAAATCCTTTAAAAAATGGCTAAGTGCAAAAAAAAAAGGACATTGAAGAAATCAACTCCTTAAAACATAGAATTCACCAAATGGAAAAGGAGGTACAAAAAGTCACTGAAGAGAATACCTCTTCAAAAAGCAAAATGTGTCAAATGGAAAAGGAGGTGCAAAATATAGTAGAAGGAAACAATTCATTAGAAATTAGAAATGGAGGGCAGCTAAGTGGCACAGTGGATAGAGCACCGGCCCTGAAGTCAGGAAGACCTGAGTTCAAATCCAGCCTCAGACCAAACACTTGACACTTACTAGCTGTGTGACCCTGGGCACAATTACCTAAATTACCTAATTACTAAATTTTTATTCTAAATTACCTAAAAAAAAAGAAAGAAATTAAAATTGGATGGTCTATGAGTTATCAAGAATTAGTCAAACTGAAACAAAAGAAGGAAAATAATAGAAGAGAAAGTAAAATACTTTATTGGTAAAACAATTGAATTGAAAATAGATCCAGAAGAGACAGTTTAATAATTATTGGTCTACTTGAAAACCATGATGAAAAAAAGAGCCTGGAGAGAATCTTTCAGGAAATCATCAAAATACATTGCCCTGATGTCCTATAAGCAGAAGGTAAAAAGTCATCAAAAGAATCCACTGATCACCTCCTCAAAAATATCCCAAATTGAAAAAGCCAAGGAATATTATAGCCATATTCCAAAATTACCTGGTCCAAGAGAAAAATACTGCAAGCAGCCAGAAAAAAGTAATAAATATCATGAAACCGTGGTCAGAATGTTGCAGGACCTTACAGTTTTACATTAAAAGATCAGAGGACATGGAATACACTATTCCATAAGACAAAGGCACTTGGGTTACTTGAAATTGAGCATAATCTATCAGGACAGAAGATGGACATTCAACAAAACAGGGGACTTCCAAACCTTCCTGATGAAAAAAAACCAGAGCTCAACAGAAAATTTTGACCTTCAAATGCAACACTCAAGAAAGGCATAAAAAGGTAGATAGGAATAAAACAAAAACATTTTATTAATAAGAGCAAACAATTTACATTGCTACAAGGAAAGATGATACTTCTAAATCTTGAAAACTGTATCATTATTACAACATTTAAAAGGGATATACATAGATGGATGGGGTGGATATAAGTTGAATTTGATGTGATGATAAAACATCTAAGCAAGTGGTGAAAAGGAATTATTCTAGCAGAAGAGGAAAGGAGAAGGCTGAAAAGGATAAATTATATCACATGAAAAGGCACAAAAACCTATGACAGTAGAGGGAAAGAAGGGAAGGATATGAACACTGTTTGAACCTTACTTTCATGAGATTTGGCTCAAAGAGGGAATAACATAATCACTTAGGTATAGAAATCTAACTTATACTATAGAAACTTTCATTCTGTCTTTTTGTGGGTTCTGCTGCTTTAGAATTTGTTTAGAGCCATTTTTTACAGGTATTTGGAGGAGTTTGAGGGGGAGCTCAAACAAATCATTGTTTTTAACCTGCCACCATGGCTTTGCCCCTGCAATACACATTTTAAGAAATATTGGAAGAGGAATAGTTGCAAATCATCAAAATTTAGAGGATGCTAAAAGAGAACAGTTCATTCAACTTATTCAGCATTGATAACTCAATGTCATGTTTCAAGAATTAAATGAGGAGATGATCCTACAAAGACTAGGTAACATGAATTTGTTAAGTACCTTCTGTGTACCAGGCACCATTATAAACAGTTTATGTGGGGGGGGGGAAAGGACAGTTTAAATATAATTTTTAAATTTCAAATATTTCATTGATTTTATATTTTTTTTTTCCCAGTACTTCTCTCCACTCCAGGTGGATTGGTACCATAGTATGAACAATGTATTTAGAATAAAAGAATCCAGGCTCAAATCCTTCCCCTGACTCTTACTGTCTAGTGTAATACTTTTCCCAAAGCCCACTGATGGGGGTCTTTCCTTATTCACAGAGATGAATGTCCTGCCCTGTTTGAGTGGTGAGTTGGAACTGTTGAAAGGCTAGTGAGCTCTAGCTTTAGAACTTTCCCTTCATGACTCTTTTGAGCCAGTCACCCTTCAGAATTCCTTAGCTACTCTTCAAATGAATGATCCCTTAAGGCCTCTCTAAGCTTTGAGTCTTCAAGCTTCAAGTTGCTTCAGGTGCTTTTGGCTTCCAGCTTCAGGAGGGAAGGAGGAAGAGGTCAAACCACTTCAGGTTACTGAAGGAAAAGATTCTGAGAAGATGAGTAGATGCCCATCATGTAGTTATCTATAGCTTTCTATACTAGAAGATTTCAGTGAGTTTTCTCCTTGGGTGAGATTCAGGACACTCAGTTTGTCGAGCTGAGTTGCTTTATTCCCAGAGGGAGAGCTCCTTTACTCTGCATTTTCTGATACATATTTTCCTATGTATACCTTCTCTGATTTTCTGTTTTGCTATGATTTTGATAAATGGGTTTCTTTGTTATTTCCTTTTTGTGCTCATTGTGAAACTGATATTTGGTGAGAAGTGAGTCAAGCCTTGGATATTGAGCTTGGGGCATCCCTTCCCCTCACAACTGACAAAGCCATCAGAAATTAGATTGATTTAACCACATCCCCTAGATTAACCATATTTAAGAGAACAGACAGATATAATTCTAGCAGGGCATCTCCTCCCAGCATCTGGGAGCTGACTTCTCACTCTTTTGGTACTCTTCCTACACCAGGAAATCCTCACCAATGCATTTTACCTCTTTTATCAATAGTTTCTTCATCTGTGAAATGAGGGTTTTGGACTAAATGACCTCTGAGGCTTCTTTTATTTATGATTCTGTATCTCCAGCCTATGGAAGATTCCATATCCACAGTACACCACTACTCTACCAAGAGCAATGATATGCATCTCCTCAGTGTTTCTGTGGAAACAAGATCGGTCATTGCATTCAACCTGAATTTTGATGGGCTTTTATTGCTACCCCCTTAGGGATCCATGTTTGAGTATTTCTGGGTTACAGCTTTCTAAGCTTTCATGCAAAATTATTTGTAGGGTTCCAGAAGAGTTGTAACAATTTCTGACTTCAAGAGTTCTTTGGGATTAGGGCAATGTCTGCATGTTGGGGGTGGAAAGAGATCCTGATCAGATGGATCTGATTAATTTTCCACCACTGAAAACAAAGACAAGGAGTGACCATTAAAGTGGGAATCTGGATGTTTGTAACTAAAATGCTCCTAATAAAAAGAGATACATATACAGGGGGATCAAACAAGGATATAGGCAGTATGTTAGAGTAAAAAGTGGCAAAAATTTTTCCCACTCTGGATTTTGGAATTTAGTACATATGATTAAACTATGTTATACAATAATAACCATCAAGGTCTAGTACTTTTTAAAAAATTATTTTATTCTGAACTTAAAAAATAAAACAAACATTTCCATAACATAGTAGAATAAAAAAAAAAGATGATTGTACATGAAACTTCAAATTTGTTATTTACAACTTGTTATTCCTTAAAAATATATAATAAAGATTTTATGTAGCTTTGTTTTTTTCCCCTTTTTATCTTTCCTCCTTTCCCCCCACTCCTAGAAACAAATATGTAAAACCATTCTATGTAAACTTCTTTTTATCAGTTTTTTTTTCCCTGAATAAAGATAGAATTTTCACATATCCTTTGTAATTAATTTGGGGATTTAAAATAACCAAAATGGCTTGCTTCCTCAAAGTTATTTCTTAAAGTAATTATATTGTTACCATATACAACAATCTCTTGGTGCTGATCATTTCACTCTTCATTATTTCATGCAAGTACAGTCATGTTTGTTTTTTTTAAGATGATCAAACTCATTATTTCTTATGACATAATAATATTCTATCATAATCATATACCACAACTTGGTTAGCCGTTCCCCAAATGACAGTCTCCTGGCTGACAATTTCCAGTTCTTTACCATCACAAAGAGAGTTGCTATAAATGTTTTAGAACCTTTAGGTTCTTTTCCTTTTGTCTTAAACATATTGGAAAATAGACCTCATGGTGATATTGCTGGGTCAGAGGATACATGCAGTCTAATGATGCTTTGGACATAGGTTCAGATTGCTCTCCAAAATGGTAAGATCAATTCCACAGTTCTACAAACAGTGAATTAGTGTGTTCCAATTTTTCCACATTGCCTCCAACATTTGTCACTTTCTCTTTCAATCATTGTGATCAATCCAATAGGTGTAAAATGATATCTCAAGTTTGTTTTAATTTGCATTTCTCTAATCAATATTGCTTTAAAGATATTTTTTCATATAACTATAAATTATTTTGATTTCTTCATAAAAAAACTCTCTGTTCATGTCCTTTAACTATTTTTCAATTGGAGAATGACTTGTATTCTTATATATTTGACAAAGCTCTATACATATTTGAGATATAAGACCTTTATCTAAGAATCTACGTGCAATTTTTTCCAATCCTGATTTTGACTAAATTTTTTATTTGTACAAAAATACTTTTAATTTAGTGTACTAAAAATTATCCATTTCATAACTCACACTGCATTCTATCTCTTGTTTATTCTTAAAGTATTTGTCTTTCCATAAGTCTGATGACTAATATATTCCATCTTAAAATCTTTATATCTAGGTCATCTAACCATTTTTATCTTATCTTGGTAAATAATATAAGGTATAGGTCTATGCACAATTTCTGCCATGCTGATTTCCAGTTTTCCCAACTTTTTTCTTGTCAAATTATAAATTCTTAACCTCAAAACTCAAGTTTTAACATTTGTCAAATGCAAGGCTATCGTACATATTTGTTTCTATAAATTGTATGTCTATTCTCTTTCACTGATCTACCTTTATATTTCTTATCCAGTACAGTAATTGTAAAAAAAAAAAAAGAAATGTAATACCTGAAACAAGATAAGTATCAACTAAAACTATTTGTATACATCACACGAGGCTTTAATGAATAGAAAAACTCAAAACATTGGGGAAAAAGAATGTTAATTTTCCCAGCTGTCAAATGATCATACTTTGACTAGATGATTTGTAAGATCCCTTCCAGCTCTAAATCTGTAATCTCATGAGCCCATAGTCTTAGTTGATGAAAGCTTCTTGGAGAACCATAAAGCAATTCTGGAAAAAAAAAAAAAACTTTAGTCCAGGTGCATAGAATGTGTATCATGAAAAGTTCCAAATTCATGCACAATCTTTTCTTTTTTAATTTCAGACAAAGGCAAGGTTTATTATACCATCCATCATATTGGGCAGACTTTTAAGCAATCTAAGCATTTGTAACAATAATGAAAGTGGACCAGATCTTAAGAATCTGAGCAGTAGCAAGAGCTTAAGAATCTGAGCACCTTAAAAGAGCCAAGATGGACCTTACACACAGTAAGACTCTGGGAGGGATCTAGAAGTGGCTAAGTAGTTTGGGATGGCTGGAAGAGGGGTCTAAGGAGGATCTGAATGCGAGTGGCCAGCAAGCTGGGGTGAACAGAACCACCAGAGACCTGGACCACTGTGGCCAAGGGAGAATGGAGTCTAGATAGGATTAAGGGTGGGAAGTGGCCAGAGGCAATTGGGAGGTAACAGAACAAAATTGGGAGATTGGTATAGCCACAATGCATGTCCAGTTGATAGGACTATAACCTCAGGTGAGCTCCAGAAATTTGGCCAGGTGGGAAAGTCCAGGATTTCCCTTTCTGGGGTCCAGATCCTAAAGATATGGTCTTTTCCTTTTAAGGGTTCAGATTCCATCCCCATCATTCGCCCCTCAAACAAATGGGACCCAAATTCTTTTGGGGTGAGAGATGAATGTCTTGGCTTCTGAAACTGCTTCCTGCTGGCAAGGGGTGTAGATTTGCCCCTTCCTTGAGGGGGTGCCAACGAGGTTGACTGGAACTAAGCACAGGCTGCATCCAGTGGATGATGGGGAAAAATTGGTGGTACTCATTGTTTGCTACCAACTGTAGGTGAATGGCCTGTAGTCCAAGTTCAGAAGCTAGCTCTTTTACCTTGGACAGGATATGATGAACCTGGGTGATGCTTCCACACAAAGACTGCCCCAGGGCCCAAGGCCATTGCCAGAGGGAGCCCATGTTATAGAAGGCAAATTCATTGATGGGAGAAAGGTTGTACCTGTCTTCTCCTATGAGAAGGATTGACAGATACCCTCTGAACTCAAGGAATGAGAGTGGGAGAAGGGAGTGACCAGGATTGCAAGGAAGTGTTTCAAAACTCCTTAATGATAGATCACAAAAACTTCCATAATGTGCTAAGATTTTTTAGCTGTTCTAACTTTGCCCTGTTACTTCCATGAAGGAGCATTCAGAAGTGTAAAGGGAAGGGAGTAAGTAAGCTTCAGGGAGCCAAACAGTACCTGCCATTTTCCCAATTCCCTAGTGCTGGGAGAATTGACAGAATTAAGCATATGCTTCTGTCCTCTATGCTGCAGAAGGTGTACCCAAGTCCATAGCCTTGAACCAAACCAGTGGACTGAGAGCCTGAGAAGGTCAGGCCAAGTGTGAGATAGCCTTATAACTGTCTACCCAAAAAAGCACCTCCAAGCCTTCCTAGGTGCTTGGAGTGTGAAATCTTGAGGAAGAAAGGAAAAATTGAGGAAAGGAAAAATTGAGGAAAGGAAAAATTGGGAAGAGAAATGAGAGCAATGAAATAAAATATTGAAAAACAAGTCAACAGCTTATTAAAGAAGACCCAAAAATTACTGAAGAAAATAATATGATAAAAAAAAAACAAACTAGGTCAAATGTCAAAATAGCCTAACCCTAATGGCAAAAGAGATCCAAAAATCTGAGGAGGAGAAGAACACCTTTAAAAACAAAGTTAGCAGAATGGAAAAGGGGATCCAAAAGCTCACTGAAGAAAATAGTTCCTTAAAAATTAGAATGTAGCAAGTTGAAGCTAATGACTTTATGAGAAACCAAGAAACAAAAAACAAAATGAAACAAATTTTAAAAAATGGAAGACAATGTGAAATATCTTATTGGAAAAACAAATGGCATAGAAAATAGACCTAGGAGAGATAATTTTAAAATTATTGGACTACCTGAAAGCTATGATAAAAAAGGGCATACACATCATCTTTCAAAAAATTATTGAAGAAAAATGCACTGATGTCTAGAATGAAAGGTAAAAAAGAAATTGAAGGAATCCATTGATTACCTCCTGAAAGAGATCCCAAAGGGAAACTCCCAGTAATATTGTAGCCAAATTCCAAAGTTCCCAGATCAAGCAGAAAATATTGCAAGCAGCCAAAATAAATAATTCGACTAGGGTGGAGCCACAGTAAGGATAATCCAAGATTTAACAGCTTCTATACTAAATGATCAGAGGGTATGGAATATGATATTCCAGAG
This sequence comes from Phascolarctos cinereus, assembly GCF_003287225.1. Lineage (NCBI taxonomy): Eukaryota > Metazoa > Chordata > Mammalia > Diprotodontia > Phascolarctidae > Phascolarctos > Phascolarctos cinereus. The sequence goes on from NW_027555847.1 coordinate 192,943,105, forward strand.
GGCAAAGGACCTACAATTACAAACATGAATCACCTACCCAACAAAACAGTATAATTCTTCAGGGGGAAAAATGGACACTCACTGAGACAGAGGAATTGCAAGCATTCTTAATGAAAAGACCAGAGCTGGATAGAAATTTGATTTTCAAACACAAGACTCAAGAGATGCATAAAAAGGTAAACAAAAAAGAGAAATCATAAGGGAGTTATTAAAGTTAAACTATTTATATTCTTATATGGGAAGATTATATTTGTAACACGTAAGACATTTCTCATTATAAAAGTAGTTAGAAGGAGTATATATAGACAAAGGCATAGTTGTGACTTGAATATGAGGGATGATATCTAAACATTAAAATTAAGGGGTGAGAGAGAAATGTACTGGGAGAAAGAGAAAGAGAGAGGTAGAATGTAGTAAATTATCGCACAGAAAAGAGGCAACTTAAAGTTTTATAGTGAAGGGGAAGAAGGGGAAGGTGAAGGAGAGTGAGTGAACCTTACCATCATCAGAATTGTCTCAAAGAGGGAATAACATGCACACTAAATTGGGTATAGAAATCTATTTTAACCTACAGAAAAGTAGGGTAAATAAAAGAAAGGTGGCTGATAGAAGGGAGGGCATATTGGGGGGGCAGTAGTCTAAAGCAAACCACTTTTGAGGAGGTACAGGGTGAAAGGAAAGAACACAATAAACAGGGGGGACAGGGTAGAGAGAAATATAGTTATTCATAATAACTGTGAAAAAAAAATTTGAAGCAAGTTTCTCTGAAAAAAAAGCCTTTCTCAAACACATAAAGAACTGAGTCAAACTTATAAAAAGTGACAGCAATTTCCCAATTGATAAATGATCCAAACATGATCAGTTTTCAGATGAAGTAATCACAATTATCTAAAGCCAAATAACTCACTATTGATTAGAGAAATGCAAATTAAAACAATTAGTACCTTTTAGATTGGCTAATATGACAGAAAAAGAAAATGAAAAATGTTGGAGGGATGTTGGCAAATGAGACATTAATACACTTGGTAGAATTTTGAAATCGTTGAACCATTCTGTGGAGCAATTTTCAATTATGCTCAAAGGGTTATAAAACCATGCATACCCTTTGAGCTAACAATACCACTACTAGGTCTGTTCCCATAAGACATAAAAGGAACAGCTATGTGGCACAGTGGATAGAGAATCAGCCCTGAAGTCAGGAGGACCTGAGTTCAAATCTAGCCTCAGACCAAACACTTGACAGTTGATAGCTGTGTGACCCTGGGCAAGTCACTTAACCCAAATTGCTTAAAAAGAAAAGAAAACAAAACAAAACCAAAAGAGATAAAAAGGAAAAGGACCTATATGTATGGAAATATTTATAGCAGCTCTTTCTGAGGCAAAGAATTAAAACTTGAGGGAATCTCCATCAATTAGGGAATGGCTGAATAAATTGCAGAATGTGATTATGATGGAATACTACCATAGGAAATGATAAGCAGGATGCTCTCAGAGAAACCTGGGAAGACTTACATGAACTGATGCAAAGTGAAATATGCTTTCAAGTACATTGTATAAGTCAACAGCAATATGGTAGGATGATCAGCCATAAATGACTTAGCTATTCTCAGAAATACAATGATCCAAGACAACTCTGAAGAACTTTTGATGAAAAATGCTATCCATCCACAGGCAAAGAATTGATGGTGTCTGAATGCATGTTGAAGAATACTTTTTTTTAACTTTATTTTTCCTGTGTTTTATTCTCTATTTTTCTTTCACAACATTATTATGGAAGGTTTTTTTGCATTTCTACATGTGTATAACCTATACTGAATTGCTTGCCTTCTCAAAGAGGGGTGGGAAGTGGGGATGGAAGAAGGGAGACAATATGGAATTGAAAGTTTTAAAAGGAATGTTATCATTGTTTTTACATGTAACTGGGGAAAAATAAGATACTAAACTAATTTAATAAATTAAAATCAATCAAACAAAAGAGCAATAACAGAAACAAAACAAAACAAAGAAAAATAAAACAATGTGACTCCCTGAAATGGCAAAATGAACATTCTGGCCTTTCTCCAAGTTAAGAACTAGAAGAAATTGTGTCATTTTGTCTGCTTCTGATATGAGTTCCCAGGCTTAAGTAACTACATACTGCTGCAGTCTTCCTTGAAGGCTAAACAATCCTTAATCACCGAATGGGTGCTGCCTCAGTCAAACTGAGACCTGTTAAAGACATTAGCTTGAAACAGCCAAGGTTGCCCACTGTATCCTGGGCCATCTCCAGTTGTCCTGATCCATATTTGGTCACTGAACCTAGATGACTGTGTAAGAAAAAGTGAGATTGGTTACTTTGCACACAGCCCTTCCTCACATAAATCCAATTCACTTGCATGTTATGGTATCACCTCCGTGATGTCATGGTCCCCTTGGAGAACAAAGGACAAACAACAAGCAAGGGAGAAGAGAATAGAAAATGGGAATGAAATTGATTTTCATTGATGCAGAAAAATAAAGAATTAGTAATACTTTGAAGAGAAGAAGAGAATGAGATGAAGGAGTGGTAGAAGTAGAAGTATGCAAGTGAGGAAATTCCTTTATTAAAAGATAGCATTTGAGGTAAGGTTTATTTAAATAAATACATACACATATACATATGTGTGGACTTATATACATATATACACACATACACACATGTACACACATATATATGTACAAATACATATATAAATGCATACCTATATATTATATACACATGTGCATACAGTACACACATATATATACATACATATATACACATATATCTTTATGAACATGCAGATGAGTCTAAGATATGGGAGATCTGTTCAGGGTTTGCTGTTTTGTTTATCTTCACTTTAAATTTGTGAAAAATTTAATATTAGTGAAATATAAAATATTGTCATTTCCCCTCTCTAGGCCTCAGTTTCCTCCACCATAAAATGAAAGGATTGGAGAAAATAGCTTCTAAGGATTCTTCCACTTTGATGGCATCTTTGTTGTTATGATCATTTCCATAATATTTTTTCCATTTTTAATATTTTATTTTTCCCCAATTTCACATAAAAAACTTTTTAGTAGTCTTTTTTATTTGTGTTTTGAGTTCCATATTCATTCTTTCCACCCTTCTCCCACCCCTGAGATCATATAGGTTATACATATGCAGTCATGTAAAACATTTCCATATTAGTTATTTTCTACCATAATTTTTCAAAGGTTTATTATTACATCAAGGTCTTTGATAAAATGTTACTTTGTTAAAAACGAGAGCATGTAGAGAGAAGGAAGCATTTTTCCTTTAACCTGATAAAAAGAATATATATGAAACCAAGAACTAGAATTACGTGTAATGGATAAACATTATAAGTTTTTTTAAGAACAAGAGCAAATCGTGTCTACCTACTCTCATCATTATTACTGTATATCATAGCTTTTGAAATTCTAGCTATAGCAGTAAAGCAATAAAAAAGCTAAGGGAATAAGTATCAACAAATAAGGGGTCAAGATGGTTCTATTTACAGATGTTGTGATGGTATATTTAGAAAACCCAAGAGGCCCAATTAAAAATTTAACAAGATAATAAATGGCTTTATCAAAAGAATAGGGGAAAATAGTATTTTTTTAAAATGTGCTATTTAAAGCAATGACACATTATCTTGAATATATGGCTATTAACCCTCAAAGACATTTACAAGATCTATATAAAATAGTTATAGAACAATTTTAAAAGAAATAAAGGAAGAATAAAATAACTGGAATAATACCAAAAGTACATAGTTTGAACCAAGATAATAAAAATTACAATACTACTTTAATTTATAGGATAGCAATGAATTTAATAGAAATAGATAAAGTGATTTGAAATTTGAAATTCGCAAAGGAAGAAATGAAAAACATCAAGCAAAAGTATGAAAATGTATATCGTACTATCAGATCTCAAATTTTGCCATAAAGCAGTAATTATCAATGTTATTTACAACTTGATAAAAATGATGAAATATTGTAATGAGAGAAGACAAATAGAAAGAGAAAAATAAAGGCACACAGTAGAATACTGATTACAAAACCAAATATCACAAGCCACTATGATAAAAAGCTATTATAAAAATTGTAGTATGGAAGGAGAAAAAGAGGAAGGAGGGATTAATTCTATATTGTGTATTAAAATAATATACAACGAGATCTTACATCTAAACATTTCATTTTGGATCACAAATGTAGGAAGGAATGAAATCTACTAAATAAATGAAAGAAATTATAGAAGACTAAACTAGATGTATTTATATAAAATAGATTTATGTGATAAAACATATATACATATATATGTTTCTTATATATTCACATATGTGTATAGATATAGAGATAGATAGATGATAGATCAGTGAAAAGTCTTTGCCAAAAATATTTGTAATAAAAATCTGACATTCAAAATCTTTAAATAATGGACATAAATTTTAATCCATTCCTCAATAACTATGTAGTAGTCAAATATATAATAAAAAGCAGTTCTTGAAAGAAAAATCATCAATTACTAATAACCATCTAAAAAATTATTCAAATTTTGTAAACGTCAGGAATTTTAAAAAAAAAATTTAAAACTCTGAGATACCATCCTAGTTTTATTAGTTTGGCAATGATAGTTTAAAATGCTGTAACTCAATGGTAGTGATGACCTACAACATGGTTACACTGTTTGACTCTTGTTAGAGCTCCATATTGCTTTTCTGGGGGGCAACATGGCATTATGCAATAAAAGCTACCAAACTTCATATATTTTGGCCAAGTTATCACACTAACAGGATTAAAATGGAAGAATGTTGTTTAAAAAAATAGGACTTCAATGTATATTAACATTCATAGAATGTTTATTCGTAAGTAGTAGAAAGCTAATCAAATCAATGTTCAACAAATGGTGAATTGCAGCCTTGCAGTAGTGTTGGACTCAGAGTCACCAAGGTATGAATTTGAATTCTACCATCAATACCTACTGAATTGGTAACCATGAATAAATTATTTGGCCTCTCTTGCTCTTAGCCTGTAATCTGTAAGATGGGGATAATATCAATCGCTTACCAACCAGGATTGGTGTGAAATTCAAAATAGATGATGCTTGTAAAGTTCTTGTCAAACTTAAAGTACTATGTAACTGTCAGTTAATATTATATTATTTTGTTAATGATCAAATATGAATGTATATATATTTATATATGTATACATATACAACACACACATATATATGTAATCATAAGACTTGCAAATTTATATATTGTAGATGTAAGAGATTTACATGAAATGATAAAGAAAATAAAAATACTGCAAACTGTGTAAAATAAAATCATGATAATATGGACAAAATTCTAAAATACCTAGAAAGAAAAACTATCAAAAAGGGGGTCAGTGTATTGGAAGCAAAAAAGTTACTCATTAACATTATAAGCAATTTTGAAAAATAAATCTGTAGAAAAAAGTAAATAATCTGAACTTTTCTGTAATTCAGTGTCTGTTTTGTTGATAGATAATAAATTTAGAATAATAAAACAAAATAACAACAACCACCATAAATTGTGTGAATCATCTGATAAGGTCATGTATAATACTTACAGAGGAATTCTTCATAAATGACTGCTTTTGAAGATAATTATTTTGTTAATGACATGAGATTTTTTAAAAATCTTAACAGTTTTGGTCATCTTTCCAAGAATATGTCTTTTTAGACCCTATACATAAAGTATATAAAAATATCCGGAAATTTTCTATTTCTAGAATATTGTTACTATTTGCTTTTTAATGTGAGTGAAACTATTGGGTTTTTTTCAGTCTTGTGACAGTTTCTCTGAGCATAGATTTGTGTCTCCTACCATAGAATTTGGCACTTGATATAGAAATAACAAAAATACATAATCTCAAATAAAAATTTAGAATTTTATTTTCCAGGTGTATAGAAATAAAGCCAAACTAGCTTGGCAGATAGAGGTGCTTAATGCAATGTCAGATGAAATACAGAGAATTTTCACATGAACATATAATTGATTACACAAGGCATTTACTTAGTGAGAGCCTGGACAATTGAATTTTCTCTTGTACTCAATTTTTATATTTCCATTCAGAGAATATTAACATGGAAAAAATAGTCTTCATGAGTTTCTATTTTCTCTTTCACCCATTTCTAAGTAAAGTTTCTTCTCTCTTCCTTCACACCCTAGCTATTCCATCTCACAATATGTTTCTGAGCTATAACCATTTTGATTTTTCACAGAATGTTTTTATGTAGCATGCTGGAAAATTTTTTTCACTACCACAACAGTAAATATGCTTAACTGACATAAACTTTCTACTGACTTTCAACCACATTTCTATTGTTTTCACAACAAATCTCTTAGACTTTAATTTTGAAGTCTGAGCAGGGCATATCCACTCGAGCCCTTTGAGATCCCAACAAGTGAGGATATTGAAGGTAACTATAGCTATTGTCTGCTCTACTTTCGTGTCTGAAGATGATAAAAAAATAATTTTATTGTAGTCTTAAATGTGAACTGTCATTTTTTAAAATGATTTTGCTATTCAACTGCCTTTAGTAAAAATGTATAATATCTTCACAACATCTGGTCCATTGTTAAATTAAAATATTAACTCCAGTTTGATTTTTCAAAGTGCTTTGAAAAATAATGCAAACAATGACTGTATGTTTCTGATCAATTTTTTACACACACTTTTTTCCTTCTTTTTTTGGGGGGAGAGTATGGGAGGGTGCATGAATTTAAATTACATAAATCCAGATTTTCCCTTCATCTTACTTAAGAGGAATTAATAATAGTGGGATAAAATGAGATTGCTTAAAACCTCTTCAGGTATCTTCATAGATTGTAAAGCATATTCCGTTTGAAATTAAAGCACTTGGGTTCACATCCTGTTTTCCTCACTTAGTATCTTTGGGACCTCAGGTAAGTCAGTTAAACTCTCTTGATCACAGTTTTCTAATTTGCATATTGATTGGACTAGACAACTTCTGTGTTTTCTTCTTCTTGGGTATCAGGAGTTCTCAAATTAGAACTATGGAAACATAGACCCCACAGAGGCTTCACAGAGACTGCTAAAGGAATCCATCACACACACACACACACACACACACACACACACACACACACACACACACATTAAGAACTTCTGCTCTAAGAATTATTTGGAGTCTCAGTTTTCTGATGCATAAACAGGATATTATAATATTACCACTTGACCTTTCAAGTGAAAACCAAATTAGAAAAGGTACTTAAGGCACAATGTAAACTTTAAAGTAATAGAGATATATTAACTACTATGGTTCTCTAGTCTGTGTTTCACTTTTTTCTTACCACTTTCCTTAAAGAACACAGATTTTGCAAACCACCTCCATTTCTTACATAGAAAGACTGATACAACTTGTAACATACAGAAAGTTAAAATTTGTCTTCTACAAACTACAGTAACTAGCTGACCCAGTTACAGTGCTTCAAAAGAGTGAAAATACCCTTTTGACATTCCTAGAAGCACAAAAACATAAATCCCCAAATATGCAGAAATTCCCTTCACATTCAAATGTCTGATTTGGTAGCAGTTGTAATATGTTTTTCCAAGTTGAACCATGTGAACATTTTTTTTAGTTAAAGGGCTGTAAAAAAAATTGTTTTCTCTCTTTTAAAAAAAGCAAAGACAGCATGTTTTTCTACTCTCATACCCTCCAAATTAGCTTTTTCTTTTTAAAGATGAAACTTGTCATAGACTCATTTTTCCATGAGAACTGCTGCTCATGACATGTTTAACATATTTGTTGAAGAAATACAAAACTATTGACATTCAATTCCCGTATCCTTTTAAGGCAAATCAGCTGTGGTTATTCACAGCCATCCCACTACTTTAGATCTTGTTATTAAAAATAAATATCATGTTTATTTTTTTCAAGAAATGGTATGGTACTTCTTTGTTTTGAGAATGTGGAGGAGGGCATAATAGAACTCATTACTGAAGTGATAAATCATTCTCTCTAGCTAGAAATTAGTATAAAGAAACTATTCCTCGTTTCTATTTTAACTATGCCAACCTTTCAATTCAATATGTTGCCAGAATGAAAAAAAGCAACAGGATAATCTAGTACATGTTACTGTTAACTAAAGTACAATCACTGGACTGGTGTTTCAGAGACAAGGATAGCCTATTATGAGTCAGTGAAGTGTTCAGTAAACTGAGCTGCTGCCTTATCTTGGTATGCAATCTCTTTCAAGGTCATCCTTGGAATTAGGTCTTAGTCATAACCTAAGGTCACAAATAAATTGTTTCTGATTCGTGTCTTTGGAGTTTTTCTATAAACCTGCCTGTTTTTAAGCCTACATGTGCATTATTAATGATTGCCTTGAATTTTATCCATATAAACTTCCATCCAAATTGTAGGCATCTGGAACTGAATTTACCTTGTATACAATGAAAAGCTACCCAGTCCACAAAAATTGAATTACACAGACAACATCCAGTTTGCTATCATTTTTTTAATATTGAGGAAGAAACCCAGAATTCTTCAGGTATCAAGCCTATTTCTCCTCACTTAATTCTAAGATTTTCATGGTCTTCAATGAAGAAAGTGCTACATGGTTTAAAGAAGACAGAATTTGATTTCAGATGACCAGGATTCAAATCCCAGTCTTCCCATTGCCAGAAAGAATCTAGATAATATATGAATGCATACATGGATGGATGGATGAGTGGACAGATGAATCAATGAAAAAAATAAGTACCTAATTTATTCTAGACACTGTAACAAATACTGGGAAACATATATGAAAGGCGAAGAAGTCCCTGCTCTCAAGGGACTTATAATGCAATAGAGGAAGACAGGAAATGGAGAAAAATGGTTTCCAGAGAAGAGCATTATGTCCTGGGAAGTCACAGGGATGGGAAATTATAGCAAAAATGATTGGCATGCATTTCAAATGAAGATTAATATTGAATTGATAATTGTTCCCAGGGTAAGTCATGTTAAAATTAGATGAAGATGGAAATGACTGGAAAGTAGCCAGAAGGAAACTTCTCAGGTTTGTACTCAGATAAATTTTATGAGTGTGAAAGTTTTAGACAAAGACTTTAAGGACACAGATGTTATTTTCATCAATACAGGAAGGCAGATTTTTGAAATTATTTTGGTTAAGAAGACAACATCTGGGAAGAGTGTTCAAATTTCTGATCTTAAATATAGTCAGAATGGGTTTTTGGCCAGAGGTGGAGTAAATGTAACAAGAATTATCTGAGGGAAAATAAAAATTTGCCAGAAGCTTTCAAATCTAATCAAAAGATCTTTAAAATTAAAAAAAGGAGTTACATCTGCCTGAGTTTTCTCATATGTGAAATGAAGTTAACAATAGCATCTACCTCACAGTGTTTGTAAAGTACTTTGAAAACCTTAAAGTACTATATAAATTCAACATTGTTAATATCATCATCAATACCATCATCATTAATATTTTTATTAAAATTGCCATACAGAAAAGTTATAGTGTAGAAAGACTAGACAAAGTCTCAGAAAGGGTCTTGGAGCAAAAGCCATGGTTTCAGATGTCAAAAGACTAACATATAAAGTATAGGTAATAAGCAATGTGAAGTACAACTACTATAAGGAGGTAGATTTTTGGCTCATAGTCATCATTGTGACATGGTGGGATGGGACTAATTACTTTACAATGGTTCTGGAAGAATACATATCATTCAAAAGAAAAAAAAGGGTAAAAGTAAGGCAGAGTATAATAGATTGAGAAAATGTACTCATGTGAGAAAATTCAGGAAATACAAAGGAAAAAAACATATTTGAGAGCGCTTGAATGAGTATCAATAGAGGCAGAGAAAGAACATTGCCATTTGATGAGGGTATACAAAGGATCACCCAGGCAGAAAGAAGAAATCATAGATTTAAAGCTGTTAAAGACTTCAGAGCATATATAGCCCAACCATTTCATTTTATAAATGATGATTTTAAGGTTAAATAAATTGTCAAAGTTTACACAGATAAATAACTTAAGTAGCTGGGATTTGAATTCAGGGTCTTCATTTCCAAATGTCTTATTCTGTTTTGCAGTGCTGTGTTGCCAGGCACATAGAGTTTATAAAACTCATCACAAGTTTGACAATCGTAAAATAATAGCTATGTGCAATTTTGATTACTTACACAATTGCTAGGCTACTTTCTCTACCTTTCTTGTCCTGCCCCTCTTTTTCCTTCTAAATCTCTCTCACACTCCCCCCATAACAGAATAGCTAACCAATTTTTGACTTATCTTTTTTTTAATATATGTTCATCCTTCAAAAGTTTGATGAATAAATGAAGAGAACTACCTTTATAGATAAGATTCGCACCAAAAAGAATTAACTGAAACTAACTTGATGGAAAACTTAGAAACCCCAAAGAAAAATTGGTAATGATCTCAAATGCAGAAAGAATTCATGGAAGAGCTCAAAAAGGAGCTTACAATGATATAAGAGAAAGAGAACAAATGGAGGAAAATGAGAGTGATGAAAGAGAATTATGAAAAAAGAATCAACAGCTTGGAAAAAGAATAAAATTGCTTAAAAAGTAGAATTGGACAAATGGAAAAGGAAGTACAAAAGCCAACTGAGGAAAACAACTTCTAAAAGTGTAGAATTGGGCAAGAGGAAGCTAGTGACTCTATGAAACATAAAGAATCAATCAAACAAATTCAAAAGAATGACAAAATAGAAGGGAATGTAAAATGCTTCTTTGGATAAACAACTGACCTGGAAAATAGATTGAGGAAAGACAATGCCAGAATCATTGGACTGCCTGAAAGCCATAATGAAAAAGAAAATCTTTCAAGAAATTATCAAAGAAAACTGTCCTGATGTCCTGGAACCAGAGGACAAAATAGGCATGGAAAGAATCCACCAATCACCTCACGAAAGAAATCCCCAAATGAAAACTCCAAGGAACAATGTAGTCAAATTATAGAACTATCAGGTCAAGCTAAAATACTGCAAGTGGCCATAAAGAAACAATTCAAATATCAGGGAGTCACAATCAGGATTACACAGAACTTAATAGCTAAAACATTAAAGGAGCAGAGGTCATGGAACATGATATTACAGTAGGCAAAGGAGCTAGGACTACAACCACAAATCACCTACCTGATGAAATTAAGTAGAACATATCAAAGGAAAAATAGTCATTCAATGAAATAAAAGGATTTCAAGCTTTCAAAAGAGAAGGCTGGAATTGAAGAAAAAAAAACTTGATCTCCAGTATCAAGACATAAACGAAGCCTAAACATGTAAAAACAGAAAAAAAAAAGCGTTAGAAATTCAATGGAACAGAATTGTTTACATCCCCACATGGTAATATGATACTTGCAATTCTTAAATATCACTAATATCACAGCTGTAAGAGTTATACATAGACAGAAGGTATGAGTGAGTATAAGATGAATTTGAATAAATGGTATAAAAAATTAAGGGATGAGAAAGAGGAGTCCCATGGCTATAGAAGGAAGGGAGAGGTAGAATGGAATAAATTATTTCACAAATAAGCAACACAAAAAATCTAATACACTGGAGGGAAAAATGGGCATAGACATTTCTTGAATCTTACTGTCATCAGTATTGACTCAAAAAGGGAATAACATACACAATCAGTTGAATATAGAAATCTATCTTACCTAACAGAAAAGTAGGAGGAGAGGAGATTAAGTAAAGTGTGTGTTTTGTAGAGACTGACCAAAGAGAGGGAAGACTGGAGAAGGTGCTAGACAGAAACAAAACATTGTTGTGGTGGGAAAGGGAGGGAAAGAGAAAAGAGAGAGAGAACAAACAGGAGGAAAAATCAAATGGAGGGAAATACACAGCTAGCGTAACTGTGAATGGGAATGTGGGATGAATTTTCCCATAAAATGGAAGTGGATAGCAAAGTGACTCAAAAGCCAGAATCCTATAATATGTCATTTATAAGAAACACACTTGAAGCAGAGACACACAGAGTAAAGGTAAGTGGCCAGGGCAGAATCTAAGATGCTTCATCTAAAGTTAAAAAAAAAAGCAGTGTAGTAATCCTGGTCTCAGAAAAAAAAAGCAAAAATAGAAATAATTTTAAAAGATAAAGAAGGAAACTACATCTTGCTAAAAGATAACATAGGCAGTGAAGTAATATCAATGCTAAACATACTGTACCAAGTGGTATAACATCTAAATTCTCAAAAAAGAAGTTAAGTGAGTTAAAGCTTCATAACCAAACAAGATATAGAGAAAATTTCTAAAATATAAAATATATAATTTAGATTACATTAAATTAAAAGCTTTTGCACAAATAAAACCAAAGCAACCAAGATTAGAAGGAAGCAGAATGCTATTTATAGCTAGTGTTCTAATAAAGGACTCATTTCTCCAATATATAAGAGAACAGAGTCAAATTTATAAGAATACAAGCCATTCCCCAAATGAGAAGTGGTCGAAGGATATCAACATGCAGTTTTCAGATGAAGGAATCAAAGCTATCTATTTGCATAGAGACATGTTCTAAATCATTTTTGATTATAGAAATGAAAATTGAAACAACTTTGAGGTACTACCTCATACCTATCAGATTGGCTGATATGACAAAAAAGAAAAAGAAAAATGATAAATATTGGAGAAGATGGAAAATTGGGACACTAATGCATTGTTGTTGGAGTTGTGAACTGATCCAATCCAAGAAAGGTCTGATGTAGGAGTGGTTCCTGAGCTGTGCTTTAAAGGAAGTTAAATTCTATGAGATGGAAGTAAAGAGGGAATAGATGTAAATTTTGAGGGACCATTTGTGAAAAGGTATGAAGGATTCTCATTACTGGGGGATAAATGTGCAAGTTTGATGGCAACAGAGAGTGCATAAAAAAGACAACTGTGAAATAAAATTGGAAAGCTATGGAGGAACAAGATTATGGAGGGCTGAAGATTTTATACTTTATCATACAGTAAATAGGGAGCCACTGAAGATTTTCCCACAGGGTGATGTGCTCTATTCACTTCATTAAGTCTATTTATTTGCTTAGATATATCTAGTTCTGAGAGGATAAAGTTGAGGTCCTCCACTGGTATAATTTTAACATTTGTTTCCTCTTATAACTCATTTAACTTTTTCTTTAAGAATTTAGATCTTGTGCTAAATGAAGCAATCAGAACCAGGTAACCATTGTGCATAGTAACAACCACACTGTGCAATGACTAAATTTGATACACTTAGCTGTTCTCACCAATGCAAGGATCTAAGATATCTCCAAAAGTCTCACCATAGAGGGTGTTATCTGCATCTAGGGAGGGACCTGTGGAGTTTGGGTGCAGATCGAAGCATACTATGTGCCCTTTTTTTTCTTCTGTTTTGTTTTGTTTCTTCTTTCTTGTGGTTCCTCCTATTGTTTCTGGTTCTTCTTTACAACATGACTAATGTGAAAATATGTTTAGTAGGGATGCATATGTGCAGCCTATATTGGATTGCATGCCATCTTGGAGAGGGAAGTGGGAAAACAGGGAGAGAAAATTTGGAACTCAAAGGCTTATGGAAGTGAATGTTAAAAACTAAAAATTAATAATAATAAAAAGAAGAATTTGAATCTTGTGACATTTGGTGCATATAAGTTTAGTAGTGATTTTAGTTCTTTGTCTACAATGCCTTCTAGTGAAATGTAGTTTTCCTGCTTGTTTCTTTTAATTAGATCTATTTTTGCTTTTCCTTTGTTTGAGATCATTCTTGAATGGAATTTTAGAAAATTTAGGTAATAGAACTCTGTAGAAAATTGAAAGGAATATACTTTTTTTTTTTACTGGTACATGCCACCGACACAAAATTTACCATGAATTAGGGCATGAATATATCACAACCAATTCAGAAAAAAACAAATATTAAATTCATCCTTAACGATTATAATAAAAATAAAATTTCATATTTTATTAAATTTTAGTTTTCAGTAAAATATTGCTTTATTTATTTATTTATTATTAAACCTGCTGTAAAAACATTCATTAAAATTAATTGGCAACTAAATAATGGCATCCTAAAGAATGACTGGTCAAAGAACAAATCATAGAAACAATAAATTCATTAAAGAGAATGACAACAGTGAGACAACATACCTAAATTTATGGGATGTAGCCAAAGCAGTACTTAAGGGGAAATTTACATCTCTAAAATTTATATCAATAAAATGGAGAAAGAACAGTCAACTAACTGGGCATGAAACTAAAAAAAAAAACCTAGAAAAGGAGAAAATTAAAATTCCCTAATGAAACATAATCTTGGAAATCTTGAAAATCAAAGGAGAGATTAATAAAATTGAAAATAAGAAATACCATTGAATTAACAAGTTAAGGTAGGAGCTGGTTTTATGCAAGTAAAATAAATAAACCATTGGTTAATTTGATTTTTAAAGAAAGAAGAAAGCCATATTAATAGTTTTAAAAATGGAAAGAATAAATTTAACCCCAATGATGAAGAAATTAAGGCAATTATTACGAATTATATGCCAATAAATCTAACAATATAAGTGAAATGGATGAATATTTTTTAAAAACATAATTTGCCCAGATTAATAACAGAGGGTATAGAAAATTTATTAAATAACTTTATCTTAGAAAAATAAATTGAGCAAACCATCAATGAGCTACCTAAGCAAAAATCCTAAGGACCAGATGGATTCACAAGTGAATTCTACCAATATTTAAACAATTAATTACAATATTAGAAAAACTTATTTTTTTTCAAAAAAGACAAAAAATTAGTCTGACCAATTTCCTTTTGTAACAGAAACATGGTGCTCACACTTGAACCCAGAAGAGTAAAAACTAAGAAAGAAATCTACAGACCAATTTCTCTAATGAATATTGATAGAAAATTTAAAAAAAAAATACCAGCAAGGAGATTATACAGCAATATGTTTCAAGGATTATACTATGAGCAGGTGGGATTTATACCAGAAATGCAAGGCTGGTACAATATTAGAAAAACTATCAGCATAATTGATCATATCAATAACAAAAACAACAAAATGCATGTCACTATCTCAACAGATGCAGAAAAAGCTTTTGAGAAAATACAACATTAAGTACCATTAAAAACTCTAGAAGTAAGAATAAATGGAACTTTCTTTAAAATAATATGTAGTATCTATCTAAAATTATTAGCAACCATTATCAGTGATGGAGATAATCTAGAAGCATTCTTAAAAATAATAAGAGCAATTATGCCCATTATCATCACTATTATATAATATTGTGCTACAAATTCTAGTTATCACAATAAAAGAAGAAAAAAGAAATTGAAAGAATTAGAATAGCCATTGAAGAAACAAATTATCACTTTTTTTTTCAGATTCTATGCTGATATGCTTGGAGAATCCAAGAGAATCAGCTAAAAATTTAATTGAAATTATTAACAATATTAGGAAAGTTGAAGAATATAAAATAAACCTACATAAATCATCAGCATTTCTACGTATTACCAAAAATGTTCAGCAGCAAGACATAGAAAGAGATATTCCATTTAAATTCACTGTAGAAACTATAATATACTTCTGAATCTACCTGCCAGATAAACCCAGGAGCTACGTGAATACAACTAAAAACACTTTTTTAAAAAGTCATATTTAAACAATTAGAAAGTATTAATTGCTCATGAATAGGCTGAGGCAATATAATAAAAATGACAACTCTACCTAAATTAATTTACTCATTCAATTATATATCAATCAAGTATCAAAAAAAAAAGTTAAGTGGAAGGAATAGTAATAAATTTCATCTGACAAAGAAAAAGGCCAAGGATATCAAGGGAATCAATGACATGTGTCACCATTTTCATTAATATAATAATAATTAATTATATTTATTCCTTACTTCACAGCTTCCAAAGAACTTTGGTATGTAATTATCGCATTAGATCTTTAACATAATCATCTGAGACAGAAAGAACAGTTATTATTTTGTCCATTTTTTAGAAGAGAAAAAAACAAGATTCAGACAGGTTAAGTAACTTTCTAAGGTCACATAGCTACTAAGAGGTTGAAGAGAGCAGTAACTGAATTCCAGCTCATAGTATGATGTGTTTTTTGTTAACTTAGAACAGTGACAGTTCTGATATGCAAATCAGTAATTCAGAAGTTTGTTTGTTTGTTTGTTTGTTTTCTTTCCATGGCCCTGTGTAGATCTGTATCCAGTACAGAACTGATCTCTAGTCATAAACTGAGTATTCTACTCATTTAAAAGGTAAATGGTCTCTATTTATCTGACAGAGATTAGCATGACAAAGTATTGATTGATCTTTGAGAGAGAGGCTGAAAAGCAGTCTTGGCTTCTAACAAAAAGATACATTACTAGTAGCACATGACCTGCCTTGGCTATCAGTAGTGGGTTAGAGATCAAGACTCAAGTCTTCTGAAGTTTTTCTCTTAAACTTATGTTCTTCCTTTTTGGACAGATATGAGAATAATTGCTTCTTGACCCTGATGACACTCTTTCTCCACTCAGTCTGGTCAGGGGAGTAGCTGATCTTTCTCTTTTTCTTAACTCATATCTTCTGGAGGATACAAGATCAAGGAACATAGTGGCCCTTCATCTTCTTTGTGATATAGCTAGAAAACTGCCCTTTTAGTGGTATGTGTATATGTGTGTGTATGTGTATATGTATACACACATATATGCACACACATTTTTATACACACTTGTATACGTGTGTATGTGTACATACATATGTGAAAAAATAAAAATAAAACATATTAATACCTTTCTAAAAATATTATATGTTACATGACATGACATTTCTGTTGTTGTGTGAATCAAAACTGATTTATAAGCCCTAAGTTTCCTTTTCCTACCTTTAATTTGTTTGTAGAAAAAATATATTAACAATATGTAAATATTTGGAAATCAAGGGGAACTGATATACTTGGGTCATATAGGTTGTCTCTGAGACTAATGGGATTATACTGAACAAAGTAAAAAAGTTGCTTCTAAACCAAAAATTTAATCTCGAATATCAAAACTCAATAGAGGCATAAATAGGTTAAAAGGGAAACTATAAACAAGTAAAAAGGGATGGGGGAAACAAAAGGGATTCAATAGAGCTAAAATTCTTACATTCCTACATGAAATGATGATACCTGTAATTCTTAAAAATTGTATCATTAAAGTACAGCTAGAGGGAATATACATAGTCAGAAAATATGTGTGTGCAGTGAATTTGTAACATTTTCTTTATGGTGATGTCTGTCAAACTGTAGAATGGATTGTCATGGGCCACAAACACTCAATAAAACTAAATTGAGCAAGAACCCTGGAGGATACGCTAATGGAAAAGAGGTATGAATTGGATTGACCAGCTGATCTAATAGCACATTTCCTTCTTTATTCTTTATAATTTTTAGTACTTCTTACATTACCTCTTCCCCTGTCTTTTTACCTATGGAGCCTGCAAAAGCATCAAATCAACCACAGCTAAAATGAGTATTATAAGTACACTTCCTTTAAAAAAAATATAGAATATAATAATGGATTGGATGGCTTTTTTTTTTTTTTCTTTGAGACCTAGCCTGCTCTAGATAAAGTTTGACTTTGGAAAATTATATTGGTCCTGATTTTTAAACAGAACTCTGATTAATTTCACACTGTCAAAGAAGCTATCTATTCATTAGGTGATATTCTTTGCTCAGTTCATGGCCTGACAGTCTTCATCATCATTTGATGAAATCTTATTATTTGGAAATTCTTCATTTTTTTTATTAGGATAGACAGCCAGTTCCATGAGGTAGAAAGCTTTTAGGACTCTATAGTGGGGGTATCTTTGTTCTTAATACCAAGCAACTTTAGTTTAATGTCCTATCACAATGAACCAAAAAGTGGGAAGAGCAAAGCTCTTCTCTGAGCTTCTTCAGCAGGGCTATGGAATGTAAACAGCATTTCAATACTGTTTCTCTGTATTTCATCATTCTCCGCTTAACTTAAAACAGTGGTCTATCTTTTTTCTATCCCTGTTCCCATGAATTATGTGTCTCAATAAAAGGGAAAGTGCATGATCATAGCACAGTCAACTGTAATACCTGGTATTTTTAGGTAAAAAGAACTGAAATATGAAAAATTAAAGTTGGTATAGAATATAATGGTCTATTTTTTTGTCTTTTTATTTTAACCAAAACAAAGTGAGTCTGTTTTTTTTAATATACAATAAGCCAAAATATCTATCAAATGATGGATTCTAATACTTTTTCCTCATTTTTTTCTTCCTATTTCCCAACTTATACTCCCTTGCTGATTCAGAAAGATTCATTTAGCAATGTAATGAATTGTAGAAAGCCCAAGTTGAAGGGAACTTTGAAATGCATGTAGAACAACCTTTAATTTAAGCCTGGATCCCCACAACCATCCCAACATGTGATAGTGAGGAGTCTAATTAAATGTTTTTTTGTGACAAATTCAGACAATAATGACATTTAGTTTCCTTGTACCAGGCAACATGCTTCATTAAAATAACATAAGGTCACTTATACTTTGTGGACAGTCACATGTCCACTGGCAAAATTAATTTTAATTAAAACCTTTTCTCCATTTAATATTTGGGCAGTTGAAAGAACGTAAGTGCAAATTTTGATATTCATATCACTTAGATTTTATTTAACAAGACTTGGACCATGATCAAACTGCCAATAACTTTTGGAATCTTGATTCTGTCATGCAATATCTTAACTATCTTGAATTTTCATTCCTCCAATTTATTGATAAATATGTTGAAAACTTTTCTTTCATAATATATAAATATAGAGAAATTTTCTTGGTCAGAGTGAACTTCTTGTTCAAAAGAATAAGGTTACTACTTTATTTGCCTGATCACTTAAAATGGAAATTTATGAATCATAATTGCATAATGTGTATGCAGCTACAGATACATATGGACACATTTGTGTGAGAGCACATAATCAAAGACTAAATTTCAAACTTCTATGAAGGAAGTTCACATTCATATTTTCTATAAATATCATGAAAGCAAAAAATACAACGCTCTAAATTTTAAAATGCATAAATAAAATAAAATAAATGTTACTTATTTTCATATATATGTGTGTGTTCATGTATATGTATGGATATATAGATAGATGTAGATATAGATATAGATATACATATATACATATATACATATACACACACACACACACACACAACACATTTTCCTTGTATTTCTTTAAGTGTAACATTTGCTTTCTTTTGAAAGATGCTATTCAAAGATGTAATTCACCTGAAGAATTGAGTGTTACATGGGATGGCTTATAAAAACTAGTGCAAAGTAAAGTAAGCAGAATCTGCCTGGTTACCATTTCTTATTGCACAATATTCCACTACAAAAAAATATGCCACAGCTTATACAGCTATTCCTGAATTTATGGGTATCTCCTTGATTTCCAATATTTGTCACCACAAAAAGTGCTACTATAAAAGATTTTGCACATGGAGGCCCAAAGCCCTCTCCAGAGTGGTTGGATTGCTTCAAAATTCCACCAATAGTGCATCAGGGTCCCAATTTTCCCACATCCTGTCCAACATTTATCATTTTCCTCTTTTTTTTTTCCATCATATTAGCCGATTTGAAAAGTGTGAAGTGGTATCTCAGAGTTGTTTTAATTTGCCTTTCTCTGATCAATAGTGATTTGGACATCTTAATATGCCTATAGATAGCTTTGATTTTTTTCATCTGAAAACTGCCTATTCATATCTTTTGACCATTTATTAACTGCGGAATGGCTTGTATTCTGAGAAATTTGACTCAATTCTCTATATATTTGAGAAATGAGACCTTTGTCAGAGACACTTGTTGTAAAGAGTGTTTCCCAGCTTTCTCCTTTCCTTCTAATCGTGGTTAAATTGGTTGTTTGTAAAGGGTTTTTTTAATTTAATATAATCAAATTATCTGTTTTACATTTTGTAATGCTTTCTGTCTCTTCTTTGGTCATGAATTCTTCCTTTCTCCATAGACATAACAAGTAGTTTCTTTCTTCTTTATTTTTTGTTGGATTTATCAAGTTCTGAGAAGGGAGAGTTGAGGTCCCCCACTAGTATAATTTTGCCCTCTATTTCTTCCTGTAACTCACTTAACTTTTTTGTTTGTTTTTTAATTTTCGGGGGGAGAATTTTTTCTTTTTATTTTTTTTAATTTTTTTGTCCATTAATTTATTTATTTTTAGTTTTCAACATTCACTTCCACAAGATATTGAGTTCCAAATTTTCTTCCTATCTCAGCCCTCCCCCTACCCCAAGATGGCATGCATCCTGAATACTCCTTCCCCTAATCTGTCCTCCCTTCTATCTCCCTCCCTTCTCTTATCCCCTTACTCTTCTATTTTCCTGTAGGGCAGTGTAGATTTCTATACCCCATTGCCTGTATATCATATTTCCCAGTTGCATGTGAAAACAATATTTTTTAACATTTGTTTTTAAAACTTTGGGTTTCAAATTTTCCCCCTTACTCTCTCCTCACCCATTCTCATTGGGAAGGCAAGCAGCTTGATAGAGGTTATACATGTGTAGTCATGCAAAACACTTCCATAGTAGGCATGTTGTGAAAAACTAAGTATATTTCCCTTGATCCTATCCCGCCCCCTGTTTATTCTATTCTCCCTCTTGACCCTGACTCTTTTGAGAAGTGTTTGATTCTGATTACTCACTCCCCCAATCTGCTCTCCCCTCTATCATCCTCTTGCTCTCTTATCCCCTTCCCTCCTATTTTCCTGTAGGATAAGAGAGCTTTCCATACCCAATTGAGTGTGTATGTTATGCCCTCCTTAAGCCAAATCAAATGAGAACAAGATGCATCCATTCCCTCTCACGTTCCCACACTTCCTCTCCACTGTAAAAGCCTTTTGTTGTTGGTTGTATGAGAGATAATTTACCTCATTCTACTTCTCCCTTTCTCCTTCTCCAAGTATAGTCTCCTCTCACCCTCTAATTGTATTCTCCAGATATCACCCCTTCATCTTCAACTCACCCTCTATCTACCTATCTATCTACACATATATTTTATTTTCTTTTATTTTCTTGTTTTTTCCAACTACCCTAATACTGACAAAGGTCTCATGAGTTACAAATAACATTTTTCCATGTAGGAATGCAAACAGCTCAACCTTAACAAGTCTTTTATGATTTCTCTTTCTTGTTTACTACTTCATGCTTCTCTTGTCTTGTATTTGAAAGTCAAATTTTCTATTCGGCTCTGGTCTTTTCATGAAGAATGCTTGAAAGTCCACTTTTTCACTGAATGTTTATTTTTCCCCTGAAGGCTTATACTAAGTTTTAAAGGATAGGTGATTCTTGGCTGTAATCCTATCTCCTTTGCTCTCCAGAATATCATATTCCAAGGTCTCCAGTCTCTTTATGTAGAAGCTGGTAAATCCTGTGTTATCCTGATTGTGTTTCCACAATACTTGAATTGTTTCTTTCTGGCTGCTTGCAATATTTTCTCCCTCACCTGGGAACACTGGAATTTGGCTACACTATTCTTAGGAGTTTCCTTTGGGGATTTCTTTCAGGAGATGATTAGTGGATTATTTCTATTTCTATTTTACCCTCTGGTTCTAGAATGTCAGGGCAGTTTTCCCTGATAATTTCTTGAAAGATGATGTCTAGGCTCTTTTTTTTTTATCATGACTTTTAGATAGTCAATAATTTTTAAATTATCTCTCCTGGATCTATTTTCCAGGTCAGTTTCCCATGAGATATTTCACATAGTCTTCTATTTTTTTTTTCATTCTTTTGGTTTTGTTTTACAATGTCTCGATTTCTCATGAAGTCACTAGCTTCCAATTGCTCTATTCTAATTTTTAAAGAAGTGTTTTCTTACATAAGCTTTTGGACTTCCTTTTCCATTTGGCCAATTCTGCTTTCAAAGGCATTCTTCTCCTCACTGGCTTTTTGGACCTCTTTTTGACATTTTGGTTAGGCCATTTTTTTTAATATATTTTTTTTTCACGGTAAGGAAATTGGGGTTAAGTGACTTGCCTAGGGTCACACAGCTAGTAAGTGTCAAGTCTGAGACTGGATTTGAGCTCAGGTTCTTCTGACTCCAGGGCCAGTGCTCTATCCACTGTACCACCTAGCTGCCCCTAGGCTATTTTTTAAGGTGTTACTTTCTTCAGTATTTTTTGGGTCTCCTTTAGCAAGTTGTTGACTAATTTTTCATGATTTTCTTGCATCACTCTCATTTCTCTTCCCAGTTTTTCCTCTACTTCTCTTACTTGCTTCTCAAAATCCTTTTTGACCTCTTCCATGGCCTGGGATAGATTCATATTTTTCTTGGAGGCTTTGGATATAGGAGCTTTGATTTTGTTATCTTCTTCTTGTCATATGTTTTGATCTTCTTTGTTACCAAAGTAAGATTCTATGGTCTGACTTTCTTTGCACAATTTGCTCATGATAGCAGCCAATTACTTGAGTTTTCAACTCTTTGTTAAAGTAGGGGTGTGCTTCCAGTGGGGAGAATGTACTGTCCCGAGCTTTGGGGGTTTTGTGGAGTTGTTTTCAGAGACTCTTCTAGGGACCTGTAAGTTTTCAGTTCTTCAAAGGTGGCATGATCAAGGGTGAGGTATTTATTCCTTTCCTGTCCTGTACTCTGGTCTCTGAGTGACCACAAGCATGCTTCTCTGCCTTGGAGCTGTGAGGAGGATTCTCTCTCCACCAAGGCACAAGCTCCACCATGCCAGCACTCCTCCTCACCCCAGAATCACCACCCAGAACTGTGATCAAGATCCAAGCACAGGCAAAGCAAGAGGCTCCTGCCTCTGCACCAGCAAAGACATCCCTGCAATCTCCCTCTGATCAGCCATTTGGTCCCCCCTCATTAGGTGGGCTGGAAGTTCTGGAAGTAGCTGCTGCCCCAGGACTGCTCCAGGACTGGGGCTGAGACTGAGCTTCTTTCTCACCACAGTCATAGACTTTTCCTATTGACCTTCAGTTGCCTTTGCATTTATGGGTTGAGAAGTCTAGAAACTGCCAAAGCTGCCTGTGATTCAGTCCTCTGATGCTTGATGCAGGTTTGCTGAGGTCTGTTTTGCCTCCACACCCATACTGAACTGTATTTCTCTTCCAGTCTTGCATGATAGACCTTTCTAATCAACCATTAAGGTTGTCTTGTTCTGGAAATTTCTTTCACTCTCTCTTTTTGTGGTTTCTGCTGCTTTAGAATTTGTTTAGAGCCAGTTTTTACAGGTATTTGGAAGGATTGGGGGGGTGCTCAAGCAAGTGACTGCTCTTACTATGCCATTTTGTCTCTGCACCCCCCCCTTAACATTTATTTTTTAAAGAGTATGGATGCTATACCACTTAAGGCATATATGTTTAGTATTGATTTTTTTTCATTGTCTATGGTACTTTTAGCAAGATGTAGTTTCATTCTTTATCTCTTAATTAGGACTCTTTTTGCTTTTGCTTTGTCTGAGATCAGTTTTGCTACCCCGGCTATTTTTACTTGAGCTGAAACATAATAGATTCTTTTACAGCCTTTTGCTTTTACCCTATGTCTCTATGCTTGAAGGGTGTTTCTTATAAACAACATATGATAGAATTCTAGTTTTTTATCTACTCCACCATCCAAATTTGTTTTATAGGAAAGTTCATCCCATTCAGATTCACAATACCGATTACTATGTATTTCCCTCCATCTTATTATTCCTCCTGTTTGTCCTTTCTCTCCTTTCACCCTTTCCCTCCTCACCAGTGTTTTTCTTCTCTGTTCCACCTCCCCTGATCTGCCCTCCCTTCTGTCAGTCTCCAGCCCTCTTCTCCCTTACCTGAACTCCTCCCCTTACTTCCCTGTCAGATAAGATAGATGTCTATATTCAACTGATTGTATATTTGATTCCTTCTTTGAGCCAATATCAACATGAGAAAGGTTAAAGAGATGTTTGTTGCCCACCCTCCAATCTTTCCCTCCACTATAATGTCTCTAGTGCCTCTTTATGTGAAACAATTTACTCCGTTCTACTTCTACCTTCCTTCTGCACCCATTGTACTACTCTTACTCATCCCTTAATTATTTTTATCATTGTCTCAACTTTACCTTATACTCATACACTCTGTCTACATATATTTCTTTCAGCTATATTTTTATTAATATAATTTTTAAGAGTTACAAATATCATCTTACCATGTAGGGATGTATTTTAGCTGTATTGAATTTCCCCTTTTTTGTTTTGTTTTGTTCCCCCCCCTTTTTTTAATGCTTCTCTTGGGTCTTGATATTGAAGGTCAAATTTTTGGGTTAGTTCAAGTCTTCTACTTATGAAAGCTTGAAATGCCTCTATTTTGTTGAATAGCCATTTTTCCCCTTGATGTATTTTACTTAACTTTAATGGGTAAGTGATTCTTGATTGTAGTCCTAGCTCCTTTGCCCTGCAGAATATCATGTTCCATGACCTCCAGTCCTTTAATGTAGCAGCTGCAAAGTGCTGTGTAATCCTTACTGTGATTCTCTGATATTTGAATTGTTTCTTTCTGACCACTTGTGGTATTTTTTTTCTTGACTTGTTAGTTCTGAAATTTGTATACATTGTTCCTTGGAGTTTTGATTATGGGTTTCAGGTAGGCCAATGATTCTGATATTGTGTCTTCTGCATCTATTTTCTAGGTCTGTTTTTTTTTTTCCATGAGGTATTTTACATTTTCTTCCATTTTTTCATTCTTTGACTTTTTAAAATTCATTTTTGATGTCTCGTAGAGTCATTAGCCTCCACTTACCATATTCCTCAATTAGATTCTGTACTTCCTTTCTTTAAGGAGTTGTTTTCTTTGGTGGACTTTTGTATTTCAATTTTCATTTCAACAATTCTACTTTTGAACCAGTTTTCCAAGGTGCTGAGTCCTTTTTTTTTTCATAATTCTCTTGTATCACTCTCATTACTTTTCCAATTTTTTCTCCTACTTCTCTTATGTGATTTTAAGCTCCTTTTTGAGTTCTTCCATAAGTTCTTTCTGGGCTTGAGATCACTTCTTGTTTTTCTTTGGAGTTTTACCCATATACATTTTGGCAATTGTCTTCTTTTGAATTTGTGTCTTAGTCTTCCCTTTCACTATGATAATTTTCACATTCTTTTTTTGTTGTTTGCTGCTCATTTTTTTCTAGTCTTTGTTTCTTTCTTTTATGCAGCTGCCAAGGTGTAAGGGGCTGTGTGTCAGCCTTCATGTTCCAGTGGCTACAGGCCTTGGCACTTTACCAGGTGCTATGCTGATGTTGCCCTGAGGCCCATGGGAGATACTTGTTTCTGGTGCTGGGGGGTCACTGGTGCTTCTGTAGGTTGTAAGGGCATGGCAGCTTACCTGGTGCTGACTGCAGTCTCTTTGATGGTGTCTGGCTGAGTTCTACTGTGGCTTTTCTACATTTCCTAAAGCCCATGAAGGTCTGGCCCCTGGAGGAAGCCTGTTTTTACTAGGCTGTGCTTAAGCACCTGGAGGTTTGGCCTACTTCCTCTGTGTTCTAGAGGATGCCTGTTTGCCCAGAGATACACTGAAGCACATGGAGGTCTGGCCTATTTTCTTATCATGCTATAGGATGCCTGTTTGTCTGGAACTACACTGAAATACATGGTGGTTCTTGGATCTGGAGTCTGCCATTACACTTGTTATGCTAAGGCATGTGGAGGATCTTGTTGGTATTTGCCTACTCCACCACACTGGGGCTCAACACCTCTTACTGGTTTGCTGAAGTGAGGCTTGCTGCTGACTTGCTGGGATGCTTCCAGTCCTAGACTGTGCTCCCTTTTTCCCAAATAAGACAGATCTTTCTTGCCTATCCTCCATGTCAAAGCCTTTCTGCTGGCTCTACTGTTCCAATTTTATAGTTGTTTGGAGGTGAATATAGGAGAGATGATGAGATTTATTGTTTACTCTGCCATCTTGGTTCCCAGAAATCCTATGTCTCCCTTAACTTGAACTTGTGGTATTTATTTTCTTAAGACTTTACTGTTACTTCTATTAAATTTCATCTTAATAGATTTAGTTCAATGTTCTATCATTAGGATTCATTTGAACTCTAATTCTATCATCCAATTTTGAGATGTCTCTCCCAGATTTCAACATATGCAAATCTGATGACTATACAATTTATGTCTTTATCCAAGTCACTGATTAAAATATTAAATATTGTGACAACAAGAATGGATCCCTGAGGTGCTTCACTGGATATCTACCATATTAACTTTTGATGCTGTTCTGTTCATTACCCAGTCATGCCCAACTCTTCATGACCCCATTTGGGTTTTTCTTAGCAAAGATACTGGAGCTGGTTGCCACTTCCTTTTCTAGCTCATTCTACAGATAAGGAAACTGTAGCAAATAGGGCTAACTGACTTGCTCAGCATCAAATAGCTAGAAAGTGTCTGCACCCAAATTTAGCTATAACTCAGGAAGAGGAGTCTTCCTGACACCAGACTCGGCCCTCTATCCACTGTACTACCTAGCTAGACCCAAATATTAACAACTCTTCTTCCAGTTAGTTGCCAAAGCAGCTTTAAATCCATTTCATTAGATTTCCATCCACAAATGGGATGGGACATTGTAGAACCAGTACTTGGAGTAAGACAAGAAGACCTACATGGAATTTGGACTGACTTCTGGAACTGTTTGATGACATGGAATCAAGGGATTTGGCTATCTACTTCAAAACATTTAAAGTTAATTTTGCTTCATAGAAACACATTTGGATGACTTGTGAACCTGCTTCCAAAAACAAAGCAGAATGGAAGGTCCTACCCTCTAGAACATATTAGATACTCTGTTTTCATTTTCTGTTGGCTTATGGTGTAATGATGAAAAATCTTTTGATTGGTTTCCAAGTAAGTACTGACAAGATATGCAAATGACACTAACTGGTAAAAATCAAACATTCTCTTTTCCAACTGTGATTGAGACACAAGGACTTTCAAAAGCCTACAGGTAGGAAGAGAGGTAGTACCAGCAATCTACTAACCTATTCTCTCTACCCAGGTTGACATGAAGCCACGTGCACAGGATATGGTTGGGTTTTTTTTTTTATCCCTTTTCTGTTTTATTGATGGCTGCTATTTTTGGAAACTGATCTGCATATGGAGCCCAGTTATCAGTGAACAACATGTGGGATCTAGCCCAACAATCATCAAAATGCCATATCCTACAGGAAGGGAATAATTCATCCAGGGGGCATATCTTCTTAGTTAATGACACTTTATAAAAGTTAACTAATGCTAAGTAGTTAAATTAACTCTAATTAACACTGTTGAGGAAAATAAGGAAATATTAATTGGTAATGGCAATTGACATTGGGAGTAATGCAAGAGAATGGGATTTTGGAAGGGTGATATTAGAGAAAACTCTATAACTTGCTAGGGTCCTGAGGAGATGCAATTAGCTACCTCTGGTGACCCAACTTGACAGCAAAATTGTGAATTTGTATAAGGTAGTAAATCATCACATATTCTAGGTATTTTATGGATCATAATCCTCTTAAAACCATAGTTAATGTTTCTCCATGAATGTGCACGTTTATTTTTACTCATTAGTCTGAGTTAATACATAGTTCACAAAAGTCATGAATTAAGATACCAATAATGGCAAATTACAGAATATTCCTCCTCCCATAAAGTTGTAAGTTCATTGTCCCACAAATATACACAGAGAAATGAGTGGACCTGTAAAGGAAATATTCACAGATAATCCATATGTGAGGAATATATAAGGCCAAGACATCCAGCAGAAGGAGTTAATAAGGAAAGAACATATGTGACCCACAGTGCAAAGCAGTTTCTTTCTTTTCTCTGGGACTGTGTGTACACTAGATGTTCAATTTCAACTTCTACCCACCAAAATTTTTTTCTCAACTCCTTCTTTTTGGGTGTTTCCCCTGGTCTCCACTTGGTTTCAAATCTACCTCAACTGGTCTTCTATAGTCCAGCTATCTCTATAATAGTGAAATAACCTACCCAATATTCACTATTGTCAACTGGACTAGAACCAATCTCTAACTCTGGGTTGCTGGAGCTCAAGCAGAGCAGACTAGAGATGGATGTGTCAGGATATAAACAGAAGTTTAATTGATTTTAGAGTGAAGAAGATTATGCCTGCCAGTGGAAACTGCCCCTCTCCCCAAGAAGGAGGGCTTAACATTCTGGACAAAGGCAGGTCTTACATACATAAAAATCACAAGTGGACTGGACCATGACACAATCATTTTTAGGTCTTGAGTTAGTGTTCTCGTGATTGGCATCTCCTAGGACAATGCAGGTATTCTTGGGTCCAATCAATGGGAAGAGTCATTGTCTGAAGTACTGAGGGTCATGATGACCCTGTGGGTACAGAAATAGAATTCTGTGACAGGAAAATGAGTATAATTTAAGGAATAGGGATTGTGAACACATAATGGATGTCCTTGGGAAATAGGGGGAGTTAAATCTGGTCCTGGTACTGGTCCAAGCAATACACTTTGCCAGAGGGTAAGGTCATTCCAGAGCACAAAGGATTACTGTTATGCCAAGAACAGAACACTGTCTGTTTTCTGGGCCTTAGATCTGGAAAATGGTATCTCCAAAATATTTTTATGTTGTGGGTGTTGTTAGCAAGCTTCTTCCCTGCAGGGAAGACTACAGCATAATTTTTTAACCTCTTACAATGCCTTAGCTATTGTCATGAGTTGTTATTATACCTCTAAGACCACAGGGTAACAAAGGCAGAAGCTAAAATCAAGTCTGCTCTTGGAATTCCTATTATAATATGAATGGTTGCCTCTTTGCTGAACTCTTCTGTTGATTATTCTCTAATCTGCCAACTGAACCACTCAGGTCATTTGTCATCTACTATTTGTCTTCAACCTTATTACTAGAAATTATTTAATTTGGAGGTCTTAAAATATCATCACTATCTCCATCCCCAATGAGACCTGAAATTAACCACTTTCTCAAGTTAAAAAACCTGTTATTTCAGTGAAGACCTTTTTAATCTGCTGTCCACACACATACACATGCATACATACACATATATATATATATATATATATATATATATATATATATATATATATATATATATATATTACATGCTATCATCAAGACCCTCCTGTGTTCTATGCAAATAGTAAAAAAAGCAAGGCTATCACAAAGTCTTTTTTATAAGAAATTCTAGATTCCTTTTTTTTAACCAATGTGAAGTAGTGAATCAAATAATGTGTCTTGAATAGTGGGGATCTTCATGAAAAAAAATAAAAGATGTTTTACTTACTTAAAGATGTTACTTGTAAGAACATCAAGTAATATACTTTACAATGTGTAGCTTACTTCCCAAGACTAATTCTGTTACTTAGGAGGTAAGTGAACAGTGCCACCAAGGTTGAAGTTACAGTCAATTATTGTCATTTGGGACAAAAAAATGCTCTATTGCCTACTCAGCCTTTTTCTATACCTGATACTCCATCTCATATGTGAATACTATAAGTGAAAACATATTTCTTACTCTTTAAGAATAGGGGCAGTTAAGTGGCATAGTGGATAGAGCACTGACCCTGAAGTCAGAAGGACCTGAGTTCAAATCTCACCTCAGATCAACACTTGACACTAGCTCTGTGACCACGGGCAAGTCACTTAACCCCAACTGCCTAAAGAAAAAAATTGGGCAGCTAGGTGGCACAATGGATAGAGCACCAGCCCTGGAGTCAGGAGGACCTGAGTTCAAATCTGGCCTCAGACCAAACACTTGACACTTACTAGCTGGGTGACCCTAGGCAAGTCACTTAACCCCAATTGCCTAAAAACAAACAAACAAACAAAAAAGAATAAATGAAAGAGCATACATTGATGATTGCCTGGAATTGAAGCTTGAGAAATATCTACATTTAATGGGGAGGGAAAAAGAAAAATATCTACAATTATCACAAGATGAAATGATAATAAGCAGCCCAAGAAATGTTAGGACAGTCCAGGGAGCCTTGTATGAATCAAATAATCAATAAGTATTTATTAGGTGTCTATAAGTTTCATGTACTGTACTGGGCAATAAAAATATAAATACAATGCATGAAACAATTACTACTAAAAGGAGCTTACATTCTAATGGAGAAAGCAATAAAGACATAAAAGCATATAACAAATATAAAGATAATAAATGAAAATATTTAAACACAATGTAGTTTGTCAGGGAGGGCACTGGAAAGGCTGCATGTAGAAGGTTTTGTTTGTGAAGTTGCTCATAGGTCACTAGCTGACACAAGGAATAGGGAATTGGGCCTAGAATGAGGAAGACCAGTTCAAATTTGGCCTCAGGCACTTACTAACTGTGTGACCTTGATCCAGTCACTGAAACTCTGTTTTATTTTCCTCATCTGTAAGATAGGGATAATGATAGCAGCTACCTTCCGGAAGTTTTGAGAGGCTCAAACGAGGTAATAGTTGCAAAGTACTTATAAATGTTAGTTATTACAAGTAGTATCTTGAAGGAAGAAAGATTCCATTAGCTGGAGGTAAACAAGGAAGAGATTACAAGCTTGAGAAGAGCCAATGTAAAGGCAAGGAGATAGAAGAAGCAATGTAATATGTGAGAAATAGAAAAAGTCTAGTTTGGCTGGATCGTTGAATGTATTGTCCCTGAAGCCACTTATCAGAAGTGGGGAAATTGGTTTCCATTATCTCAAAGAACATCATGGACTTCACATAAAAACCTTGGAAATTATTTTATTTAATTTTTAAAGAAATATGCAAACCATCATTTTAAGTAGTGTATTGGGGGAAAAGGGTGGATACAAGTAGATTACAAAGACTTATTCAGAGGTTCCCTATCATTAACTTTTTGTGTCACAAATTCTTTTCTTCAGTGTAATAGCAAAGTGTGATAGACTGTCAGGTTGATTCCTAACACACAGTATAAGAAATTAATACCCTTTCTTCTGCCCTCTGCACAGCAACTGAGCCACCTTCATTCAGATCTTCCCTTCATTTTGTTTCCTGAACCCACTTCAGATCAATTGCAGCAGAAATATGCCTAGGTCAAATATGGAGCATATTTCAACATTGTCACTACTTTTAGTTACTACTGTCAATAGGAACTCATACTTTCATGCTTGGATTATTTTAATAATCATGTAGCTGGCTTCCTTGGTCACATTCCTGAATATCTCTTTTATTATGTCAGTCCTCTAAGAAAGAATTTACAACTGAGTAACATCAATCACTAAAGTGATTTTCCCAAAACAGAGGTTCTATCATGTCACTCCTCTACTCGATAAACATAAGTGGCTTCCTATTGCCTATAGGAACATTATGCTCTGTTTGGCCTTCAAATGTCCTTCATAACTTAGCCCCCCTTACCTTTTCAGTATTTTTACACTTTATTCCCCAACATTTCCATCCAGCAACACTGGTCTACTAGCCGTTTCATCAAGAAGACCCTTCCACTCTTGGCTCCCAGCTTTCTCTTTGGTTATCACCTATGTCTGGATGACCCTCCTTCACTCACAATTCTTTGGCTTCTTTAAGTCCCAAATAAAATCTCACCTTTTACAAGAAGCTTTCCCCAACTCCTCTTAATTCTAGTGCCTTCCACCTGAAAATTATTTCTCATTTATCCTGTACATAACTTGTTTTGAATGTATTTGTTCGCATGTTGTCTCCTCCATTAGATTCTGATCTCCTTGAGGACAAGGACTGTCTTTTGCCTCTTTCCATATACACAGAACTTAGCATAGTGCCAGCCACATAATAGGCCCTTAGTAAATGTTTATTGAATCATTAACTGATATGAAATCTAAACCATTTTTTTGCTTTTGTTTTGTTTTCAGTTCCTACACAATCATGCCTCATTCTCTCTATACAATGTTATGACTTATTCCTTGCTAAGATTCACGTCTGCAGTGATCTGAATCTCCTCACTTGCCATACTGATTCCTACAGCTACCTATTCATGATATAACTTCCTATCAATGTGATAGGTGGAAAAATGCTAATAATCTGACCTACTATTCTTTACTTGTTCAAATACTATCTATATTTCAAGCCCCGATTAATATTACAGTTCATTCATGAAGCCTTGAGGAAGCTAACATAGCCCATGTAGCAGCATTTTTCTTTTCTCTGAATTTTTATCATATCTATAATTAAAACCATGCCATTTATAGAACTTAATTATCAAAAAAAAAAACCTTGTATCCTCTAAGAACAAAAATAATAGATAGACCTGGAGAATTTTGATCTAAACGATCAAATAAATCTTGTTCTGATTTTTTTTAAATGTACTTTATTTTTTTCTCTAACAAGCATCAATTTGGCTTCTCTAATGTAACTCCTTTAGGAAAAGGACCAACTGTACATTTAATTTCTTTTGACATTATTATAATTATGATATCCCATAGATCTTCATTACATATTTTTATTATTTCACAATGGTGAGAATTCAAAGAAGACAAATGTGACTATTAATATCTTTATTAAAAATCTTACCATTTTTGGTAAGTAATAATTATAATAGTAATTTATTAATTACAAAAATAATTTGTATGTATTTAGATGTACCTAACAAGTAAAATTACTGCTAGGTCCAAAGGACTAGGGTACAAATATACAAATATAGTCACAGATATAACTATACTTATAAGTATTGACAGAGGTATAGGTATTGATAATATGCCAATTAGAGGGAGAGATAGAGAGATAGAAAGAGTTAGAGATGCCTGTAATTATATTGGTGTCATGGAGTCCCAGTGAGGAAACGCCAATCAAAGCAGAGTAATACCTTTTCTGAAGCTTATGGTCTCAAGAAAGTTACCTGGGGAACTCAGAAGATAACTGACTTACACAGTAAGTAGTCAAAACAGTACCTGAATCCAAGTTTTCCAGATTCAGAGTGTAGCTCTATTTCCACTTTGCTGCATGTGTTTTTGGTTGTTGTTGTTTGCTGTTTGTTGCTGAATTTATATTTATATAGGAGGTTAATGCATTGCATCACATGTTGGAAAAGATTAATGACACATTCTGAGAGAATTGTGGGAGTGAATTCCCTGAAGTGAGGGATGAGGATATCAGGTTGATGTTAAGATACAAGGGAGAAAACAGAACAGAACAAAATTTGTTAGAGACAGTTGGAGGGGGCTATATCAAGGTGGATGTGGAAGATATTTGTTTTGTTTTGGTTTGGTTTTGGTTTGGTTTTTTTGAAGTCTTAGGAGGACAGTCCTATGTGTCTAGTAACCAGAGTCAGCAAGGATCACAAAAAGTGACAAAATAAGTTGTTCTCATAAGTTAGCACTCCCAATTTATAGGAAATTAAGATTTTTTTTAAAAGACTTGAGGGTAAAACTTTTAACTGAGTATTTTAAGTAAATGAACAGTTGGAGAAACATTCATCTTATCTTATCTATTTCTCCTAGTAATAGTAGAACAGCTTCATTCCAACTTCCTTAAGATGGATGTTATCAATTGTGGAGTGCTATTGGCGAAGCTGCTCAGAGAAATCTGATATTGCTAAATGAGAAGGAGGAAAGAACCTTAACTGTAATGAAGGTTTGATTCACATCCAAATTCATGCCCAACCCTGTCCTTGGACATTTTATTTTTCCTTCATCTTTATCCTCTTTGAAGCAACTTTGCCACATGCTGACAAATTATATACTAGTAATGGTTTTTCCATTAAATAAAATCCACCTCAACCTTTGATCTTTTTTCTTTGATAAAATGTCTCAGAACATTACAACTTATCCAGTTCTTTTTTTTCCAGTGAAGACTCTGTCACAAACACTTTCTAGTTAAAAAAGGAATCGAGGGAGAGGAGGAAGGAAAGAAGGAAAACTGGGAGAACTTTTTTTGGGGGGAGGTAATCTGGGTTCAGCTAGCAAGTATCTGAGGTTGGATTTGAATTCAGGTGGTCCTGACTCCAGGATCTGTACTCTATCTACTGTGCCATCTAGCTAGCTGCCCCAAAGGAAGGAATTCTTGTAATTTAAACTATCATGAGACAGTTTATCATGTCTACATTTAAGAACAGTAGATTCATAGACTTTGATATTCATAAAATAAATTGCTTGTAATGGTGGACATATGTATATGTATGCACATATATATATATATATATATATATATATATATATACACATAAAATATACATATACATACATATGTGTGTGTGTTAAGAATAAATTTCATTATTATTTCCAGTTGTGGGAAAACTGGCCAGACTTCAAGATAGGATTTTTTTTTCTATTTTTATAAATGCTGGTACTACGCTTTCAAACAAGCCTTATATTCTTATATACTTAGCTTTCACCAATACCCACACATATCCATTCTCACTACCAAACATACAAGAACAGGTAGACTAGTGTCTAGTTATATCTAGGATTCATATGTATCCTATTAGAAATCTAAATGTGATAAGTCAATCCAAAGATATTTAGCAACCCCATGCTTAAATATTAACTTTTTAAAAATTTTATTGAGGGGGAAAATATGTGGATAAATTTTCACACTAACATTATTGCAATTAGCTAGAACAATTACCCAGAAAAGATAGCCATATTTTTGCATGAACTCTTCAACCAACCATGGGATTTCTTTGGTTGAACTACGTACTCAAAAAGTAAGTAGTGGTGCAAATGTTACTCGGAACATTGCATTTTATTTATTTGTTTTAGCTTTTCCAAGGCATTCCTATTAAAATTCAAAACACTGAATAAGATTAAAATAACAACTTTCTGGTAGGTATATCCATTCTAAAAGTACTATTTGTCTAAGTCTCAACAGAGAAACTATGGGAAATAAAATATGTATCCCAATTTAGATGCATTTTCCATTAGTCATTAATGATTCAACTTGAGAAAGAGTGTCTCATTCCCTATACTATGCATAGTCTTCAGATAACACCATGTTTCTTTTAAAAATGTGTTACAAACTTCTATGAACTAATATTTGTTAAAAGGAATAAAGGAGCCAATTTGAAAAGATGTATGGTTGCAGCAAATGGGGAGGATTGGAAAGCTAAATCACTTTATCAGCTGTTTTAGCCCAAGGAAAACTCTTCAAAGGTGAAGGCTTGACTTAAGATTAATGAAGTAGAGAAAGAAATAAGTAGAAGAGTTATTAATATCAAGTTTATCATAGGTCTCAGCAGAAGCACAAAAGAAAGAAATTTGAAAAAAGATAAGAACTAAATTAACATAACCATAGAGTACTCATGCCTTTTATAATGCTTTTGTAGGACCAATATTAAATCAAATTTTTACTTTTTTAAATAAATTTTGGTATAATCTTTAGATGTATGTATTAATTCCAAAGAAAGAACAACGGCAAATATCTGCAGCAAGGAAGCATCAAAACTCATATTAATTAGGACATATTTACATTTTTCCTTCCAAGGCAAATCACTTCTTTTGATAAAGATGTTTTAACTTCAATAAATTGTACTTGGATTTGCAACTGATGAGCATTCAGAATGTAGACCCACATTCTATCAACACTTTCATAATGACATCTGTAATCAAAATATCTGATCACACATAAACTAAAAAGAGATTATCCCAGTGTCCTTTATAATAAAAACTCAGTCAGGATATTGACTTAGAAATCTGTTTACCTTTCCCTGTTATGAACATTAGGCTCAAATGAAATTTTATATATCTGTGTATATGTATGCACACACACACACACACACACACACACACACACACATATATAGACACATACATATATGTAAAAGTTTTGAAAAATGTAAAGCATTATAAAATTATATTATTATTGTTGCTAGCCAGCATTCCATCTTTATTTGTCATATATGCAAAGAACAAATTTCAAGGAGTTCCTAGCCATGAATTCTAGAAGCCAATATGAAATATCTGATTTTAAATCAGTTGTTGTTGTGAAGCTGCTGTGGTTGTACTTCCATGGAATGACTCTGAAG
Organism: Phascolarctos cinereus; assembly: GCF_003287225.1. Lineage (NCBI taxonomy): Eukaryota > Metazoa > Chordata > Mammalia > Diprotodontia > Phascolarctidae > Phascolarctos > Phascolarctos cinereus. The sequence continues at coordinate 192,979,021 of NW_027555847.1, forward strand.
ACATTGGCCAATAATATGAATGTGGTGGCTTTCTGAAATGTCCCTTCAGGCCTGGATGTTTTTTTTTTTCCTGGACAGAAAGAAGAGGATTGAATTCATACAAGCTAAAATATCAGTAATTCTAAATTTTGTATTTTCCTTTACCCCATATATCTGATTATTTGCCAGTCTTAGAGGTTCTACCCCCATGGCTCCCCTATCTATCCTTTTCTTTCAAATCACATTGCTAAGCACACCTTCCAAGCCCTTATCATTTCTCTCTTAGAAAATTGCAGTAACATTCTAACAATTTCCCTGCCCCCTAAGGTAGTTTCCCTAATCTTTCCTCCAAATGGCTTCCAAAGTGCTACTTAAAGCATATTTCTGATCAAGTCTGTCCCTTTCTCAATAAATTCTAGTGACTCTTCTCTCTGAGATCAAATACAAATCTTTCTGGTGGACAATTACAGCATTTCACAACCTGATTCAAACATAACATTGTAACTTTATTATCCATACTCCCTTTTACACTCTCAATAGTCCAGGAAAACTGGCTTTCTTACTGTTTCTCACACATGATATTCCATCTCCTATCATAATATTTTTGCTTAGGAATTCCCCATGCTGCAAATGCATGCCCTCCTCTCCTTTACCTTCCATCTACAACTAAAATTTCCTACATAAAGCCTTTCCTTATTTCTCTAGCAGTGAATTCTTTTCAAATTATTTTATATTTACTTCATATATATTTGGTGTTGATTTATAGGTATACTTATTGTTTCCCCCAATAAAGTTTAAGTTCCTTGGGTATAGGAATTCAATTTTGTCGTTGTATCCTCTGACTGTGCCACGGTGCAGGGGATGAACTATGTGCCTTCCTTGGCCCATAATTTAGTAAATGTGTTTTGATTGATTCATGACTGATAAATTGAGAATCTAATAAGAGTGATCAAGATGAAAAATAAAGAAGAGGAAAAAGGAATTAAGCAAAAGAGAAGTCAAAGTAATAATTGGAACCTATAATTTTTTTTCCTATTGTATTCCTATTTTCTGAGGTCTAGAGCCATTGCTATAAGTAAGAACCACAACATTCCAAGAGCACCTTTGCTGATCCTGTTACATCTGTCCCATCAATGGGTATAGGTTCCAAAATGGAGCTTTCTAGTTAGCAATTCTTCCTCCATATAAGCTTAGGGATATCCACAGTCCTGCCAATGATGACATAATAGATTTAGTATGAGGATTATTTTCTACAGTTACCAGGTAGGTTGGTCTAGGTCATCATAAAGTGAGCCATTTTGGTCCCAAACTGTTAAAAATATATCGGGACAACCATTGCCCCATGTTCTAAATTCTAAACAAAAATAGGGCATTGGAAAAACCAAGTATAATATACTAGTTATCTGGATAGATGAAAATTGAAAAATCCACTTAATTCCCCAGATAGGACCAAATATTTATGGACCATATTGAAAAAATATCTCAATATATGACATGAAGAAAGAACATCAATCTATTTAATGTTCTTTTTCCTAGAGGATATAGGAAAGGCCCAAAAACTGATTTGAAGCTACATTCTATGGATCACTTCAGAATTCCACCAACAATGAATTAATGTTCCAATTTTCCCACATCTTCTCCAACATTTATCATTTTCTTTTTTTTTGTCACATTAGCCAATCTGATAGGTGTGATGTGCTACCTTAGAGATATTTTGATTTCTGTTTCTTTAATCAATAGTGATTTACAGCATTTTTCATATGATTATAGATAGTTTTAATTTTATTCATCTGAAAACTGCCTCTTTATATCCTTTAACCATTTATCATTTGAGGAATGACTTGTATTCTTACAAATTTTACTCAGTTCTCTGTATTTTAGAAATAAGGTCTTTACCAAAGACAATTTCTGTAAAAATTGTTTCCCAACTTTCTTCTCTTCAACCCTGATTGCATTGGCTTTGCTTGTGCAAAAGCATTTTAATTTAATGTAATCAAAATTGTCCATTTTGTATTTCATAAGGTTCTCAATCTCTTGTTTGGTCATAAATTCTCCCATTCTTCATCAATATGATAGGTAAACTATTCTTTGCTCTTCACATTAGCTTATGGTATCACCCTTTATGTCTAAATCATTTTGAACTTACCTTGTTATGCAGTGTTTCATTTCTGCCATACTATTTTCCAGTTTTCCCAACAGTTATTTTTTTTATCAAATAGTGATTTCTTATCCCAGAAGATGGAGTATTTTGGTTTGTTAAAGAGCAGATTACTATAGTCATTGACTACTGTTTTGTGTATACCTAACCTATTCCACTGATCTATCAATCTATTTCTTACCTAGTCCCAAATAGTTTAAATGATTTCTGCTTTAAAATACAGCTTTAGATATGGTACAGCTAGGCCACTTTCCTTTGGATATGTTTTCATTAATTCATTTGATATTCTTTGCCCTTTTTACAGATGAATTCCAGATGAATTTTGTTTTATACATGTATATATGTAAACATATATATATATACATATGTATATATAGGCATACACACATAATATATGTATGTATGCATGAAGGTATTATGCGTATGTATATATGCACATATGTGTATAAATATAAACAAATATGTCAAAATATATGATATATATTAAAATTTGTAATTTTTTTTTGCTAGCTCTGTAAAATAAATTTTGGTAGTTTGATTGGTATGGCTCTAAATAAGTAAATTAATTTGAGTAGAATAGCCATTTTTATTGTATTAGCTTAGCCTACCCATGAGCAACTGATATTTTTCCAGTTATTTAGATATGATATTATTTGTATGAAAAGTGTTTTATAATTGTGTTCATATAGTTCCTGGGTTTGTTTTGGCAAATAGAGTCCCACATACTTTATAATATCTACAGTAACTTCTTAAAATGATATATGGTACCTTATAGCAAGATGTAGCTTCCTTTCTTATCTCTTAATGAGGTCTATTTTTGTTTTTACTTTGCCTGAGATCTGGATTGCTACCCCTGCATTTTTCCCTTCAGTTTAAGCATAATAGATTCTGCTCTAACCCCTTACCTTCACTCTGTGTATGTCTCTCTGCTTCAAGGGTGTTTTTTTGTAAACATATTCTAGGATTCTGGTTTATTATCTACTCTGCTATCTTCTTCCATGTTATGGGAGAATTCATCCTATTCACATTCATAGTTATGATACTATATGTGTATTTCCCTCCATCCTTTTCTGCCTCCTGTTTGCCTTCTCTTTTTTACCCTTTCCCTCCTCACCACTGTTTTGTTTCTGTCTACCATCTCCCCTGATCTGCCCATCCTACTATCAGTCCCCAAACCACTCCTTTACATAATCTCATTCCCTCCTTCTTCCCTGTCTGGAAAGGTAAATTTCTGTATTCAACTGATTGTTTGTATTTTTCCCTCTTTCAGCCAATACTGATGAGAGTAGGGTTCAAGCCATGTCTATCACACAACCTCTCATCTCCCCCTCCACTGTAATAGGTCTTTTCACCTCTTTATATAAAATAACTTACCCAATTCTACCTCTCCCCTTCTTCTTCATCCAGTGTACTCCTCTTTCTCATCCCTGATTTTTTTTAATGCCATTCCCTAAAATTCACCTTATATCTATATCTTCTCTGTGTATTCCTTCTAGCTATACTGTTAGTGATAATTTTTTTTTTAAGAATTACTACTATCATCTTCCCATGTAGTGATATGAATAGTTGAACTTTAGTGAATCTTTTATCTATTATTTTCCATTTTTACCTATTTGTACTTCTCTTGGGTCATGATATTGAAGGTCAAATTTTTGGCACTTCTGGTCTTCTCCTTATGAAGACTTGAAATCCTTCTATTTCATTAGCAAACATTGTTTTCCTTGACATATTATACTTAATTTTCCTATGTAGATCATTCTTGGTTGTAGTCCTAGTACCTTTGCTCTCTAGAATATTGTGTTCCATGATCTCTGACATTTAATGCTGCTTCTGCCAAGTCCCATGTGATTCAGATTGTGGTTACCCAAAATTTGAATTGCTTATTTCTGGCCATTTGTAGTATTTTTTCCTTGACCTGACAGTTATGTAATTTGTCTATAATATTCTTTGAAGGTTTTTTTTTTCTTTTGGGATCACTTTCCTGAGACGATGGGAGGATTTTTTCAATGCATATCTTGCCTTTTGGTTCCAGGACATCAGGACAGCTTTCCTAAATAATTACCTTGAAATATGCTGTCCAGCTCGTCCTTTTGATTTTGGTGTTCAGGTAGTCTCATGAGTCTATATTGCTTCTCCTGGATCTATTTTCTAGGTCAATTGTTTTTTTTTTTTTCCCCATGAGGTATTTTACATTTTCTTCCACTTTTTCATTCTTTTAAATTTATTTGATTTGTTCATGATGTCTCATCGAGTCATTAGCTTCCACTTGCCCAATTCTAACTTTTAAGGTGTTTGCTTAGGCCCCTCTTTAAGGTTGATGTTCACATGCTTGCCTGGGGTTATAGTGAAGAACATGGAGGTCTGGCCACTAGAGGGTGCCTACCCACCTGGGGCTACACTGAAGCATGTTATAGTTCTTGGATCTAGAATCTGCTTGTTCCTATGGCTATGCTAAGGCACACGGGGGGTCCTGGTGTTGGTATTTGCCTGCTTTATCACACTGGGGCTCAGGATCTCCCACTGGTTTGCTGAGGTGCGGCTTGCTGCTGGCTTGTTAGGATACTTCTCATTCTGGACTGTGCTCCCCCTTCACCTTAGTGACATGGACTTTTCTTGCAGCTCCTCCAAGTTTCATGGGCTAAAAGAATGTTTCCTCTGAACTTTTTGCTGATTTTGCTGCTCCTAGATCTGTTTGGGGCTCCATTTTGTGTTGTTTGGAGGTGAGTACGTGAGAATTACAGCAATTTACTACTTACTCTTGTTCTACACATATCTTTTCAACATTCACTTCTATAAGATGTTGCATTCTAAATCTCTTACTCTCCCTCCCTTTGCCTCTCCCAAGGAAAGAATGCAATCTGATAAAGGCTCTAGATATGCATTCATATTAAAAATATTTTCACATTAGTCAAATTGTAAAGAAGAATTAGAAACAATGGGAGGAACCATGAGAAAGAATAAACAAAACAAGAGAGAGAGGGAGAGAGAGAGAGAGAGAGAGCGCGCACAAATAATATGTTTTGATATGCATTCAGATTCCATAGTTTTTTGTTTGTTTGTTTCTGGATGTGGATACCATTTTCTATCATGAGTTTTTTGGAGTTATCCTAGATCATTGAACTGCTAAGAAACACTAAGCCTATCAAAGTTAGTCATCACACAATGTTGTTGTTACTGTGTATGATGTTCTCTCTTGGTTCTGCTCATTTCACTCAGCATCAGTTCATTTAAGTCTTTCCAGGTTTTTCTGAAGTCAACCTACTCATAATTTCTTATGGAACAATAGTATGACATTGCATTTATCTACCATAACTTGTTCACCCATTCCCCAAATCTTGGGCATACCCTCAATTTCCAATTCTTTGCCACCACAAAAATAGCTGCTATATTTTTGTACATGTGGGTCCCTTCCCCAATTTTATGGTCTTTTTCAGATTCAAACCTAGAAGTGGTATGGCTGGGTCAAAGGGTATGCACAGCTTTATAGCTCTTTGGGCATAGTTGCAAATTGCTCCCCAGAATGCTGAATCAGTTCACAACTCCAACATCAATGCATGTGTTCCAATTTCCAATACCTTCTCCAAGATTTATCATTTTGTCATTTGCCATTTCATCATTTGCCAATCTGAGAAGTGTGAGGTGGTACCTCAGCATTGTTTTGTTTTGTATTTCTGATTTAAAACATTTTTTTTCATATGAATATAGATAGCTCTGATTTCTTCATCTGAAAACTAAAAACTGCTTGTTCATATGCTTTGATCATTTATCAGCTGTGGAATAATTTGTATTCTTATAAATTTGACTCAGTTGTCTATATATTTTAGAAATGAGCCCTTTATCAGAGACGCTTATTGCAAAAATTCTTTCACAGTTTTCTGCCTCCCTCCTAATCTTGGTCACACTGGCCTTGTTTGTGCAAATACTGTTCAATTTAACATAATCAAAATTACCCATTTTGAATTTCATAATATTCTCTATCTCATGTTTTGTCATAAATTCTTTCATTCTTCATAAATCTGACAGATATTTAATGATTTTGTGCTTATTTCTAGCACCTTTTTTTATTTTTATATACTTACTATCATAGATATGAAGATGAGTGGGACATCAGAAGCCAGATAGCTGAATGTCCTTATTTTATAGATGAGAAAGCTGAGATTCAGGAAGTTAAACAACTTACTCGAGGCCAGAGGTAAAAAGAATCAAAGGTGTGATTAGAATCCAGGTCCTTTAACTCCAGAATTAGGACTCTTTCAACTCTAAATCTTCCATTTGAATGTAGGAAAGGGAAAGAGGAAGGGAAAAGGAATTAACATTTATTAAGGACATAGTAAGTGCAAGACATAGTTTCTCATCTGATCTCCTTTCATTAGAATGTAAGTCCCTTAGGAATAAGGATTGTTTCATTTTATTTATTTATTTATTTTTGCATTTGCATTCTGAAGGCTTAGCACCATAACTGGTACATATTAGACACTTAATAAATGCATACACTTTTACTAATTCATTGGCAAGTGTCCAGCTCATAGTAAAAGCTTAATAGGTGTTTCTTGATTATCACTGATAAAAAAATTGTTGTTTCTTATTGACATATTCAGTTCTCACTGGAATATTTAGCCCATAATTTCAACTCTAAAATGAGGCATATTCTATTCTCTCTAGAATACTTAGGTCGTATTTTAAGTTCAATTCTAAAGTTGTTTGAAACTATCCTTTACTGAAATATCATTAGGGAAATTAACTTTGCAGAACCCAGTAAAGGTGAGGTCCAGATTTCCTTCAGGACTTCCACTATAAGATTGTTTCCCAATGCAGCATACTGAACAGTGAGTATGGCTCTAGATAATTCTGAACTTAATTCATGGAAGAGAGCCATCTGTTTCCCACAGTGTACCAGGACAGGTATGTTAATTGTGCCCCAAGAAAATCCACAGAGAATCATGAAAATTAGGCCTCAGGAACAAACATGGGGTTATTACATAAACTAGAAAATATAGATAAGCACATAAAACTATAACAATTATGCTTTTTTCCCCATATTTCTTGCCTTAGGAAAATATTTTAGAGTTCTGATTCTTTCCTTCTTTTCTTTTATCCTTCTGCCTTCCCCAATGGGTCCTAGATGCTATTTTCAGTATTATAATAGCATATAAGTGAAAGCTTAGCCTATGTAATATGGATTCAAATAATCTTTTCTCTCCAGCAGGTATTAGTAACTTAAAACAACCATGAGAAGGGAAGAAGTCTTATTCTGCTAAATTTTGCAAGCCTCATATTACCATAAAGGTGGTCCTGGGTATATAAACAAATGTTAAAATGTTACCTATGCTGATATGTTATAGTGATTTAGTGGATTATAGCTGCTTTGGTGAGGAAGATGAAGATATAAGTGAGTGAAAAAGTTACACAGAAATATGTGCCATGGCTTTGGAGAAGGGAAATTGTTGTGTAGTAATTTTTGCTTTCTTTCCTCTGTTAAAAATCTTTCTGCTTCTTTTCTCTCCCCTTTCCAAATTCATACCACTCACAGCTGTCTAATTTGTATCTGCTTTAGCACAAGGCCAATCACATCATTTCTTTACACAAGAAGTTTCTGCAGATTCTTAGTGACTCTTGGATAATGTATAAACTCACTTTGAAATTTAAATTTCTTCACATTCTGGCTCTAGTATTCCTTTCCAAGCTTATTTCATATTATATCAAAAAAATATATACATATATCAAAAACTATGTGTTCCAGACCAAATGGAACTATTTACAATTCCCCACTAAGGACATTCCATCTTAGATTATGTGTCTTTTTATAGGCTGTCTCACCCTATCCCTCCTCACCCTGCCTCTTGGAATCTCTAGACTTTTTCAAGGCCTAGCTCAGGTGTCATCTGAGAGCTTTCCTTTTGCCCATAATATTGTTTCATTTAAAATATTTATGAGATCAAGTACCCTAAGAAGGAGCAGAACAATAGTGGAATAGATGTCCCATATAAATCTCAAACTGAATGTGTCCAAAATAGAACTTATTATCTTTTCCCAAAGGCCTTTCACTTTTCACACCTTTTTGTTACCACTGAGGGTTCCACCACCCTGCCAGTTACCCAATCTTTCAACATAATTGCCATCCTCACTTGCACTCACTTCATTTATCCCATCTATTGCCCATTCATATCCATTTTGCCTTCACATCTCATATACATTCCCTGCTCTTTTATCACACAATTGCTATCCTGAATTAATTCCTCCAGCCTCAAGTCTCTCCGTCCTCAAATTTACCCTCTGATCATTTGACAAAATGATCTTCTTGAAATGTAAGTCTGACCATGTCACACCTCTGTTCAATAAACTCCAGTGTCACCTTATTAGCTCTGGGATCCATTATAAAAACTTGAGGGCAACTAGGTGGTGAAGTGGATAGAGCACTGGCCCTGGAGTCAGGAAGACCTGAGTTCAAATCCGGCCTCAGACACATAATACTCACTAGCTGTGTGAACTCTGGGCAAGTCACCTAAGCCCAATACCTCACCTGAAAACAAACAAATATAAAATCTTCTGTTTGACTTTTAAAGTCTTTTATAAACCTGGTTCTTTTCTATCTTACAAGTTTTCTTACATATTACACACCTCCACATACTCTAAAATACCCCAAAAGTGGTCCTTTTGTTGTTCCTCCTTGATGACATTCCATCTCCAGATTCCAGGCCTTTTCTTTTGGTACAGTGTCTAGAATTCTCTCCTTCCTCACTTCCACTTCTTGGCTACCCTGGCTTCCTTCAAGACAGTTCAAGTCTCAGATTCTGCAGGAGGTCTTTCCTGTTCTCCTTCCTAGTCTCTACCTTCAATCTAGTGCTTTCCCACAGAGATTATCTTCTATTTGTATTGACTATACCTGTACATTTCTTTACATTTGCAACCCTGATTAGAATGTGAGTTTCATGAGAAAATAGAAGTGGTTTTTTTTTTACCTTCTTTTATATCCCTAACCTTCAGTACAGTGCCTGCTACATAGGCAGTGATATATAAATGCTTATTGACTTACTTCAAACAAAGCAACTGGGAGGAATTTTAAAAGTTGTTTATTGAATTCTGATTAGAACCCAGATATGGAAGTAAATAGAACTTAATGTGAGATGAGATGGGAATAAGAGGTATACAGAGAACACTTAAAAAGAATCGCAGAGGAAAATGAGCTCTATAATGTTCCAATTTGAAAAAAAAATACTTGAAAGACAGTATTTTTAAGTGGGAATTTTAAGACTTGAGGAAGGCAGATCTGGTTAGGGGATTGCAGCTAAGAGCTACTAGCAGGGAATATAAAAACACTTGGAGTTGGAGGTAAAAATAGAAATATCAGGAGGCAAGAACAGGATATGGAAAGGGATATAGGGGAGCACAAAAACCAAGTCTGACTTTTTTCAGTCTATGTGCAACTTGACTGAGACTCTGATTAAGAGAATATGGTTCTATAAGAGAATGTATGTGATCTTGGCCTGTTATAATGCTGCCTATGAATTAGGACTTCAAGCAATTAGGTGGCACAATAGATAGAGCTCTGGACTTGGAATATGTAAGATTCATCTTCATGAGTTCAAACCTAGCCTCAGACACTTATTAGCTATGTGACCCTGGGCAAATCACTTAACTCTGTTTGCCTCAGTTCCTCATCTACTAAATGAGCTATAGAAGGAAATGGTAAACTACTTTATTCAAGAAAACTCAAAATGGAATCACAAAGAGTTGGACATGGCTGAACAACAACAACAAAATGATTAGGAGTAAGAATGCATTGTAAAGGATGGGTATGAGGTATGAAAATATGATTGACACGTGAAATATTTCTGCAGATTTAATTGTTTTTGTTGAATTAGACCATAGTTTTATTAGTTGAGTTATTCAAGACTATATTGGGTAAAATATTAACACCATATCTACAGCAGCAAATATTCATTTGCAACAGAGTAGCTTATGACCTATATAATTAAGCTAATTATTTGGCAAAAATTAATTGTTCAAATGATCAAAAATGACCTAATTTTAAAAAAAGTTGTTTCAGAGTCTAGTTTGAATGGTCATCCCATCAAAGATTATTTGATTTTAATATAAAAAAAGCCTTATCATTTTCTGGAACAACTATTAGACAATTCAGGGTAATCACTTTTGAAGAAAATTCCTCTGAAAAAAGTAATTATAATACAAATATCCCCATAATTACTTGTAACTTATCTAAGAATATTTCCCTGTTGGCTTTGGAGACATTTGTATTTAAATAGACATTCATATAAAAAAGGATTAAAGTTATAAAAGCCTAGAGAATGAATATAGTTTCCATATTTTACAAAGGTCTCCTACAGGACTCCTTCCTACTCAATTGAGAGGATTATTGAGTTGAAAATCCAAATTGCTGGTATGGTATAATGTAAAAATTAATGCCTTTAAAGTCAGGGGACCTGGATACAGATCCCAATTTTACAACTTAATCCATATGTAACTTTAGACAAGTCACTTAACTTCTTTGTAGTTTACTTTCACTTATTGTAAAAGAAAAGGGTTAGACTAGGTAGCTTTTCACCTATGGGACCTTTCCAAATCCTTTCCAACAATAATCCTGTGATATGTACTGGGCTTAGAGAACACATTTAGCCCAAATTTCTGTATAGTCTACATTAGGGACAATTAGGTAGTGCAATAGGCCATGGAGTCAGGAAGTCAGGAATTCAAATGCAGCCTCAGACTGTGTGACCCTGAACAAATCATTCAACCGTATTTTCCTCACTTTCCTGATCTGCAAAATGAGCTAGAGAAGGAAATGGCAAACTACTCCAGTATCTTTGTCCAGAATGCCCCAAAGAGGGTCAAGAACAGTCAGATATGACTGAAACAACTGAATAATAACAACAGGGTCACCAAACATGAAGCAGAATGAAGTGCAGTTGGAAACAGATGAAAATATGTTAGAAAATATTTAACAAAATAAATAATATACAATGAATTATAAATAGCATTACATTTTAAAACTAAGTCAATATGCAGCTGGTAGGTTCCTTATGTGTGGTTTAGAGGGTCCTGTTTCTATTTGAGTTTGATGCCAATGATCTACATCATTCTGCAATGATCCCTGATAGTCAGAATGATGAACCTGAGGTGAAGCAAGTTTCTCATACATGACTAAAACATTAACATTATTTTATAGCAGAGAAGATTCATACAAAGGATAGAAACTAAACCTGAAATTTCAGTGTTCTCAGATTGAGAGACTCCCTCTGCCAATGAAGGCCAATACCTTCTCTGAAACTTAGAGCATTAAACTTACATAGATTTGGCCTGCTTTGCCTAAGGTTGTGCAGTTATTATGTGCCAGAGGCAGGATTTGAACTCAGGTTTCTTGGGATTTTTTGTTTGTTTGTTTGTTTGTTTAGCACATAGCCACTTCTAACAGGGTGCTGAGAATTATGTTCCTTTAGTGAGAAAAAATTGCCTTAGGCCAGTGAATGACCAAGCTCTTCCATGACTTTCTGGGGATCCAAGGAAGTGTTTCTTTTCAAACTACAAGTAGAAAAAAGAGGCATTCTGCCTCCCTTTCCACCCATGTTTGAAAGAAAAGAAATCTTTTTACTTTCTCCTTCCAGAGAGGACACAATTCATTCCAGTTGCTCTTTGGTGAGAAACCAGAGAGAAAGAGAATAATATTTAAAAGGCAGACATAAAGGAGAAAGAAGTATCCTCCCCAACATGTCCCTGCTTTCCAGCTTGCCTATTGCCTCTCTCAGAATTTTGGGAGATATCCCCTTGGTGATCAGGGACTCTCTCTCTCTCTTCTCTCTCTCTCTCTCTCTCTCTCTCTCTCTCTCTCTCTCTCTCTCTCTCTCTCTGTGAGTTTGTGTGCGCGTATGTGTGTGTTCAGCTAATATACTTCACTCACAAAAGGACGGTACATTCATAAAGTGTGATTCAAGGCAGAAAGTTGTTACCAACAAGCAGGATATATACTAATCTGCATATTTTCTCTCATTTCTCTCTGTTATCAGCTTGGATAAATGTGTTTATTTGCTATTCAATATCTGTGATGATCTTTTTTTTTTGTATAATTAACTTTTGCTGAGAAGGAACCAATCTTTTAGATATAAGCTTGCAGCATTGTTTCCCTTCAAGGAATAGTGATCAGGAAAGTAGCTTGAACATTAAAAAAATAAAAAGCTTCTTTCTCTAGATTGACAATATTTAGAGAAGATGTATAATTCTTGTACAGTAACCCCCATTTGGGGAGAACAAAAAAGCCAGCCTAGCAGCCTGAGGTCAAATCCAGCCACAGATGCTTCTAGCTACATGACCCTGGGCAAGTCACTTAATCTGCTTGTCTCAGTTTCCTAACCTGTTAAATGAGGATAATAGAATCATTTTCCCTCACAGCATTGTTTTGAGGATCATTTGTAAAGCATTTACATGCAGTACATCACTTTTAGTAGGTGTTATGTAAATGTATATTCTCTCCCTCTCTTTTTTCCTCCCCCACCCCTTTCCTGGCAGGAATCAGTCTCCTTTGGAGATGGATAGATAAAAATTCCAGAGATATCCATATCTGCTTTCCTATGAAGCTCATTTATCAACCTACATGGACACACACACACACACACACACACATTATATACATACATACATACATACATATATATATATATATATATATATATATATATATATATGTATGTATGTATATAATAGTCATGGGCACCCTATTTTGATAAGGCATATGCATGCATCAGAAAGAATCACATCAGAGAGAATATGAAGTGTAGTTCAAGGCAGAAGGTTGTTATCAACAGGCAAGTTTAGAAAACATTTCATTGAGGAGTTGATATTTTCAATGGGCTTTCAATGGGCTTCCAACAAGAGTCCATAGGAGAGGGATTACTTGAACTTAGGGCTACACATTCTATGCCCTTTCCATTATATACCTCTCCAAACTCTAAATACTTCCATTTTGATGAATGAAAATCTTGTGGCTGATGACATAGCTTTTAGACTTTTCCTAAGAAAGAAACTTGAGTTCCCCTCAGCAAGCCATCGAAAAGATCTTGTTAGGACCATGCCATCCCAGGACCCAGCTACATATGTCTATTTGAACCATACAGGCTCCAGAAAAGGAGTTAACTATCTAAGAATTAGTGAGCTCAATGTAAATAGAAAATTCAAGGGACATTTCCAAGTAGGAATAGTGAACATATAGCATAAATTGCAAAGTAAGACTATTGGAGCAAAAAATATAAATGAGTTTACCAAAGACTAAATATATTTCTAAGAAGAGAGTAAAGATGGTAGGATACAGTAAAGAAAGTAATGAGGTGAGGTGCAGAATTTCAGATAATCCTGGATGGAGCAGTTTTGCTAAGATTATATGCCCTCCCCCAACTCCTTGAAATTCTTTATGTTCTTAAGATCTTTTAATTTTCTAAGAAATGAATATAACTGTGACTAGCTTAGTAAAAATTGCTGCTGTATACCATAATGTGTGTCATAAAACATGCAGAGCCCTTAGAGTGTATATTCAGAACTACAGATGGAACTGTTAATTTCTATTACTGACTCCAAATCCACACAGGAGGTGATGTTTGCCTCACTGTACTAGAAGAATGATTCTTGATAGCTTCCTTGATTGCACAGTTCCACTGAAAAATGTTTACCTTCGGAATGTCCAAAAAAGGATTTTATGCCTTAAGAATAAAAAATGTATTCAAAACTCACAGGTGGCTCTGAGTCCAGCATGGGTTAGTTCTAGTGTTTTCTTGTATTCTTCTGTAAGGCAGAGATGTTCTTTGTACTCAGGGTTGGATGACAATTTCCTTTAGGAATCTGGAGGTTTATGACAACATTATGTACATCTTTTACATGAAATGCAGAGAATGAAAAAGATGCTGTAACTACAAAGGAGAATATTAAAGATGAAATGACAAGAAGTAGGACATAGATGATAAATAATAATAATTAAAAAAACAAGCAGCAACAAAATCCTTCCTCCTTTCACAAGCTAACTAAGGTTATTTGTTTCACCCTCCTCGCTTCCTCTTTTTTTCACAGTTACAAGCAAAAGATTCTTGTGGAACTTTCCTAAATTTTAGTATTCCTAAAACTCAACTAATTTCGTCTAATACAATTTCAATTTCATGTCTTTTTACTTTGGGCTTCCATAGATTTGTAATCTTTCAAACCTATCCACAATTTATGGTTTCATTCAGTAATAAATCAACAGATACTTTTTAAATTTTATTTTCTTTTTCTCTGAACTCAGCCCTATTGGAATAAATAATAAATTCCAGAGGGAAAAAATTCAATTTCCCTTAACAAGGGATTAAAAAGATTTTTAGCAGGAATACAGTACTGTAGCATAGTCAATCAAAATAAATTTCCACATTGTGCAGATCCAAAACTGCATATCTCATTCTGTACCCAAAGTCCATCACTTCTGTATCAGGAGGGTGAAGAGCATTTTTCATCTTTGGTCCTCAGAAATTATTGTCAGTCATTTCAATGATCAGCATTCTTAATTCTTTTAAAATTGCTTGCCTTTACAATGTTTCTGTTGTCTATTTTTTCCTCTCCAGCTTCTGCTCACTTCACTGTGCCTCAGTTAATAGAAATATCCACAGATTTCTCTAAGACTGCCCCATCATCATTTCTTATGTCATAATAGTATTCCATTACATTAACATACCATAATCTGTTCAGCTTTTCCCCAATTGGGGAACTCCTCAAGTTCCAGTTCTTTGTTATTAAAAAGAGAGTCACTATAGCTACTTTTGTACAAATGGGTCCTTTTTACTCCATCTTTGATCTCTTTGGAATATAAGCCCAGTAGCAGTATGATGGCATCAAAAGATAGGTACAATTTATTAACTTTTGGTGCATAATTCCAAATTTCTTTCTAGGATGACTGGACTAATTCATAACTCCACAAAAACAGTAATATTCTCGTTTTTCCACATTTGTAATTTCCCATTTTTGTCAGCTTTTCCAATATAATGAGCATGAAGTAGAACCTCACAGTTGTTTTAATTGAATTTTGTTATTGTTCTTCAGTTATTCTGTCATGTCCAACTCTTTGTGACTTTCTGGACCTTATCATTCCAATACTGCTCATGAGGTTTTCTTGGCAAATATACAGAAGTGGCTTGCCATTTCTTTCTCCTGTGGTTAAGGCAAACAGAAGTTAAATGACTTGCTTAGAGTCACACAGCAAGTAAGTGTTGGAGGCTAGATTTGAACTCAGCTAATCCTGACTCAAGGCCCAATTCTCTCTCCACTAAGCCACCTAGCTGCCTTCTAATTTTCATTTATTTAATAATTATTAATGATTTATAACATTTTCTTATGGCTATTGATAGCCTTTATATCTTCCTTTGAGAACTGCTCATTCATTTCCTTGGATTATTTATCAATTGGGAAATGGTTTATTTATATAAATTTGAAGGTTATTTACATATCATGGAAAGAAGACCTTTGCCTACAACAAGCTTTTTATTAAGTGTCTACTAGCTGTCAGTTTCTGTGCCAGATGATGGGGATACAAACACAAAAGACACTCTCCATATTCACATTAGCTCTCCATTTTTATTTTGAAATTGCTAGGCATGTAAGAAGTCATATTACTCCATATTTAGCAATGTCTGGCACATAGGAATTTAATAAATGCTTAATCAGTCAATCCATATATTGATATCAGAGATCTAATCAGTAATGAAATTTTCTTTTTGTCCCAGAAGATCAAAGAATATCTCTATTCTCTCTCATCATATAGTGTAAATCAATGAACTCGCATGACAAAATGAAATTAGTACTCTTTCCACTTTTAGTGTATGTCTAGTAATCTGATTCTTTAAGACCTTTCCCAACTCATGGATCACATGAAAATGTAAATATCTTGGAGTAGGGGGATGAGAAGTACCACTTGCAGCTGAGGCTTGGTTGGACTCAAAAGCTCCTGTTAGATTTACTTCTCTTCCTCACTGAACCTCCTCTGACAGAGAGGTTCTCTAAAAGGGCAATGGCTTTCTTCACTGAAGAATGCACTGTCTCAATAATTCCTATATCTTGTAACTCAATTTTAATGGAAGATTTCCATTTGAAAAAAATATTAGATGCTTCCATTTTTCTTCTAGGCCTTAAAGTGTTATACAAAGCTGAAAGTGCTTTAAATTAAAATATCATATATATATATATATATATATATATATATATATATATATACACACACACACACGCACATATATATGTATGTATACATATATATGTATGCATGTGTACATACATATATGTATGAATTTGTATATATGTGTGTGCACATATTTATGGTGAAATATAAGTCTCATTGATAGAAAATATGTATACATGTGTATATGCATATTTTCTATTAACGGGACTTCTGCGTATATACATACATATTTCCTAGTAATGACTTGTTTCATCATAAATTGTCATTCAGATATACTCTTTTTTGTAAATCTAAATTCATAGGCCTCTGCTATTTGATTGTCTCGATGGAAAATTAACATTATCAGTGTCAGGATTCCTTCTATCTATATAGATCAAAAATTTTAAATGTCTCCTCATCCAACAACATTATTGATTTACCAAAAATGTTGTGAGGTAGTATAGTTCAATGAAAGAGTGCTCTATTTAGTGTCAATGGACCTGGGTTCAAATCCTGCCTCTTAACTACTTATATGAACTTGGGCAAGTTATTTAATTTTTCTTGGCCTCAGTTTCCTTATTAGTAAAATGAGAATGTTTAACTAGGTGGCCTTAAAGGTCCCTTCCACCTATAAATTCATGCTGCTCTCATTTCAGCTATCCATGTTTCATTGGAGCTATTTGTCTCTTGCTTTATATCCCACAGGATCAAAGTAAACTCCTCATTCCAATTGAAAAGCAAGTACCCAAAGTATATACTTATGCCAGTGAGTGTAAAGCCAGAGAGGTGAAAAAAAAAGGATCAATAAAGATCTGCATAAAACACACAGTATGAGTCTTTATATTTTTAATTTTTTAAAATTTAGTTATTTTTGGTTTTCAACATTCACTTCCAAGAGATTCTGAGTTCCACATTTTCTCCCCATTTTGTCTGTCTTCTGACCCCAAGATGGCATGCATTCTGAATATCCCTTCCCCTAATCTGCCCTCCCTTGTATCTCTCCCTCCCTTCTCTTATCCCCTTCCCCTTCTATTTTCCTATTGGGCAGGATAGATTTCTATACCCCATTTCCTATATATCTTATTTCCCAGTTGCATGTGGAAACAATTTTTAGCATTTATTTTTAAAACTTTGGTTTCCAAATTTTCTCCCTCCCTCCCTACAGGTTATACATGTGTGGTTACACAAAACATTTCCGCAGTAGTCATGTTGTGAAAAACTAATTATTTTTCCCTTAATCCTATCCCGCCTCTAATTTATTCTATTCTCTCTTTTGATCCTGTCATTCCTCAGAAGTGTTTGCTTTTGATTACCCCCTCCCTAAATCTGGCCTCCTCTCTATCATCTCCCTGCTCTCTTGTCCCCTTCCCCTCTTATTTGCCTGTAGGATAAGGTAAATATGTTATTCCCTACTTAAGCCAAATCCAATGAGAATAACATTCACTTATTCCCTCTCCCCTTCTACCACTTCCCCTCCACTGTAAAAGCCTTTTTTGTCTATTTTCTGTGTGATGATTTACCTCATTCTTCCTCTCCCTTTCTCCTCCTAGTATAATCCTCTCTTGTCCCTTAATTTTATTATCCAGACATCGCCCCTTCATCTTCAACTCACGCTGTCCCCTCTGTCTGTCTGTCTGTCTATCTATCTATCTATCTATTATCTATCTATTTATCTATACATACATATGTATAATTTTTTCTCTCCAACTACCGTAATACTGACAAAGGTCTCAGGAGATACAAATATTATCTTTCCATGCAGGAATGTAAACAGTTCAACCTTAATAAACCTCTTATGATTTCTCTTTCCTATTTACCTCTTTATGTTTCACTTGAGTCTTATATTTGAAAGTCAAATTTTCTATGCAGCTCCAGTCTTTTCATCAAGAATGCTTGAAAGTCCTCTATTTCACTGAATGTTTATTTTTTCCCCTGAAGGCTTATACTAAGTTTTACAGGATAGGTGATTCTTGCTTGTAATCCTATCTCCTTTGCCCTCTGGAATATTATATTCCATGCCCTGAGGTCCTTTAATGTAGAAGCTGCTAAATCTTGTGTTATCTTGATTGTGTTTCCACAGTACTTGAATTGTTTCCTTCTGGCTGCTTGCAATATTTTCTCCTTGACCTGGGAACTCTGGAATTTGGCTACAATACTCCTAGGAGTTTTCTTTTGGGGATCTCTTTCAGTAGGTGATCAGTGGATTCTTTTAATTTCTATTTTGCCCTCTGGTTCTAAAATATCAGGGCAGTTTTCCTTGATAATTTCTTGAAAGATGATGTCTAGGCTCTATTTTTTTTCGATCATGGCTTTCAGATAGTCCAATAATTTTTAAATTCTCTCTCCTGGATCTATTTTCCAGGTCAGTTATTTTTCCAATGAGATATTTCAAATTGTTTTCTATTTTTTTCATTCTCTTGGATTTGTTTTGCAATGTCTTGATTTCTCATAAAGTCACTAGCTTCCAATTTTTCTATTCTAATTTTTAAGGAAATATTTTCTTCAGTGAACTTCTGGACTTCATTTTCCATTTGACCAATTTTGCTTTTTAAGTCATTCCTCTCCTCATTGGCTTTTTGGACCTCTTTTGCTATTTGTTTTAAGCTATTTTTAAATTTTAAATTTTCTTCACTATTTTTTTAGGTCTCCTTTAGCAAGCTACTGACTTGGTTTTCATGATTTTTCTTGCATCACTCTCATTTCTCTTCCCAGTTTTTCCTCTACTTCTCTTGTTTCTCAAAATACTTTCTGAGCTCTTCCATGGCCTGGGACTGATCCATATTTTTCTTGGAGGCTTTGGATGTAGGAGGTTTGACTTTGTTTTCTTCTTCTGGTTGTCTGTTTTGATCTTCTTTGTCACCAAAGAAAGATTCTATGGTCTGACTTTGTGCCTTTGTTTGCTCATGATCCCAGCCAATTACTTGAGTTTTCAACTCTTTATTAAGGTAGGAGTCTGCTTCCAGTGTGGAGAATGTACTGTCCCAAGGTTTTGTGCAACTGTTTTCAGAGATACTTCTAGGGACCTGTAATTTTTCATTTCTTCCAAGGTGGTATGATAAGGGGCTTACTCCTTTTCTGGCCTGTTCTTGGGTCTATGGGTGACCATAAGCACTCTTTTCTGAGCTGGAACTATAAGGAGGATTTCCTCTGTACCATCGCTACAATCTCCACCTCACCAGCACTTCTACTTGCCCCAGAACTGCCACCCAGGACTGTGACCCAGATCCAAACATGGGCAAAGTAAGGGATTCCTGTTTTAGCACTGGCAAAGAGATCCCTGCAATCCCCCTCTGTTCAGCCACCCAATTCCCCCCCAGTTTATGGCCCAAGCTCCTGAGGCAGCCACTGCCCTGGGGCTGTGCTTGGGGACTGGGGCTGGGACCAAGCCTCTCTCTCTCACCACAGTCAGAGGCTTTTCCCACTGACCTTCTAAGTTGTCTTTGGCATTCATGGGTTCAGAAGTCTGGAAACCACCACAGCTGCCTGAAATTCAGTCTTCTGAGGCCTTCTCCAGGTTCACTGAGGCCTCTTTTCCCTGAGCAACTGTGCCAAACTCCTCTCTTCTCCCTGCCTGGCATTATATACATTTCTGATCAACCATCCAGGCTGTCTTGGGCTCAAAATTTGTTTCACTCTGTCTTTTTCTGGGTTCTGCTGCTTTAGAATTTGTTTAGAACTATTTTTTATAGGTATTTGGAGGGGTTTGAAAGAGAGCTCAAGCAAGTCATTGCTTTTACTCTGCCATCTTGGCTCCACTCCTCTAGTTTGAGTCTTCATGCATAAGAATTAATGGTAATAATGCTTTACTAACATAATAGATGCTATTTTATGTCCAATGTAACCCTAAAGGAAAGTTGTAAAATTCACCATATCAAATCTCCAACTGCTCAACCTTAAAGTTTATGCTCAACAATTATGTTGTAGTTACCTTTATGGTACCTTAAGTTGTCTCACATTGACAAAATTCTCTAAAGTCTACAAAACACAAGGCAAGTTAGTATTACATTTTGTGTAAGTATTATTATCCCCACATTGTAGATGAAGAAACTAAGGCTTAGACAGATTAAATGACACACCCACTATTACACAGCTAGTGTTACAGTTGAGATTTGAATTCTAGTTTCTATTAACTCCCAGTTCAGTACTCCTTTAAAAATATGTTGTATTGATGGTCTATTTTTAATATCACTTCTATGTATCAAATTCCTCTAATTCCCAACAAAGATGGATATTTAAACAAAATAAATCATAACATTGGCTGTATCAGACCACATGTGTATGCTTCATCCCATACCTGTGCTTTAGTCCCCTTCTTCCAAGAAGCCAGAAAGTTTCTTTACCATTAGTCCCTAGAATGCATGATTGGACTCCAATGCTTTGTTCTTACACTACACAAATTCTAATTTCATACTACTCACCTAATAGTTATCTTATGCTAACCTTAAACTAAACAACTAAACTAATTCTCATCCATTACCTTAAGTGTCTCTGCATGTTTGTGCGGCATATATACATATACATATGCACATATATGCACACATATGTATATGTATATATGCATGTACATATATGCACACACATGTATATGTATGTTTATATGTATATACATATGTGTGTATGTGCATATGCATACCTCACATATATAATGGGTGCATAATACATATATATGTATATATATATGCACATATATGTATATATAAATATATATGTATATATATGAATATATATACATATATATGCATATATATACATATATGTGTGTGTGTGTGTGTATATATATATGTATATATATGAATATGTGGGTATATTTGAGTTGTCACAATTTTTTTCTAGAGTTCTTTCCATGAAAGGATCTTAAATAAATATTAAGTTTGAAGAGGAAAAGAAAAGAATTATCATGCTAATAATGGTAATAACAGAAGCAAGAGCAAGGGAAAAAAAAGTATTCCTGGCTTTAGATTTAACAACACCTAGATGTTCTTGACACCTAAACATTTAGAAACATCTACAATAACAAACTAACCTAGATGCTCAAGGGTTATTTCTGAAATGCATGCTTTTGACAAAAGAGAAAACCTACTTGAGTATCACATTAAAAAAATTCATTAGGGGACTATGATCTTCCCTGCAAATCTTTGGACTGTCTCTTCCAAAGCAAAGGGTAGTACCATCGTGTGCAGTCAATGAGATGTTCCTAACATCTATCCTCTATCCTTTTCAAAGGGCAAGAATTAATAGGTAGAGTTTTGCTTTGTTAACATAAATGCAGCCTAGAGAAATGGACTCATTGCCTGAAAGATAAGGGTAACATGAAGGAACAGGATCATTAACTACTTCTGATTTGCATAATGATTTCAGTGTTTCTCACATTTTTTTTTATCTGTTGCTTGCTTTGGAGGAAAACCATAAGCAAATGTGGGGGACGTACCTAATCTTTCCAAAACTAAATATATTAGAATTATTGTATGAAATTAATATATGTAAATTAAAAGGCATAAGCAAATTAATGTTTCAATCCATGAACAAAAATATTCAGAATTTGAATATTGTAAATATCTGAAGAGACCAGTCCAAGTATTACTTGGAGGACCATCACGGAGTATAATAGCAAGAAAATCCACTGCTCTAATTGAAATTTAAAATTTCCCTAAGCGACAGTCAAACAAGAATAGGAATGTAACATGTTTCCCAAGGTCCCTAATGAATGGAGGCTAAACATTTCCATGTGCAACAATTATGTTATGGTGACCTTTATTAACTCAAATTGACAAAACTCTTTAAAGTTTGCAAAACACTTCCTCTAAATGTGAAACCTCTATATTAAAGATTTTTGATAGAACATTCAAATGCATTTGAGGATATTATTTCATGTCTTTTGCATGTTGCCATTCAGGAAATTTGGGAAAATATCTGCAAGATAAAACTCAAAATAATGAGGACAAGTCCCTACTTGGAAATATTCTGTTTATAATACTTCTTGCTTCAAAGCATTGATAGACGTGTAATTTAATTGATGTGGACAATCCTTTTTATGGTTCAGTTTGCAACTTATCATTGCTTTGTCATTCTATGAAGTGTTTGCCTATATCAGTCCATTAGTGCTCTACAGGCTGTCTGCCCAACATGCTAGGGACATTCCTCTAGTTTTTTTTTTTTTAATTGAATCAATGGAGCATTTCAAGCTCAATTCAGAAGTATTCAGTAGTCTATACTGTTGATACATCTCTTTGTTGTCAATGTCTTTTATGTCGTTTCTTCTTTTCAATTCTTCATTAGAAACATGTAAGATACTATTCAAGCCAATCAAGCACCTCTCCATTTTCCTATGGGTGCCTTATGACTTAATTCACCAGAGGCTGTAGTATGACCTCCTATGACTCACAGTAGTAGAGCATTGCTGGAACAATATTTATAGCAAAACTGTGTGATTTTTTCTAGGAAAAATTTGGGGTCATTTAATATATTACACAATTTCCCAAAAGCAATCCACTTTATTCTCTTCCTGTTCAATTCTGTGCTACTCTTCTGTACAATGTGCACAGCTCATTGTCTGTCTGTTGTGTCTGTATGTGCATTATGCAGTGTTGGACAATTTCCACAAATTTTCTGTTAAATTGTATGTCATACACTGGACAACAGGTAATCTTATTTAAAAAAAATAATTTATTTTAATATTAGATACAAAAACTAAAATACACAATAAGAAAAGAAAAAGGAATATATTATAAACTATTAAAATTTAAATACAAAGTAAGAAAAGAAAGTCACTTAACCCCAATTGCCTTGCAAAAAAAGAAAGAAACAAAGACAGAAAGAAAAATATAGAAAAACTCAGACTTATAAAGGAAGATGTTATCCTCCCTCCGAGAAACCAAGGAAAAATAAATATAGCACAGGCTTGCATAGATTGTATATGTCTATATATGAGTATGATTATAGATATCTAAGTATACGCATGTGTATATAAGTGTATGTATATATGTGTATATATATGTACACATCTTTGTGTGCATATGTGTATATATTGTGTTTGTATGTGTATATGTGTATGCATGTATGTATGTCTCTGTGTGTGTATATGTGTGTATGTATATACATGCATATACATATATATATATGTATATGCATGTATATATAAATCCCCACAGCCTTTGATTTCTTTTGGAATTTAGAAAACTTTTATACCCCTTTACCCTCTTAAATCCATTCCCAATAAAAGTAAGGTTCCAGAACTGCTAGTTCTCCTCTCCCATCTAATTCCTCTGTGTCAGGTCTTCCTTTTGGACCTCATTTGTATAAAATAATTACTCTTGTTACTTGTTCCTAAATGGTTTTACTTTTTTAAAATCATATCATACTCAGGTTTATTCCAATCTTCTTAAGAACTACACAATTACAAATATGAATCTTAGACATACATTTTACATTTTCTTACATAAAATGTAAGCAATCTGTTCTTATTGAGTCCCTTGTAACCAGTCCTTGATATGTACCTTGTATTTCTCTTGCATCTTATATGTCCAATCTTCTATTAAGTTCAGTTTTTTTAAACAAAATTCTGAAAGTTTGACAATTCATTAAATATTGATTTTTTTTTATTCGGGATTATGCTTAACTTAGATGGATATGATATTTTTGGCCACAACTCCAATTCTTTTTGATCTTTGATATATAGTGTTCCAAGACTTTCAGTCTTTTAGTGTCAATGCTTCTAACTGGGGTTCCACTATATATTTTTTTCTTGTTTCTTGCAATACTTTAACCTTAAGGTAAGGATTTAAGAATCTGATGATGATATTCCTGTAGGTTTCTTAGTAGAATCTCTTTCAGGTGGTTGTGAGCGTGGTTTTTTTTTCCTATTTCTACTTTCTCTCTTGTTCCAAGACTTCAGGATAATTTTCTTTAGTTTTCTTTAGTTATTTCTTGTATTATTGCATCAAGATTCTTTTTTTATGTTAGCTTTCAGATGGTCTGATTATTCTTATGTTTTCTCTTCTTGATCAATTCTCCAGATCAGTTGGTTTTCTTATAAAATGTTACACATTCCCTTTTTTTCATTCTTTATATTTTATTTTGTTATATCTTCGTCTCATAACTTCACTGGATTCCCTTTGCCCAGTTCTAATTTTCAAGGTGTCATTTTCTTTCTTAAGATTCTGGATCTCCTTTTCTAGTTAATTGACTTTCTTTTCATAATTTCCTTGTTTTTCTTGGATTGTTCTTTTTTAAATTATTTTTCTTCAATCTCCCTCATTTTATTTCTAAAGTCTTTTTAAGATCTTCTACGAATTCTTTTTGGGCAGGTGACTATTATTTTTTAGGGTAGGAGAGGCTTTTTGTTTGGTTGGTTTTTGCTTCAGTATCCTTCTCTGAACTTGAATCCCAATCTTCCCTATTCCCATAGTAACTTTTTATGGTTGGATTTTTTCTCCTTAGGCTGATCATTTTTTTTTATTTATAGAAGCTTATTTTTCATAATCACCTGGGGTGTGAAGGACAGAGCCTCTGACCTCAGATCCTCCTTTCATTTCTCCCTTCTGGCCTGGAACTGAAACTAAGAAGTCTGTCCTCCAATGAATGCCTGCAGCCAAAGGCATCACTGCCCCCAATACTTCTGCACTCACTGGGCCTGTGTTGCTTCCTTCTCACCCAGGACTGAGTCTCAGCAGCACATCTGGGCCTGGCATCCAATCAACAAAAGTTCTCTCAATCTTCCTTGGCTCAGATGCCCAGTTCCCCACACTGTCCAGGAGGTAAAACTTCCTATGGCTGGGGCTGAGGCCACCTCCCAACCCAGTTAGTGCTATGGCTTGCCACTTGTTTCAGTGAAGCTAGCATGGATATTTAAGTTTCATAGGGACCAAACCTTGGTCCTAGGATTTTTCTTCAGATGTTCTGCAATTGACCTGGGAGGATCACTGTTCTATCTCAACTTGTTTATTAAATTCTAATTGGAACCTTGATATTGTTTGGTTTTAGCACTCTATTTTCACTATTTTGTCTTATTTGTAAAGGAAATCAGGAGAGCTTAGAATTTTCTGATTTGCTCTTCCATCTTCCCAGAATCCTCTCAACAGGGAATCTTAATACACTTGTTTTCATTAGTGGCAAGGTAGGTTAAAGTCTCTTTTGAGGGATTATAAATCTCACTTAGAAAGCTCTAAAATGCTTTAAGTTTAATGGGATCAGCACAATGCCATCTGAAAAAGATATCTAAAGTATTACATCACAAACCATTAGAAATCTTTCCTCCATTTAGATTCTGTATTTCAGAAGCTCCATTACAGTGAAAAAATATGAGGGTTGCATGTTTCCTTTTAAAATACTTCACTAGGGGCATTTAGATGGCACACTGGGTAGAGCACTGGCCCTGGAGTCAGGAGGTACTGAGTTTAAATCTGCATGATTTAACATGGTACTCACTAGCTGTGTGACCCTGAGTAAGTAACTTGACCCTGATTTCCTCACAAAAAAAGACAATAATAACAACAATAATAATAATAATAAATAAATAAAATACTTCACTGGTTATTAGAATTTAGTACATCATTGGACAAAGTTATTTCTGTTGTTAGATCTTTGAAAGACAGATCTTATATGTATTGTCACATATGCATGGAAGAAAGCTTGTTCCAGGAGAGTCTTATAAGGTAGTATTATACTCAATTGAATCAAATTCTTTCTAAAATTTTTAACAAAGAATAAACATCATGGGTTGTGTATTCTTGACACCTCTCTGTCAAGTACAGGAATATATATATATATATATATAGATATCTATAGATATCTATAGATATCTATATATAGATATAGATATCTATAGATATAGATATCTATATATAGATATCTATATATAGATATCTATATATCTGAGAGCCTAACAGTTCCTGCCTCAAAATCCCTCATTGATCTTCCAGTGTTCTTAGTGCACAAGAGATTATTCTTATAAATGCTTTGTAAAGATGGGAAAATACGTAAGTCAATATCTGCTATTTTCTTGGATGTTTGTATTTGTAATAGCGACAATGACTTTTCACTAAGAAGTCTCTTTTTCTTCAGAGATTTTAAAAATAAATTTCCCAGGGTCATCTAGGTGGTACAATGGTTAGAGCACTGGCCCGGGAGTCAGGAGAATCTGAGTTCAAATCTGGCCTCATACATTACTA
Organism: Phascolarctos cinereus; assembly: GCF_003287225.1. Taxonomy (NCBI): domain Eukaryota; kingdom Metazoa; phylum Chordata; class Mammalia; order Diprotodontia; family Phascolarctidae; genus Phascolarctos; species Phascolarctos cinereus. The sequence goes on from NW_027555847.1 coordinate 193,005,500, forward strand.
TCTATGTCACCCTGGGGAAATCACTTAACTTCAATTGCCTCCAAAAAATAAATTTCCTAGTACTCTCGAAATTGTGAATCCTCTAATAAAAAATTCCTCTGATTATACTTAGTCTAAATCAACTGTTTTCTCATATTTGTTTTCTTTAGTCCCTTTAGTGCAGTATATCAGGGTTCACATGCAGTTGTTCACTGTCATTGACACAAAACAATGTTTGTAATAGGAATCTTTACAAATATTTTCCATTTTTCTTCTGTCTGTTTCTGTCACAATATTACAGAGTAAAGAGGGAAATAAATGGAAAAATCTTTGTGCAAATAATCACTAATCTTAAAGACAGTGAGAGAGAGTACTGGAACTATTATTTCATTGATAGAATGAGCTCCTATGTAAGAAAATCCCTCCACCAATGCGAGTAAACACCATTTCTTTCCCTTATTATCTTAAAGAGTTGCCTAAAACAAAGGAAAGTTAAGAGACTTACCCAGCGTCACATACCTAGTACAAATCAGTGATGGGACATGTAGTCCTAAAGATAAACCTTTATAAACATTCATAGGCACTTGCAATGTCAGACATGAGGGTTCCTTTGGCTTTGTTTCTCCTTAAGTGATTTCCTTGCCTGTTAGACACATTTGTACCTGCCATTCTCTGGTCCCAACTCCAGTTTTATGATTCCCTCCCCAGGTCTCGTTGCTTCCAATGAAGTGAGTGACTTGTTTTTTGCTGTGCTTGTTTTCTTCCATTTGTGAGACCCTACATTTGATCTCTTACACCACAGAACATGATGAAAAGCAAACACTTCCATCCCATCTATCACCTTCACCTGCAAGGCAAGAGGCAAAGTTTCACGACTGCTCATTGCTTGACATAAGGTACACATATTCCTGCCATGTGCCTCTCTTCTACCTCCAAACCAAAGATTTTTCTTTTGTAACTTTCTGCCTGTCGATGCTTCTCTGATCACATAGAATTAATCGGGAAGCATGTTCTATTACTGTGCTCCAGCTTAATGACGATGTTCCTCACAAAAATGAGGTTCGTGTACTATTTGAAAATCAAGACCTACTACTCGCATATCAGCGTACCATCCCCCATGAAACAGGGAATGATGAGGCAGATGTTATTAACCAACAAAGGCTCCCTTAAAGGGTAGAAGCCACAAAGCACTGTTGCTGTTAATTAGTTTCCTCTCCTTAGCACTTGAGGGATTTTTCAATCTCCTTTTTATTTGTATTATCCTCCTGTTAGAATATCAGCTCCTTGAGGGCAGTTACTGTCATTTTGCTTGCATTTGTATTCCCAGCAGAATGTCTCACAAAGAGGAAAATCAAGGTTTCAAATTATATTATCACATCATTAAATCAAAATTATATCATTTTCAAATTAAAACAAAAAGGTCATAAAATATGTAAAGGCAGTTTTCTGCTCCTTGTCTTTTATGAAACTCCTTATACTTTGTCCCTGAAAATCAGAAAACACATGTCTGCATGCACACACACACACACACACACACACACACACACACATGCAATAAACACAAACGCTTCAATATAGAGATAGAGATAAAGCTGTAGATAAAGATGGAGGTACAGATAGAGCTACATATAGATATAGGTATAGACATATAGGTATATGTGTATATCTGTGCCTATGCCTATATCTATGCATATATTTGTGTATAGGCATAAGTATGTGTGCACACACATATTTTTTATATATGGGGGTGTATAGATTTATTTAGATCCATATATCTGGATATAGGAATATATATATATATATAAGCATATATGGGTGCATGAATATAACATATATGTGTATAGTCATATTTGTGTACATTGACATTTGCATATGTATTCAAAAATATGAATATATATTTATATACAAAATGTATGACTATATAAATATGTGTATCATACAATGGTATGTATAGCAATATTTATATCTGTTCCTATACCTCTATCTATATATCTATATCTACATAGCTTTGTTTTAACAGTTTCCTTGAATTAGAGGCTTTGTCAGCCTTCATCTTCCTCCCTTAAACTAAAGTTTCACTAGAGCCTCTGAGAAAGAAAATTAACCCCTAGACCTTTCTATTTCTAACAGAGGTATGACTGGCAAATATTCACAACCCTGATAAGCTTCTCAATGGGCATTGTGGTTGAGGGTCATGAAATGTGCTTTCAAATTAGCTTTTTAAAAAGTCAATTGCCAGGGAAGAGATACTAAGGTAATGTTCCATCAGTAAAAAACCCTGGAATTTATAAAGTCCAAAACAATGAGAAGTTGGGAAGCAGAAACAGCCTGGAGAAGAATTCACTTGGAATGTGATTGAGAGGAGGAGAATGATCATTATTTGATAGCTTTATAATTAAGTTAACTATTTTGTTAATTAGTGGCTATGCTCTTTTTTTGTATAGGCAGCTGAATGAATAATCAGCAAATGAATTGATCACTCCCTGTAAATTTGAGGGCCCTTGGATGAAACCTGAATCACCCTGGCCTAGTTAAAATTCCTATTTTTAATCTCCTGTTAGTTTATTTCCTCTACTGTTGCTATTGAACTACTCTATTGGGGGCTAAGTTCTTGATTTTGTTTACTCCATTTATGCATTGATTTTTCTTTCCCACCTCCGACAGCCTCACCAGTAAAGTCATAAATTAAAGCTTGAAAATTGGGGTTTTCAAGCAAAAGAATGAACCAAATCATTAGCAATAAGAGATACAGAAAAAAAAATGCAGGACTAACTTTAAGGTTTTCCCCACATCTATCAGTTTAGCAAAGATGACAAAGGATGACTGTGTTAAATGTTGGAGAGGCTATGGAAATACAGGTGCCCCAATGTATTATTGGTGGATTTGTTAATTGTTCTGTAAAAGTGGAATTAAGCTTAAAAACTCACTCAACCATGCATATTTTGACTCTTCAATACTACTACGAGCCATATACATATAAAGAAATTAAGGAAAAGCTAGAAAAATTTCATTTATGCAAAAATATTATATTAACCCTTTATGGAGTACCAGAAAACCAACAGCAAAGTGAGTGCTTATTGATTGAGGAGCAGCTAAATAAATTGAAATATATCGATATAAAGAAATATTATACCATTAGAAATAACAGTTATGAAAACTTCAGAGAAACTTAGGAAAAATTCAGAGAAATATCAATGTAAGCAAAACAAATTGCATGGTTACCACAAAGATATAAAGGAAAAGAAAACTGAAACACTCAAGAACCACAATTAATGCATTGGCCAACTGTGATTTCAGAGGACTTCAAGGGCAACATACCTACCACCTTATCACTTGTCATAGAAGTTGTAAATGGAAAAGAAGAGAGAAGAAAATTTAATAAGTATTCCCTACATGCAATGCATTCTGCTAAAGGCTGGACATACAAATTCAGATAGTCCCTGCCTCAAAGAGCTTTTACTCTAAGGGAGGATGAAAATTCATGAAGAGTACCTGAAGGTCAGGGTGGTGGTGTGGAGATGGCAGGCAAGTGTCATGAAAGTCTGGTTCCTGGAAAGATAAAGCAAAAGATTACCTATTAGAGCTAGGGGACCCATGTAAAGTCCCAGGAAGTGCTGGAAATGAGGTATATAACATGTAGTTCTCTCTCTAGTATGTGGGTTGAGATAAACAATTCTTTTAAGTGAAACATTTCCAAAAACTCACAGAAATGAACAAGGCAGCTAGATGGTACAGTGGGGAGACTACCAGTCTGTGAGTGAAGACTTGAGTTCAAAACCTCAGTCACTTACTAGTTATGTGATCCTGAACAATTTATTTAACTTCTGTTTGCCAGGGGTTCCTTATCTGTTAAATGACAAGGACACCTACCTCCTTAATTTGTTATGAAGATCAAATGAAACGATAATTGTAAAGAATTTAGCATAATGTCAGTCATATATTAAGCATTATATAAATATTGGCTATTACTGTTTTTGTTGTTATGATAAAAACAGTCCAGGAAGGTAAAAACAGACATTAGCTGCTAAAAAGGTGATTAAAAGCAATCACCAAGAAAGCTCTGAGGGTCTGAAGGCTTTTTCTAATGCTCTAAAATTATTTTTATTTTTTCATAGCTTAAAGGGCCGACATCTAGGTTCCAGATGTAGCTCCCTGGGGGAAAAGTTAACTCAAACTGACTTGTACCTATTCACTGTTTTGGGACATAGCTGGCCTCATTAGTGGTGTGAAATTGTGGTAGTCAAATCATGTCTTCCTCATTCCACTAATAATCTGGCCTATAAAATTGAGGAGATGGGGTATGTCAAGGAGGACTGGTTCCTGGCAAGAAGATGCAAAATGTAACCAATCAGAGCCAGATGACTCAGTGGTGGAGTTCAAGGTTTTAGTGGGAGGGAAATGAAAGGGACAGCTGAAATGTAGGCATCAGGGCAGGGAGACAAATAGAAAGAGGGGATACAAGTATATTCAGGCATAGCCAATTTATTAATTTGTTTTAATTCATCTGTATGTCTTTGTTACAGAGTAGGGTTTTTTCAGAAAGAGGAGTTATTTGGAAATAAGAGTGACATAAATAAATATTATTAATAAAACTGTATTCATTTAGAAATTCACGGTTTTTCAGAATGCCCTAACAACCAAGAATCACCTACCCAGGAAAACTGAGTATAATCTTTCAGGGAGAAAGTGGATATTATATGAAATAGAGTACTTTCAAGCATTCTGGATGAAAAGACCAGAGCTTAATAGAAAATTTGACTTTCAAATACAAAAGAAGCTTCAAAACTTTTGAAGAAGCATGAAAAGGTAAACAGTAAAGGAAATTCATAAGGTACTTAATAAGGTTAAACTGTTTGCATTCCTACATGGAAAGGTGATACTTGTAATTCATAAAATCTTTCCCATTATTAGGGGAATTAGGAATATATATAGACAGAGGGCACATTTGAGAGTTCAATAATGAGGGTTAATATCTTAAAAAATAAAATTAAGGGGTGAGAAAGAAGGATGCACTTGGAGAAAAGGAAAAGGGGTAGAATGGTGTAAATTATCTCAAATAAAAGAAGAAAAAGCTTTTACAATGGAGGGGAAGATAGGGGAATGGGGAGGAAGAAGTGAATGAACTTTACTCTCATTAGAATTGATTCAAAGAGTGAATAGCATGCACACTTAGTTGGGTATAGAAATTGGTCTTATACTACAGGAACATAGGAGGGAAAAGGGATAAGGGAAGGGAGGTGATAGAAGGGAGGGCAGATGAGGGGAGGTGGTAGTCAGAAGCAAAACACTTCTGAGGAGGAACAAAGTGAAAACAGAGACAGAATAGAATAAACAGGGGTGAAAAGGATGGAAGGAAATAAAGTTAGCAATACCAACTATGAAAAAATTTGGAGGAATTTTCTCTGACAAAGGTCTTATTTCTGTTTTTTAAATTTATTTTGATTTATCAACAATCACTTGGATATGCTTTTGAGTTCAAAATTTTTCTCCTGCTCCTTCCCCACCACCCTCCCAAAATGGTGCACAATCTTATATAGGCTACACATATACATTCCTATTAAATATATTTTTGCATTACTGATGTTGTAAGTAAGAATTAGAACCAATAGGAGGAACCATGAGGAAGAGGAAACAGAATTCAACAGAAGAAAAAAAATAGCAAATAAAATGCTTCAATCTGCATTCAAACTCATAGTTCTTTCTTTGGATGTGGATAGCATTTTCCATCATGAGGTAAAGATCTTATTTCTCAAATATATTGAGAACTAAGTCAAATTTATAAAAAAATAAATAAATAAAAGCCATTCCTTAAATGACAAATGATCAAAAAATATGATCAGTTTTCAGATGAAGTAATCAAGGCTGTCTATAGTCATGTGAAAAAATGCTCTAACTCACTATTGATTGGAAAAATGCAAATTAAAACAATTCTGAGGTACTACCTTACACATATTAGATTGGGTAATAGATAGAAAAGAAAATGATGGGTGGTGGAGGGAATGTGGGAAAAATGGAACATTAATGCAATGTTGGTGGAGTTGTGAACTTATTCAACCATTCTTTAGAGCAATTTGTAACTATGACCAAAGGGCTATAAAACCATGCACATACCCTTTGACTTAGCAGTTCTACTACTAGGTCTGTATCCAAAAAGTGATTTAAAATGGGGGGAAAGACCTATGTGGATGGAAATATTTATAGCAGCTTTTTTCTGGTGGTAGGAAGTTGGAAATTGAAAACTGTCCATCAGTTGGGAAATGGCTGAAGAAATTGTGCTATGTGATTGTGATGGAATGCTATTGCACTATAAGAAATTGATCAGGATGCTCTTGGAAAAACCTGGAAATACTGACACAAGCTCACGCAAAGTAAAATATGCTGTGTACAAAGTAATAGCAATACCGTGTGATAATCAGCTATTAATGACTTAGCTACTCCCAGCAATACAATGATCCAAGACAACTTTGAAGGACTTATAATGAAAAGTCTATCCATCCCCAGATAAAGAACTGATGGTGCCTGAATACAGATCAAATCATTCTTTTTTAACTTTATTTTTCTTCAGGGGTTTTTTTTTTTGGTCTGTGTTTTCTTTCACAACATGATTAATATGGAAATAGGTTTTGTATGACTATACATGGATAATCTATATTGAATTGCTTACCTTTTCAACAGGAGGGGGAGGAAATGAGAGAATTCATAACTCAAAGTTCTAAAAACTAATATTAAAATTGTTTTCACATGTAACTGGGGCAAAATAAAGTGTTACTTAAAAATAGTTTTGTTAATGGGAAGGGAATTAAATTCCAAAGGCTCTATTATGTAAAGGTAAACCTTTGCTTCAACCCATTCTTTCTTCTATCACTAGATTCTTTACAGTTCATCCTTTACCTAATTTAGGATAAGGGTAATAATGATAATGATGATAATGATGACAATAGTAATATCTCTCCTCCTTAGTGTGAAGTCAAGGATGGAATAACTGCTATTCAGTCTTTAATCATGATGCCCATCTTCTAGCAGTTTGTTCAAGTTTGCAAACTCTCATCTCAAGAGCAACAAACTGTTATATTGAAAAGTTGAGCCAGAAAGGAGGCACCAACCTCTGTAGTATAAAAACAACTATATACACATAAATGTTGGGACTAATTTATAGTCAATTCAACTTTTATGAAATGATTGCACTTGCTACTGTGTCTTAATGAGGCAAATAGTAGAAAGTGTTTCCTTTCGATCTATGGATTTTATTAGACTTCTTAGTACAATTTCTTTCATACAGTGATAAGTGTGAATGCATAGGGATAATAGTGATTGGAATGGTCAAGGAATGTGATCTTGTGGTTGTTCAAATATTTTGGTTGAATATAATCTGATATGTAACATAGAAGCTAATTATATTTATTATCAATATTGTATATAATATAACATAATATATATTCATAGATACGTGAATATAAATAATGAGTAGTTATGCACCATATATATATATACATACATACATATATATGTGTATATATATATACATATATATATATATATATATATATATATATACATACATACATATATATGTGTATATATATATACATATATATATATATATATATAGAGAGAGAGAGAGAGAGAGAGAGAGAGTGAGTATCAGGTATAATATAGTAGAGATAGCTTTGTATAGATTAAACTAGATAACCATTTAGATTCTTTCCAATAGTCAATTTCTTTGATTCTAGTATTCCTCTCAGTGCTCCCAGGTAACTCTTCAAGTCTCTAAATCAGAGCAGGCACTGGTCTATATTGGTAGAGGGGGTTGCCTAACTGACATTTTCCTTTATCTATGTAATCATATCTAGCCAGAAAAATAAAATAAAACAAAAACAGATTCCAAATTGTGACATTTATATCAGAGCATCTAATTTCTAAACTATTTTTACATCTATTATTTCATTGAATGCTCATTTCAATTTGTGAAATAGGCACTAGCATATCACTATCTGCACTTTCAAATGAGGAAGATGAGGTTAATAAATATTATTGCTTTTGGGTCACATATAATTTCAATTCTTCTAATAGCCATGGATTCCATAGTTAATAATCATGTAGCATCACAAGAAGAATATTAGTGTTCAAGAGATAGATGCTTATAGAATCAAATGACTTAGAGTTATTAAAAGTGCTATGCACCTATATTCATCCTCAATTCTAAGACTAGTTCATTTTCCATGTGTAGCCCAAAAGACCAAAACAAACTTAATGCAATGGCCATACAATACTGCAAATTTTCATTTACCCGTCCCACAGATGATTAAACAGATCTTTTTTTAATCCACATAAACTACAGTGAGGGAGCTTTATCAAGCACAGTGTCTTAAAACAAAGAATACAAAGTCGTGTGTGAATAGAAGCATGGAATGGAGATATGTAACCTACTGTTTGATATGTGCAGAAGAACTTACAAAACACCAGGAAATACTTTAGATGAATACAAGTTTCCTTGTTTTGATTGTCCTTATTTGATGTTAAGATTTGACAGATCAATGAAGAAACATCTCCTGCAGTCAAACATCTTTCATAAAATTCTGTACAACTTAAAAATGTGGAGACACTTTGAGAGGGGTATTTAAAGTTGCAATTTTTCTACTGAGACAATTTTTTTAAAGCAACAAAATAAGATTCTTATTCTCCACACATTTCACATGTGGGAGAGTAAAGAAATATTATGCTATAAAATTATCTGCAAGAACCCACTTATCTCATCCAAATGTTTTCATCTTGAAAATCTTTTTAGCATGCAAAATACAATTCTCATAAACCTTCTATAACAATTACGAAGTAGGTGAATGTCTTATTAATTGGTGACTCATTACCATCCCCACCTTTTTTGTTGTGGTTGTTAATACCACAACATGCCAAAAAATAGTGTTGAAGGTGCTGTGAAAAGACAAATGTTCGACTTGTTGAACATATGAATATATCCAACCCATTCTGGAAAACAATTTGAAATTATAAATGAAAAGTTATTAAATTGTTCTCATCCGGAGATCGCTCTGAAGGGCAGGCTTGCCAGGAAAGAGAAAGAGAGCTTTCATATATAACAAAATATTCATAGAAACACTTTTTGTCATAACAAGAAAAAAAAGCTGAAAGCAAAGTAAGTACTCATTTATTGGAATATCACTGAACAAATTTTGTTGTACAAATGTGATATTACGTTTTGACCCTAAGGCAATGATGAATAGAAGAATTCAGAAAAACATGGGAAGAAGCATATGAACTGAAGTGATTTGCAGTAGGCAAAACTAGGAAATGGTAAACAAAACTATAATAATGAAAAAAACACCAAAAAGGAGCTGAAAGTAATATCATTGTACTGAGATCTCGGCAGAAATGAGATTGGGGAATTGCACTTCTCATATTTCATGGCAACCAGTATGGAATGATGCATACATTTTTGGATGCAGTCAATATCTTGCCTCTTTTATATAACTGTTTTCTTTATCAAAAGGAAAGCATAGGATGGATGGGCAGTATATCTGGAAAAAGATGACATAAAAAAAGGTCATCAATAATACTTCAGTGAAAAAAATATTGCCACCTATTATTTTTCAATTGTTTTATATTCCTCCCAACTAAATATTTTATAAATAGACCAAAGGATGTTTTTAAAATAATTTTGACTCCAGCATGGTTTTCTTTCTAAGAGTATAGTCAGGTATGATTATTCTTCCTAGTTTCATCTTTCTTACTGCCATTGTACCATTTATAAACAAATCAGTGATAACTGGAGTGGCAAAATCGAAATATGGTCATTTTGCTATTGTTACTAAGAACTGATTCTTATTAAATCCTACAGATATGTTTAATTTGCTTTCTGGTTGTTGTCTTTTTTCATGTGTTGAATAGAAATACCCATAACTTTCTTTTGCTTAAGGTGTGTTTGACATTGACTTTTAGTAGGATAATTTCCCCTCATTTGCTTTTCTCTGTTTTGCCAATTATTATTACTTATAATGTTCCACATTCTTTTTCCATAATATGAGCAAATGAGCTTGTTTTATCTATTATTAATTTCTCCTCCTACCAAGTTGTTCAATATTTAAGTGATCTCTGGGCCTCTTTGCTGTGATAATTGTTTTATATAAATTAAAGTTTTAAAAATTAAAAATAAAAGCAAAGAATGCCCTAACTGTGATTTTCCCTGAGTTAGGAACCAGTGGACAAAAGTAGAGTGGGAAATTCATGGCAATAATATGATAGAATCTGAAATCAGACTGTTTCGCTGTTTCATTCTATTTTATTTCATTTTTTAAATACAGACACCTATGTTGGAAACTCATCACCATCAGCTAAATCACCACTGATGTTTCATTACTTCTTCCTGTCCAAGAGCTTCATCAGTAATCTATAGGGACAGGCTGCATGAGAAAAGATATTAAATAGAGTACTGCAGTGCACGGATTACATGAGGAATACTGATGAAAGGTGTTTATGAAAAAAACATTTAAGCATGTGATTAAAGAACACATTTAGAACAAAATATCTACAAGGAGAAGAGGTAGACAGGAAGATTTACAAAATTAGGCTTATCTAATTTTTTAAAATAGATTAAATAAGCAAATATGACTTTCAGGACTCTGAATAACGAATCCAAATTTGTCGGGGCTTACCTTTTTTTTTTCTTTTTTTTTAAACTTTTGTTTAAATTTTATTAATTTATTTTGATTTATCAATAATCACTTCCATATGTTTTTGAGTTTAAAATTTTTCTCCCCCTTCCTCCTCACCACCCTCCCCAAGATGGTGCACACTCTGATGTAGGCTATACATTTACATTCCTATTAAACATATTTTCACATTAGTGGTGTTGTAAGTAAAAAATAGAACCAATAGGAGGAACCATCAGAAAGAGGAAACAAAACTCAACAGAAGAGAAAAAAAAATTGCAATTCAACCTTCATAGTTCTTTCTTTGGATGTGGATAGCTTTTTCCAACACAAGTCCTCTGGAGATGTCTTAGATCCTTGTACTGTTGGGAAGGATTAAGTTTATCAATATTAGTCATCACACAATGAGGCTGTTTTTGTGTCCAATGTTCTCTTGGTTCTGCTCACTTCACTCAGCAAAATAAATTAATCAAATAAATAAATAAATAAAAAGATAAATATATAAGTAGATAGATGAATAAATAAATGAATAAAGAAAGAAAGAAAGAAAAGACATAAATAAGTAAATAAATGGATGGATGAATAAATAGATAAATAAATGAATGAACTAATTAATTAATTAAAAAGAAAAGGAATGATTGACTAGTTGAACCTGAGGGAAAAAATGTTCTGATATATCTCATTGATATCAAGTGCCATGAGGAACAGAGTGAGCTAGGCACTCATATGTTCAAATGCTCACTCATTATCTAATGGATCCGAGAGTGCTAAATTGTCCTGAAAATAAGCAGATTAGTACTGAGTCCTTCCTAGATCAAGGCATCAGGCCAAACTGACTTGATAGCTTTTGCATTTCCCTAGTCTAACTTTTCACCTTGGAGAAAGGGGAAAACTAGTGGAAGGGGATTTTGCATTATTTTTCCTATCTTGTCTCTGAAGCAGTTATTTCTAATTCTATAGAACCCCAGTCTTTAATTTAGGAAGTAAAAATAATTACTCATTGCATGGAAGCTTTTTTCCACCTTAAGAATTAATGACTGTTCATTTTAACAGCGCATATACAAAAATTGGAATATCACTTATGGTTCCTGCAAGAAGAGTAAATTCATAACACGCTCCTAATTTTTACTTTGTTTAATTTTGTTTTTTAATGAAGAGGAGAGGAGATATAAGGGAGAAAAAAGTGTTTTTTTAACTAAATAAAATTTTTAAAAAATTAAAAAGAATTAATGATGACTGGATAGAACATTTTAAAAGAAAACAATCTATGTAGTTATGCTTCTGCTGACCTTTACATATTCCTCTTTCTAAGAGCTTTAAACACTAAGTGAATGAAATGCTTAAAAGAAATTTTAGGATATATTCATTAAGGCATTTTAAGTCTCATCAATTGTTATGGCATTTGGGTTAACCAGGCTGTTAAGTCAAAGGCTGATAAAGCATAAAAATAATAATTATTATCTTTCAAACTACAGAGCTGCACCTAAATATTTACCATGTCATCAAGGTAGTCAGTAGCATGAAACAGCTTAGCCCGAACAGTTGTCTCTGCAACATAACTAAAGCATAGCCATCTTAAAATCTATACAACTCATACATCAGTGGACCTGTGATAAGAAATGAGATTATCCTATAGGTAGCTAAAGTCTAGAGTTGCAATCATTTTGGATTAAATCCAAGAGGAATAGTGGACAATAAATCAGATCAGAATCCACAGTGTGACAACTGTCTGAAAGGTTGATACTATAGCACATGGTAAGAAGCATAATACTATGGAGAAAAATGGCAATTGCCCACCTTAAATGACGTTGGAGTACTGTAGCTAGAAGCTAGGTATTCAGTTCCTTAGCACGTAAGCACCAGGAAGATGAGAACATTCTAAAAAGTAGGGGAAAGGAGGAAGGTCAGTCACCTAAAAGCAGAAAATAGCTTAGCAGAAAGAAATACTTTGAGTAAGGAAGCCATGATGCAATGAGTCTGTAAATCTTCAATCTAATCCATGGGCTGACTCTTTCCAAAGTACAGATCAAAACCCATTCTGTACTTTCTTATTCTGCGTCATTCATATTGGCATCACAAACACTAAAGGTAAGTAAGGAATAGACACCTATGCAAAACAAATAAATCAGCATAACATAAGTTGGGAGGGAGGTAGAGGTGTGCTGATAAATGTTTAACAAAAAGCTCTGGAATGTAATGTACTCATGACACACTTTTTTTTTTTACTTTAATCTGCATAACTAAAATCTCACCATCACTTCCTTAATTCTAGATAACCAACAAAACAAAGCAAAACATCAGGCTCTCTGGTTTGTAGCATTTGCTGATTTCCAAGGTCTAAATATTTAACAATCTATTCTGGTGAGTCAATATGAGCTAGCTCCATCATAACTCTAGAGGGAGATAAAATTTGGCTCAATATAAGAAACTATTTAAAAGCAGAATGAGATCAGTATACTCCTCAGCACTGAAGGGGGTCAAGTGGAAATAATATGGCCACTTATCAGGTATGACATGGGAGCTGGAGGGGGTAGGATACCTCTTTCACTAGGTGTAGGGTATACTGAATGATACCTGAGATTCCTTCCAACTCTTGGATACCATAATTCTATGATTTCATTAATGATGGTATTATTTGCTCCATTTTCCAATGAAGAAACTGGGGCTCCAGTCCATTAATATTCACCTAACTAGTAGAACTGGACCTGGGATTTGGGCCTTTCTCCCAATCACTCCTTACTACTCTATTTTGCAAATTTCTACCAGGAGCAGGACACTCACTGTCAGCTGCATTCTGGGTTCAGCATCCCTCCCTCTGTCAGAGATATCCCAAAGGTCCATCCACTTTAACCTTTAAACCCACTTTAACCTTGGTGAGAGGTGGGAGGATCTGTCCTGCCATTACTTCTCAAGCTCCTATGGGACTTGTCATATACCCTGTTACTTTCTCTGGCTAAGTACTACCTGGCCTTTCTATTTGCCATGAACTAAACATAAATATAAGCCCTCCTGTACACATTGTCTATTTTAATTAAAAGGTGAGCTCCTTAAGAGAAAGGAGTGCCTCAGTTATATATTTGCATCCCCAGTGATTAGCACAGTGCTTCACAGATAGTGTTTACTAAATGTTTTCCTGTTCATTCTATTCTGTTCCTTCTATTCCATAAAAGATCCAATTGAGGAAAGCAATACCAACTATTTCTCTACCAAAAGTAGGAAGGCAATAAGGCATGATATTCAGAAACATAGCCTTGAAATCAAGAAAATCTAGGTTCAAGTTATGCCTATGACATGTACTACCTACAAGACCTCAGGGAACTCTCTAACAATATAGTTTATAGACTATATAAATTGCCAGTCTACAATCATGGAGGAGTTCACTGGACAGATGCAACCACAGGCCTAGCTACCATTATTCTTCATGCTACTGATCCCATCCCCGTGTGTGTGTGTGTGTGTGTGTGTGTGTGTATGTGTGTGTGTATGTGTGTGTGTATGTGTGTGTATATATATATATATATATGTATATATATATATATAATATGTGTGTGTGTATATTATATATATATATATGTATATATATATATATATATATGTATAATATGTGTGTGTGTATATATGCATACACACTAATATAAGATAAAGTAAAATGTTAGAAATTATTTATGTACACATTGCTTCAGTGTGTGCCTTTACGTTTTATCTACTTGATTTTAACTTGATGCCCTTCCCAGGATAAGCTGATAATTCCAAATCTCAACACTCATCCATGGATTCTCAAATTCCTTCCTTACTCCATCAGCTTCTTCTCCCATCTGGCTGGAACGTTGGAGAGTAGAGGACTAAACTCCTCCCAATGGCTTCTTTTACAGAGGACAGCATTTGGACTTCCCAGACTACTTTACTTTCCACCTGCAGTTCTACTTGGTTTCAATTCCAGAAATCAAAAGCATCCCTGCAGCTCCCAGCTTCATTTAGTGTGCTGTCTTCCCCCATTAGATTTTAAGTGCCTTGAGGGAAGGGACTGTCTTTTTTATCTGTATTCCCAGTGTCTAGCACAGTTCCTGTTATATATTAGGTACTTAATACATATATATATTGAATTGAATATTCAATTTTTTAAATAAAATCTGCCTTTGACTAATAAATTAAGGTAATTGAAGAAAAATATTTCTAGTTGGTGGTTCTCTTTAGGCCTAGGCAGCAAAATTGTATTTATCTAAGTAATTTATGGGTTAAGGGAAAGAAAGTTACCTGAAATTGCCTAAGTCTGGCCAAGACACTGAGATTTAGGGCATAAAATATTGTTGTCCAAATCACTCAAGTAATAATGTAACTTTTATTCTTTGCATTTCAATTAGCTAATAACACTTAACACTTACAGTATTTTCAGAAAACTATCACTTTGCTTTCTACTGTGCCAGCATAACATTAGAATGTGAACCGATGAAGTGATAGGAATTCCATTATTTAGATCAATGCTAATTAGTCTAGTAAATCAAGTATACAGAACTACAGAGAACCATCTAGCACTTTCAAGTATTAACACTAGTTGTTGTTGAATATGTAGACCATTGGTAAGACACACTTATTTCTTTTCATTTTATTTCTTGGGATCTTAGAGCACTCATAATTTCATCAGCTCAATGATTATTAAGTGCCCAGTGAGTGTGAACCATGCTTTTAACTGGGTTCAGTAGGAAGTTTCAATGGAAAAGCACACATGGAATCACAGTAGCTTAAGGGTACAAGGGGCCTCAGGGGGTTTACCTTTATTTCAGCTTCAAAGAATAGGAATTTCTCCTACTACAATCTCTACACATAAGCAGCTCTAGTGATATAGAACCAATTACTTTATGAGATAGATGATATCATTTTGGTAGAGTGATGAATGTTAGAGTTGCTGTATTCCAGGAATTTCCCATAAAATTTTTGTAAAAGAATTAAATCAATTAGTATATATTAAATTAAATGATAGAAAAAAAGGTTTTCTTTTATTCCAAGTTTTTAAACAAAACCATTAATTAGAATATGATATTAAACACAAATAATTCATATGTATATCAGGTTTTCCCACCTCTGAGTTGAGGAAGAAGATTCAAAGACATTGATTTATCCAGGGTCGCAGAGCTAGTGTGAGAATGAGGACTCAAGCCTATGTTCAGTACTTTTTGTGATACAACATTTTTATGTTCTAGTCCAAAATTACAAGTCTTATATTGATATAAAATGTTGAGTTTGATAATCTTTCTGTTCTAATGTAGCATATATCCCTTTATACAGGCCTTTGAAAATGACTGCTTGCTTTTCGGTCACAAAGGGGGCTAGAAGATTATGATTTGTTGTTATTCAATCATTTTTCAGCTGTATCTGACTCTGTGAACCCATATAGGGTCTCCTTGGCAAAGATACTAAAGTGGCTTGCCATTTTCTTCTCCAGCTCATTTTATAGGTGAGGAAAGTGAGGCAAACAGGTTAAGTGATTTGCTTAGGGTCACACCACTAGTAAGTGTCTGAAGCTAGATTTGAACTCAAGAAGATGAGCCTTCTTGACTCCAGACCTAGTACTTTATCCACTGTACCACCTCACTGCCTAGAAGATTATGGATAGATCATTTCAACTCCAGTATTACCAAGAGAAAAAATATCCAAGGTTCTTGCCTCATTGACAATGAATCAATTGTAACAATTCAACATAAGAAGGGAAGAACTTTTCCTTTCCTTTAGCATTTGAAGACTCCATTCCAAAAGCATCCTGTACTACAAGAAGGTACAATTCAGTGGCAACCAAGAATTAGACAGAAATTATATTTTGAATTATAGGTTTGGAGCGAGAAGGGGCATCAGAGACAATGAAGTCTATTTTATCTCATTTTACAATTGAGGAAATTTAGGTCCAGGGATGGTGAGCAACTTTCCCAAGGTCATACAGCTACTAACTATCAGAGGCAAAATTTGAACCCAGGATTTGACCCAATGCTTTCCTTATTGTACCACCCTGCATCCTCAACTTTTCCTTTATTGCTATTCATGCATTTCTTCCCTCTTCAGACCTATCCTCTAGGAGGTAGTAGGTAACAACCAATTCATGTTAAAATACCTTTAATTAATAATGATACCACACTGTTTTGACCCTGCTGCCTGTAAAGCCAAAGTGAGGTTTTCTTTGAGAAGTGAGAGAAACCCCAACCATAACCTTCCTGGATAGAGTATCTCTTGGCTTGTTATGCAGACTATCCCATCACAAAGAAGGGAAAACTTCTATGGATACCCTCAAGTGCCTAGAAACACATGTTTCTAAAGTATACTGTACTACTTGACTGAAAGCTCTGTTTACCCAGAGCTCTCTCATTTGCTTTCATCTATATTTTTTACCAAGATAGATTGATTGTTAAAGGTAAAGAGGTATGAATTATATTTTAACAGCAAAAGAAGAATTATTAGATGGTTACTTGGTTGATATAGCTCACTCAGAAATCCAAACCATACCATTCAAGTTACCTGATCATGTACCATACATAATTTTGATTTTTCCCTAACAATTAATTTTCCTTTTCCATTATCTAAAATGAATTTTCTGGTTTGAGTTGTCTATTTAACTATCTTAAATTTTAATTTGTTGTATAGTAACAAGAGCATAAACAAATAAGATAAAACAACACATGTTAATATAAATTTCTAGGAAGCATAATTATTGTGAGTAAGCAATATAGTAAAAACTAAGTGACAATTTTACCTGTAAGACAAGTAAACTGAGTTCCAGTCAAGGTATATCACTACCTTAGTGGCCCTGGGAAAGTCAGTTAACCTCTCAAGGTAGAACTCAGTTTTATTTCACCAATAAAATGATTCAAATCACATCAGATGGTGCCAAAAATATGTTCCAGTGGTACAATTATATTAATAGCATTCTTTCTAACAATGTTAAGTTTGCACCATGCAGATGACAAAGCTGAATAGCTAGACACTGGTAAAGAAGCTCTTTCATGTGCACCTCTTTTTGGAATAATTTCAACGCTGTAATTTCCTCTACATCTCTCCAGTTTCACAGTAAGAACTTTTTTTCTCTTACGTTGCTATGTGTAGTTCATAAATTCTAAGACATAACTAGTCCATGCAAATCACGATCTTTTTATGAGAAGGGGTCTAGTGTTAGAGCAGAGATTTATGACACCATTTATTTTTTGCTATTAGCCACACAGGCATTTTAATGCAGATATTAATTTTTAATAACTCTTCTGTTTGCATCTCTGGACTTATTGACTTGAAGCATGGTGATGGTGGTGGTTAGGAGCTCATTTTTATAGGAAAATGAAACTTTAATTAAGGCTTTCCAATAAGGCTACCCATTCCTTGAAGTAACATTTCTTGAGTGGTTTCTAAGTGATCAGTGTGGACATATTTTGCATGTGACTTTATTAATCCATTAGTTTAACTTTGAAGAAGTATGGCAATTCATTTATTGACAATAGGAAGAAATAAGCTTCCATTTTAAATTCTAAATTTTAAAAATGCAAATGGACTACAAATATGAAGCTCACCATTTAAAGGAAATGAATTAAAAAATACTTAAATTAGATGGATAAATAGTGTCATGGAGACAAGGAACATGAACTTTGACAGACTCAGAGAAATAATAGAGAATAGAATGTTATGCTTCATGGGGTCATGAAAAGTTGGACACAACTGAATCACTGAACAACAACAACAACAACAAAATTTTAAAATTTATTGTCTCATATTCCCAACAAGTCAAATGTCTAGGCAAAACTTCTAGCCTTATATTTTAAAAAGCACACTGTAACCAATCAATTAGTCAATCAATAAGTACACATTGAGAATCCACTATATTCCAAGTACTATGGCAAGAGTCTCAAGGGATAGAAACATACAATACCATATTGTCCTTAAACTAAAGGTCTGGAAGAAAAACAGAAACACTGGAAGTGATAATAAGAAGTGTCCCCTCAACCAATCCTGGGTTCATTCATATACATCTACATCTATGTAATATGTATATGCACATATACACATACATATACAAACAGAGAGACACATATGTGTGTGTGTGTGTGTATATAAATACATATTTACTAAGTTACGTGAAGGTATAGAAGGTGTATTCATTTAATCTACAGGTAATACAAACTAGGAGAGATAATTAACATTTAGAATGGCAAAATCACATCTAAAAACTTCTGATACTATGTTAAAGAGCCAACTTAAAGAAGATAAAAATTCACAGTGATGAATACAAAATCATACACAAGAATCCAAAAAAAAAATATCAATTGCAAACAGAAAATAAGGCATACATTCAGTTATAGCACACTGTGGATGGAGAAAAGAAAAAAAGGTCTAAGACCTAGTGATTTTACTGAGCTGCAAAATCCATATGAGTAAAGTATGAAAGGAAAATCATAGAAGTTAATGAAATTGTAGGCTTCAATATTAGAAGAGTAGAATCTCTCCCAAGACGGGAAATGGGATTTCTAGTCTGTCCTTCCATTCTCCCACTTGGTTCACTGCATCTTGCTCCCCAACTGAGAGAGATGGCTGTGAATAATTAATCAGTCCTAATGCCCTCAGTTCACATATAAGAAAGAGAGCCCAAAGGAATCCCAAACTGAGGGAGTAGAATCAAGATAGCAGAGAGAAGCCATGAAGTAGCTGGAGCTCTCCTGAATTTCCCTCAAAAACAACATTAAATTAAACCCCTAAATGGATTCTGGAGCAAGAGAACTCACAAAAAGACCAAGTGAAACAATTTTCCTGGTTAATTTAACTTAGAAGGACTTCAGCAAAAATCTATCTCACTTTGGTAAAAAGGGAATATAGTTCAAGAGTGATGGTGTTTCTACAAGCCAGTTGGAAGCTCTTAGGCCTAACCCAGATCAGCAACTGAGTCCCCTTGGTCCTGGCTCAGCAATCCAGAAGTGAGGCCTCCAGCCCTACTGCATAAGATACATTGTGTGTCCCAGAACCCTGGCACAACAGTGGCAACTAGCCCAAGCCACCCCAAGCACCATGCGCAAGCTATAAGCAGCTAACGCCCTAGCGTGGAAAACAAGTGAGCAGCCACTGACCTGCAGGATAAGAAACTTGGGATAGTGCCCCCTGTGTCCCAGGAGCAGGCCTCAACTTTAAAAGTCATGAAATAGACTGAAAAATGTGTAAGAAACAGAAAAGAGCACTAACCATAGAAAGCTACTGCAGAGCAAAGGAAAATCAAAACACAAACACGGAAGAGGACAACATCAAAATGCCTATATGTGAAGACTCAAAAGTGGTATCAATTGGTCTCAAGCCCAAAAAGTCCTCTTGGAAGATTTCAAAAGGGATCTGAAAAATCAAGTAAGAAGTAGAAGAAAAATTGGAGGACAAAATGAGATATATGCATGAGAATTATGAAAAAAAAAAAGAACAAACAGCTTAGAAAAGGAAGGAAAAAATTAAGTAATGAAAAGAACTCCTCAAAAATAGAATTGGGGGCAGCTAGGTGGTGCAGTGGATAAAGCACCAGCCCTGAGGAACTGAGTTCAAATCTGACCTCAGACCAATCACTTGTGTGAGACCCTAGGCAAGTCACTTAACTCCAATTGCCTACAAAAAAAATAGAATTGGCCAAATAAAAAAGAAGGTACAAATGCAAACTGAAGATAATAATTCCTTAAGAAGTACAGTTGAGCAAGTGGTAGCTAATGACCCAATGAGACATCAAGACTCAGTCAAAGAAAATAAAAAAATGGAAAAAAATAATAGAAGACAATGTAAAATACCACATTGGAAAAAACAGCTGACCTGGAAAAATATCCACAAGAGATCATTTAAGATGTATTGGACTATCTGAAGGTCATGATCAAAAAAAAAAAAAGAGTCTGGATTGCATCTTTCAAAAAATTATCAAGAAAACAACCTTAATAACCTAAAACCAGAGTATGAAATAGCAATTGAAAGAATCCACTTATCACCTCCTGAAAAAGACCCTAACATGACAACTCCAAGCAATACTGTAGCCAAATTCCAAAATTATTAGTTAAAGGTGAAAATACATCAAGTAGCCAGAAAGAAACAATTCAAATATCAAGGAGCCACAATCAGGGTTGCATAGGACTTATCAGCTTCTACATTAAAGGATCAGAAGGCTTGGAATATGATACTCCTGAAGGCAAAGAAGCTTGGATTACAACCAAGAATCAACTACCCAGCAAAATTGAGCATAATCTTTCAGGGGAAAAGATGGATATTCAATCAAACAGGAGACTTTCAAACTGTCCTGATGAAAAGAGAGAGCTGAACAGAAAAATTAATCTTCAAATTAAAAAAAAACCCTCTCAAAAGAAGCATAAAAAGGCAAACAGGAGAGAAAAACAATGTTATTAAATAAGGTTTAAATTGTTTTCCCTACATGAGAACATGATACTTGCAACTTTTGAGTACTATACCACTGTTAAGACAGTAAGAAGGAGTATACATAGTCAGAGAGTATGGGTATAAGTTGACTTTTATGTGATGATATAAAGAAATTAAGGGGTGAAACAAAGGATTGTACTGGGAGAAGAGTAAAGGAAGAAGCAGTTTAAGATAAACTATATCACTCAGAGAGGCACAGAAGATCTATTACAGTAGAGGGAAAGAAGGGAGAGGGTAAGGATTGTTTGAACCATATTTTTATCATATTTGCCTCAAAGAGAGAATAACATACAAACTCAGTTCTGTATAGAGATTTATCTTACCCTGTAGGAAAGTAGGAGGGGAAAAGGGAAAGAAAAAAGGAATGGCTGATAAAAGAGAAGGAAGACTGAAGGAGGTGGCGGTCAGAACCTAAACTGTGGTGAGCAAGGACAGGATGAAAGGAGAGGAAAAAGCTTAAACAAGGGAAAAAATAAGAAGGGAAATACAGAGTTAGTAATCATAACTGTGAAAGTGAACGGGATGAACTCTCCCAGAAAATAAGCTGGTAACAGAGTGGATTAAAAACCATAATCGTACAATATGTTGCTTACAAGAAACACATTGGAAGCAGAGAAACGCATGCAGAGTAAAGGTAAAGACTGGGGCAGAATTTGCTATGCTTTAGGTGAAGTAAAAATAGTAGATCAATCCTAATGGAAGACAAAGTAAAAGCAAAGACAGACCTAATTAAAAGATATAAGGAAGGAAACTACATCTTGTCAAAAGGGTATCATAGGCAATGGAGTAATATCAATACTAAAAATATGCACCAAGTGTTATGGCATCCAAATTCTTAGAGGAGAAATTAATTGAGTTACAAGAAGAAATAGACAGGAAGAGTATATTGATGGGAGACCTCAACCTCTCCCTCTCAGAACTAGATAAATCTAACCACAAAATAAAAAGAAAGAAGTTAAAGAGGTAAACAGAATTTTAGAAAAGTAAGACATGATAGACCTCTGGAGAAAATTGAATGGGGATAGAAAGGAATATGCCTTTTGTTCAGCAGTACATGGCCCCTACACAAAAACTGACCATGTACTAGTGCATAAAAATTCACCATCCGTTGCAGAAAGTCAAAATGCATCCTTTTCAGATCATTGTGCAATAAAAATTATGTTTAAGAAATGGCCACAAAAAGATAGACTTAAAAGTAATTGGAAATTAAATGATCTAATACTAAAGAATGAGTGGTCAAACAGCAAATCATAGAAAAAAATCAATAATTTCATTAAAAAGAATGATAATAATGAGATAATGTACCAAATCTTATGGGAAGCAGCCAAAGCAATTTTAAATGAAATTTTATGTCTCTAAATGCTTACATGAATAAAATAAAGAGGAGAGCAATGAATTAGGCATGCAACTAAAAAATCTAAAAATAAAAGAGCAAATTTAAAATCTCCAGTTAAATATCATATTAGAAATTCTGAAAACCAAAGGAAAAATTAATTAAACTGAAAGTCAGAAAACTATTGAATTAATAAATAAAACTAAGAGCTGGTATTATGAAAAAATAAAATAGATAAACGTTTGGTTAATTTTATTTAAAAAAAAAGAAAAAAAATCACATTACCAGTAAAAAAATAAAAAAGCAAGCTCACCACCAATGAAGATGAAATTAAAACAATAATTAGGAGTTGTTTTGCCCTAAAGTATGCTAATACATCTGACAATCTAAGTGAAATGGATGAATATTTACAAAAATATAAACTGTCCAGATTAACAAAAGATGAAATAGAATATTAGAATAAACCCATTTTAGAAAGACAAATGAATAAGCCATTAATGAGCTCCCTAAGAAAAAAATTTCCAGGGCCAGGTGGATTTACAAGTGAATTCTACCAAACATTTAAAGAACTATTATTTCATTGGAATTGTGTGAAATATTCAAAGAACTATGTGAAGAAGGAGTCCTACCAAACTCCTTTTATTGGTAAATATGCTACTGATACTTAAAACAGGAAGAACCAAAACAGAGAAAGAAAATTATAGACCAATGTCCCAAGGAATATTGATGAAAAAAATTTTTAAATAAAATATTAACAAAAAGATTACAATTTATCATGAGGATAATACACTATAACCAGGTGGTATTTATATCATGAAAGTAGGACTGGTTCAATAGGAAAACTATCAGCATAATTGACCATATCAATAACAAAACTGATAGAAATCATCTGATTATTTCAATAGATTCAGAAGCTTTTGACAAAATATAGCATCCAGTCCTATTAAAAATCCTAGAGAACATAGAAATAAATGAGGTTTCCTTAAAACAATAAGTGGTATCTATCTAAAACAATCAGCAAACATTATATGTAATGAGGTTAAGCTAGAAATTTTTCCAATGGGACCAGGGGTGAAGCAAGGATACCCATTTTCACCACTTTAATTCAATGTTGAACTTGAAATATCAGCTTTAGGAATGAGAAGAAAAAGAAATTGAATGAATTAGACTAGGCAATGAGAAACAAAACTATCTCTCTTTGCAGATGATATGATGGTATACTTAAGAATTCTAGAGAATCAACTAAGACACTACATGAATTAAGTAACAACTTAAGCAAAGTTACAGGATATAAAACAAATTTAAATGAATCATCAGCATTTCTACATACTACCAACAAAGCCCAGCTGCAAGACATAGGAAGAGAAATTCCATTTAAAATGACTATAAGCAATATAAATATTTGGTAATCTACCTGTCAAGACAAAACCAAGAAGTATAAATTGCAAAATGCTTTTCACACAGTCAGATCTAAATAATTAGAAAAATATTAACTGCCCATGGGTAGGTAGAGCTAATATAATATAAATTGCAATTCTACCTAAATTGATAGAGTGCCATACCAATCAAACTGCAAAAATTATTTTATAGAGTTAGAAAAATAATAACAAAATTAATCTGGAAAAACAAAGGTTCAGAATATCAAGAGAATTAATGAAAAAATGCAAAGAGAAGTGGCCTAGCTGTATCAGATGTAAAATTATTTTGTGAAGCAGCAATTATCAAATTATTTGTTGCTGGCTAAGAAATAGATTTGGTGGATCAGTGGAATAGGTTAGATACACAAGGCACTGTAGTCAATGACTATGGTAATCTACTCTTTGATAAACCCAAAGACTCCAGCTTCTGTGATAGGAACTCACTATTTGACAAAAACTACTGGGAAAACTGGAAAACAGTATGGCAGAAACTAGGCATAGACCAAATATCACACATCCTATAGCAAAATAAGGTCAAAATTGATACATAAATTATACATAAGGAATGATACCATAAATAAATGTGGAGAACAAGAAATAGTTTACCTGTCAGATCTATGGAGAAGGGAAGAATTTAGGGCCAAACAAGAGATGGAGAACATTATGAAATACAAAATAGATAATTTTTATTACATTTAATTAAAAAGACTTTTTTCCACAAAGAAAACTAATGCAACCAAGATTAGAAGGAAAGCAAAAAGCTGGGGAAAAACTTTTTTTACAGCTAGTTTTTCTGATAAAGGCCTCATTTTTAAAATATATAGGGTCAAATTTATAAGGACATAAGTCATTCTTCATTTGATAAATGGTCCAAGGACATGAATGGGCAGTTTTCAGATGAAGAAATTACAGCTATTTATTGTCATATGAAAAAATGTTCTAAATCAACATTGATTAAAGAAATGCAAATTAAAACAATTCTGAAATACCACCTCACACTGATTAGGTTGGTTAATATGACAGAAAAGTAAAATGATAAATGTTGGAGAGGAAGTGGGAAAATTGTGACACTAACACACTCTTGGCAGAGTTGTAAATTCATCCAATCATCCTCAAGAGAAATTTGAAACTATGCCCAAAGGGAATCCAAGCTGTGCATACCCTTTAATCCAGTAATACCACTACTTGGTCTGTATCCCAAAGAGATCATAACAAGAAAGAAGAAGACCTACACCTAAGGAATGAATGAATGATAGTTTTTAAACACTCAAAATGTGCCAGGCATTGCAGAGACACAAATACAAGCAAGCAAGACAGTTTCTGAGCTCAGGAAATTTACATTCTAATAAGAAAAGACAATTTAGAAAAAAGAAATGGAATGGATGGTGCTACTTGTTCATAAAGGAGCTGGTGACCAGAAAACAACATGAGGATTTAGTTCTTGGGAAGATAAATCAAAATTCACTTATTTTAGGGCAGAATGGTTTGTAAGCAGAGTTTAAGTTAGATATGATGGAAAGAAAAAAGGTAAAGTGAGTTGGATCTGGAGGTCTGGAAAGGCAAAAAAACCTTGTGTCCAGGGAAAGACATTTTAGTTTGTAAAGTTACATGTCTAGTAGTAGAACCATAAGGGAGTATACAGCCACATGTGTTTTTTCTAGGAGCAATGACAGAGTTTAAAAGTTTATGATTGCAGAACTGGAAAATTAATGGTTTGAGTGGGAAATATAGGCAGCACAATAGCTAGTGAGGTAACTACCACACCAATTAACACAGCAGCTAATTATTGTTGTAGCTAGAGTATGGAATTTGGAGTCAGGAAGGCCTAGATTTAAATCCTGTCTCAGAAACTTAGTTAAGTAGTAACTTAAAGTTTTTAATATATATAACTGCTTTGCAAACCTAAAAGCATTATTTAAATACTAGTGATAATGATAATGATGATGATGATAGAATATAATGGTATCAACTCTGGACATGAAAGGGTTAAGTCATTTAGGAGTTGTTTTCTGTACCAGAAATATGGTGATTGGGGAAGAGATGACCAGGGAGTAAAATGAAACAGGTGGAGTGCCAGGTCAAAAAGTGTTTCAGTATATTACAGCAGTGGACAGGACAGTCTGTGAATCAAAGGAATACCTTTATCTAGTGTTCCAACATGGAAAATATGTGAATGGCCACAAAGTGAACTGAAACCTAAACCATACACCTGTTTTATTTTGTTGTTGTTGTTGCTTTAGTACTTTTAACTTCTGGATATCCTAAAATCCTGAATATCAGAACCAAAAAGTCTGTGTACTATCACAGTAATTGATAATAGAAGATACTAAGTAAGTCAGGCTCTCTAAGCTATTTTGTAAGATGAGAAAGTCACATCTATCCAGCTGCAGCTCAGCATCATGAATGGCCCTTTGCAATACCAACAGCAGAACTTTTATATATGTGGGAATCAGTTATACATTGTGATATTGTTGTGACCATCATAGAGATATTCAAGATTGTATATGTCTTCACTTTGTCTTTTGGTGCTCATCTATACACTAATACACTATCAAGTATCCTTATAAAATGTGCCTGGGCCAAGAATTCTATTGAATATTTACTATTATGGCAACAGTTACCATCAATGTTGATGCTATGGAAAACCATGACTGGTGGATTCTTCATGAGCTTATTGTTAACCCACAAAAAGTTGACCATTGTAGGGATGATTGATATATTGCCCTAGATGGTAAATTTCTTTCTTTTGAATATAAATCCTTCTGCCTTGAGAAATAAGTCCAAAAAATTTTCCTACTCACCCATCTGAGTTCCCAAAATGTACATCTAATTCATTCCATGCTTTGGACATCCTTGCTTACTCCAGATCAAAATACACCTTGCCAAAATTTACCATCACAATTTTAAGGGTTGGAGAATATACCAATTGCATCTTAGAGCAATAGCGTCAGACCAAATCAAACCAGATTTCTGTGTGCTGCATAATGACAGAGAAAGTCGAAAATTTACATTATATATTCTTTGTTGTAGTTTTACTTATTTTGTTAAACATTTCTCAAGAATATTTTCATTGGGTTCTAGAGAAATTAGAGAGTTTTGCAGCTACTCACTCTATAGAAGTGTGAAGCTGCTGCCTTAGAGAAGTATTTCAATTTATTGATTCTGGATCACCAGGTCAATTGGTCAACTCTGTGACTAACTTTGAAGTTTTACAATGAGATAACTATCCACTTCATTTCATGAAATATATTTTTACCTTAGGTTTTTCTCAGCTTCTATATCCCCTTCCACTGTTTCTGTGGTGAATAGCAGCTACTTTAGGGAACTATCCAAAACCAAATAAACTGTCCAAACCAACCTACAACAAAACTCAAAACAGGCAAAAATGATACAATTAATAATTGGTTACCACTGAATCCCCAGAAACTTCCTGCAGGCTAGGAATTTGGTTTGGCCATACACTTTAATCTGTATGTTTAGGATAGGGAGCACTATATTATTAGATGTTTCCTGATCATGCATTCATGAGTCTGGGACTATTTATTTAGACCACTTTCACTCACATGAGCCTTTCAGGTATTTTATGAATTGCTGCTGTACAAAGTCCTTTTAAGCCTAGACTTTGCCCTTCAGTTCCACTACCATTTCCAGTTCACACAGACTATCAGGAGTTGGACTGAGAAAAACTCTATATTTGCCACAACAATGGTACCTCATTTCTAGAGATGGTTATGAGCCAAGTGAAAACACTGGTGACACTTCCTAGAATTCCTATGTCATAAACAGGATAGTAAAAATCCCTCTAGTGAATCCTCTAGCATACTGTGACCTGGAGTATAGGAGGACAACAATGGTACATCACATTCATTTAAGAAAACACATCCATTGTAGGCAATCTACATAAATGAGAGAGTAGCCTAACAGTCCCTGAACTGAACTGTTCTGCACAATTTCTGATGCCCATTTCTACTTTCTTCTTTGATTGGGTTGACCATGGCCTGACTATGCTTACCACAGACCATTGCTCACCCTCAAACAATTAAAATTAAATATTTTCTTACAGAGAGGACAAATAATGAAAATCTATGTGGGAGGGGATTTGGCAAAATTTGAATGTCAATATTCACATGGATTGGTACAACTATCTTGGATATCAATTTATGATTATGCTCTTTATCCCAGTAATGTCACTCTCTGGCATAAAACTCAAGTATGTCAAGTTACAAATAATGTAATAAATATGAAAATATTGACGGCAGTAGCTTTAAGGTAGCAAATAACTGGATACAAAGTGAGTGCCCAACAATTAGGAAATAAGTGAAAAATAAAAGCTATATGATATGAATGGGTGAAATGTTATATAATAAACAATGAAGAATCCCAAGAAATGTGGGAGATTTGTACGAACTGGTGCAAGATGAATCAAAGGGATAAAATCTGCAATGAGGAAAAACATGTTGTATATACTGTCAGATACAAGTGCTATATCCAATGTTTTTATTTCATTGTATTTCTTAGTTACAAGGAAGGGTTCAATAAAAAGGGAGTGATGGAGATATTTTCAGAAATGACTGTGAAGAAAATATATTGGAAAAAAGGAAATAAAATGCGTTAAGAATGAATAAATTACATTTCTACATCAGAAAAAGGAATAATGGTGTAATATCAAGCACCAGAGATGGAATAAAAAGTCTGGGCTCAAGTCCCTATACAAGCTAGGTGACTTTAGGACTTGGCATCTCTGTTTCATATTTAATAAGTAGACAAATACATATCACAGTCTTGTTGTGAGTCAAATACTTGGTAAAGTGCTATATGTTGTAGCTCCCAGAAGCTCCAAGCTACATAATATGGGAAATACAGACGTTCTCACTGTTGCCATCCTTAAAAGTTAGATAGATCACAATGCAATATAGAAGAAACACAAACAAAATAAATAAATTTATTCTCCCCCCTTCCATTCCCCTCCCTTTCTTTCCTTTTTCTTCCCTTCCCTTCCCTTCCATCCCCCTCCCTATCTTTCCTTGACTTTCCTTTCTCTTCCCTTTTCTAAGAGAAGATATTTTGTTGGCTTTTTGGGACGTGGATCAAATATACATTTCATTTCCCCTCAACATATTCATCCATATTAGGCAGGCCTGGTGCTAGATGTGTAACTTCAGGTTTTTCACTAGCTTATTTTCTATAACTGTCAAATTATTTATTTGTTTGTTTGTTTGTTTGTTTGTTTATTTATTTATTTTGCTAAAGGTAAAAATGAAGTAGCAAAACACTCCACTGTGCCTCAGAGGCTGTACCCAATGATGGTTCAGTTTCAGATAGCAAAGTGAGTCACTAATAAACACATAAATAGCTCCCGTTTTTCAGTGCCATGAATTCTATTGTAAATGCAATTGCCTTCATTTGATTTTTATATATTTGTACATTTTCCATTTTAAGCTTCTCCAACATACTTGCTTCAGCTTCCTTCACTTTTTTTTTAAATTTAGAGTGATTGCATACTATCTGTTTATATGGTTTTGTGGTAATATTAAAATGAAAAATATTCTTGCTATTTACAAATAGCATAATTCTAAATACATATTTCTTAATATGTTAAAGTTCTCCCATCCCCAGATTTTCTGAGTGTCTATCCAACATCTAATACATTAAACAAAACTTATTCCTTTTGGAATCTTCTTAGATATTTAAAAGCTTGAGCCCTTTCTGCCAAGTTAGATAACTTAGTTTTACAAAACAATATACCTAAATAGTATAAAGTAAAGCAACGCATCTTGCAAAAAAAAAAATCTGTAGGCCTGCTAAAAATAAATTAAAAATTCACAAAAAAAACAAAAAAAGAAAATCAATTTAAGAGATTTTAATTCATTTCACAAGAGAAGGTACATGTTACAAGGTATGATTTTCAATTTATTTAATGTATTTGGTGGGAAAAATTAGTTTACTACCTATCCTACATAATTTCTAGGTGAATAACCATAGATGCTAGATTATGAGGGAAGAATAATGATAAAAGAAATGCATGCAACACTTTATAAGGTTGCTTGTGTGTGTGTGTGTGTGTGTGTGTGTGTGTGTGAGACAAAAAACACCTGCTATAGGTCTTCTTTTTGCTATTATACAAAAGAAGATACAGAATATCAATGAGATTAAGTTATTTGTCCACATCATATTTAAGTGCTAAGATAGAATTTGAATCAAGATTTTCCTCAATTCCAAGCTCAGCACTGTATACCATGATGTCTTATACAATGAATGTTTCAAGAAAAGAAAGTCAGGGGAAGATCAGAACTAGTCAGATATTACATTCTTCTAAGGACTATGCTTTCATGGTATGGTGCAAACTTTGGCAAGTGCTACAGACCTTGGGACTACAAATGAATCTTTATAGAGATGAATTGTTGTGACATAAATCAGATTAGTTAAGTGTAAGACCTCTGAAAAGCATGATCTAGGAAAATGCTACTCAGAAGGGGAAATTTTTGGAAGAAAATCAACACTAATTGCAACTTACTGAACTTATGGGTACAGAGAATAGACCTCACAGAAATTGAAATATTGATTGAAAAGATTGTTCCCTTGAATAAAGATAGGTACACAGCCATTCTATTTACAGCCTGAACAAGCCCTGTGAAATCACAGGAATCTCATGCTAGAGAACATGTGTTTATATCACCAAATTTGAAGTAGAGTGAAGTTAAAAGAGCATATTGATAATTTCCCATTGGCTGAGTGTGACTACAGTTTCCATGCAATTCCACATGTATCCTGGTTCCTAAATTCTCATCTCATTCTCAAAATTAAATGGCAAGTATTGTTTGCACAAGGAACCAGAAAAAAATGGGTCAAGTTAACATTATTTGTTTAGTTGGGAATGATAATAGGCAGGATGGCAACTATGTGCTGACTTTGATTACAAATTATTCCTATTTTGTATAATCTACATTTATACATACTGTCTATACCCTCTGCTATTCTGCAATATATCTTGCAGTAGAAAAATACCCATAGTGCAATACTTTCTCATAATAATGAAGTAGGGAAAGGATACTAGGTCTGTAATAGATAACTATAATTACTGGTTCGCTTTATTGTTGTGATTCAAATTTGAAAGTATTAGTGTAAATATTTAATAGCTTAAATTAGGTATATACCTGGTACTTTGATATTACATAATTTCTGTTAGTTCCTGCCCTCACATATCTTATAATTTATAATGCAGAGTAGGAGAACAAAATACAAACTATGAATGAAATAAACAACCACACTCACAAGAAAAAGATAATATTATGTCATCAAACTCCATATATATATTTGTGTATATAATGCTTGCATATATATTGCAACAGTTACAATCTATACTTTATAAAGTATTTCCCTCAACAAATCCTGTAGATAATGTGAAAGTTAGTATCTCTACTTTCTAACAGAAAAAAAAAAAATGAGACTCAAAGAGGTTAAGTTAAAATAACTGAAAGACGTTGAAGTAAATGAGTGAGTCTAAACAAGAATTAGTTCAAATTACATGATGGCAAAGTACATAGTAGACTATGTCTCATCGGAATTAGATTGAAGAAACTAGGTGTGTTAAGTCAAAAGAAGATTTAAGGTGGAAACAATTTCTGTTTTCACATATTTGAAAGTTTCTCTCATGTAAGAAGATTTAGACTTGCTTATCTTGTCATCACATGGCAAACCAGAGGCAACATTTGTAAGGAAAAAATTTTAGGTACAGGAAAAAGAAAAAAAATACTTTGTAGAGGTATCCACAAATGAATAAGCTGCAGCAGGAAAGAACAATAGCAGTAGGAGTAGCATTCACATAGTGCTTTAAAGTTTGCAAAGTACTTTACATATTTTATCTCATTTGCTTCTCATGATAAACCTGTGAAAGAAGTACTATTACTATATCTATTTACTTCCTCATTTGAGTTCTTCAAGTGAAGGCTCAATGACTACTTTTTGTGCCTGGCACAGAGTACATTCTAAATCAGGTGTAGGTTGGAGTAAATAATTGCTGTGGCCTCTTCTAACTCATAAATTTTGTGATTAAGTAATGAAAAACTGAACATGAAATGGTGGCATAAGGGATGTTGTGAAGACTTCTTTCTTGTACCTCATGTCCTTGCTTGGTAGGGAATGTCACAATATGCTAGGGAATACTGACAAATTAGATATGGCAAACCTTGGAGAAAACTGAATGAGAATAAAAAGAAATATGTATTTTTTCTCAGCAGCACATAGCACCTACACAAAATTGACCATGTATTATGTCATAAGAACCTCAAAATCAAATGTAAAAAGGCACGAATAGTAAATATATTATCTTTGGATAATAACACAATAAAGTTACATTCAACAAAGGGCAGTAGAAATATAGATTAAAAATTAATTAGAAATTAATAATCCAATCTAAAGAATAAGTGAGTCAAAGAAACAATCAATAATTCATTAAACAGAATGACAACAATGATACGACATACTAAAATGTATGAGATGCAGTCAAAGCAATACTTACAGGAAAATATATTTCTCTAAATTTTTACATCAGCAAAATGGAAAAAGAACAGGTTAATGAATTGAGCATGCAAGTAAAAAAATAAAAACTAGAAAAAGAACGTATTAAAAATCCCCAATTGAGCACCAAATTGTAAATCCTGAAAAACAAAGGTGAGATTAATAAGACTGAAAATTAAAAAAAAAAAAAGCTATTGAGCCAATAAATAAATCTAGGACCTGGTTTTATGGTAAAAACAAACAAACAAACAAAAAAAAACAATGACATAGATAAGCCATTGATTAATTTAATTTTTAAAAAAGAAAGATGGCCGGTATCAAAAATGAAAAGGGTGAAATCACCATCAAATGAAGATGAAATTAAAGCAAACATAAGGAAATATTTTGCCCAATATTACACCAATAAATTGACAATCTTAGTGAAATGGATGAATGTTTACAAGAATATAAATGACCTAGATTAACAGTTAAAGAAATAGAATGCCTAAATAACCCCATCTTAGAATACAAAATTGAACAAACCATTGATCAACTCCCTAGGGAAAAATATCCAGGTCCATATGGGTTCACAAGTGAATGTCAATAAACATTTAAAAATAATTAATTCCAATAATATATAAACTATTTGGAAAAATAAGTGGAATCTTACCAAACTTCTTTTATGATGTAAATATGGCACTGATACCTAAACCAGGAGAACTAAAACCAAAATAAAAAAAAGAAAATTATAGACCAAGCTGTGGCATATGAATGTAATATAATGCTATTGTGTAATAAGAAATGACGAACAGTCAGATTTCAGAAATCTGGAAAAGACTGATGCAAAGTGAAATTGTCAGAACTAGGAAAATGTTTTACACAGTATCAGCAACATTGTATGATGACCAGATATGACTGACTCAGTTCTTCTCAGAGACACAATGATACAAGACAAGTACAAAGGACTCACAAGGAAAATGTTATCCATATCCAGATAAAAAACTGATGGACTCTGATTGCAGATTAAAGAATGTTTTTCACTTACTTTATTCTTTCTTGTTTTTTTTTAATCTGTTCTTCTTTCACAACTGTGATGAAAATGGCAACATTTATTTTTACATGATAGCACATGTATAAATTACATGAAAACACCTATCATTTTCAGAAATGGGGAGGGAGGGAAGGAAGGAGGAAGCCAGAAAAAATTGGAACTAAAAATCTTGTAAAAATGAATGATAAAATTTTCCTTGACATTTAACTGGGGAAAAATACTATTAAAACATTTAAAAATAAATATAAAGTGCTTTCTAAATGCCTGCTATCATCATTGTTCCTTTTCCTAAACTTTCTAACTCACATTTTTACCTTTTTACATTTCACTGCTTCTTCAGTCTCTCCAGAGGAAAGGCAGTGTGCCATTTTGAATAGAGAGCTGAATTTTCAAATATGCATGCCCAATTCATAGACAAGCAAAATATTGAAAGATATAGCCAGATGTGGTGATGCACACTGTAATCCCTGCTACTGAGAAGGCTAAGCCTGGCAGATCTCTTTAGTTCTCAACTGCAGTGGGATCAATTGATTGAGTTTCCAAACAAATTTTCAGGATTAATAAAATAAAACAGTTTTAGTTAATATTAAAGGGGGAAAAATCTGGTCTTCAGAAGAAGGTCGTGGTAGGTATACACTGGGTGTGAAATGTGTTATTGGAAGTAATGTGGCACATATAATGGATATTGTACTAAGATGGTGGCAGAAGAAATAGAAAAGAGACATTATAGAGCTAGAATTTACAGGGAAAGGAAGATTTTGTAGACAGAGTCCAGGAAAACTACAGGGCTGTCTGTACAGAGAGAAATGTTTACCTAGAACTCAGGTTGGGAGTGAAGAGACTGACCAAAGGGTTTGGGGATGCCAATGGAAAAGTACAATCTTTATCTGACACAATGGGAGCTGAAACATATACCCCATCTTTACACTTGGAGATGAATTATTAAGGGCAATTAGCAAGGGAACTTTAAAGAACCTAAAGACCTGGGATACAAAAAGATCAATCTGACACAAAGGTAAATTTAATGATTGAAAACCCCTTGAGCAATGCTTTAAGGTGAATCAAACTGAATTAAATAATATCAGACCTCATATCTCTTAGTTGGACCAGATGACCTCTTAGGTTCCTTACTAGTGACCTCTTAGGTTCCTTACTAGTCTGAGACTGATTTTTTGATCTGTCCTGTTTATGGTATATGACCTGAGATTGCCCTGCATTCTGACAATGTCATTTTGCATACTGTAAATAGCTGACTCTTTATGTGCTTTCCTACAGTGGACATTCTGAGTGAGAAATGCAATAGATGAGTCAAAAGAAAAAAAGCATGCATCCCTTTTCCTCTTATAGAGGCTGAATGGGATAGTAATAGATCTTTGGACTTGGGAGTGAGGAAGACCTAAGTTTGAATCTTATCTAAGAAATTAGCTGTGTGACTGTGCAAATCAATTAACCTCTCTGGGTCTCAGTTTCCCCATCAAGGAGAATGTTGGACTCAATGACCTCTAAGGGCCCTATCAGCTCTAAATCTATGAGGCTGTGAGACTATCCCCAAGGTCATGGTTGTTCAGCAAATGGAAAAAGTAGAAATTTGTTGGGTCAAAAGATTAGGAAAAATTTTTTCTGGGTTTACCACAGTATTTCATTAACCTTTGGTATCCTAACTAGCAGAAACCTTAGTTTAGAAGAAAAATGATCAGAAACCTTCAGGAAGCTTTGGAAGCACCGTAGCTCATTCCTTTGGGAAGCAGGGCCCAGAGTCCAGAAAAGGGACCACCCCTTGTCATTACTCTGAATATCCTTCATTGTTAATGTAAGAAGATAGAGTTTATGAATATTGTGTCTAAACCAAAAACAAAAAGCTTTCTACTACCAAAAAATCCAGCTCCATGTGCCTGAAAAAAGTCCCCTCTATGAACCATAGGATGGATTTCACCATCCCCATCTATGTCACTTAACTCAATTCCATCCAGCATTTCTTACAAAGGAATAAGTGAGAGGGAACAAATACAGAGTTTTATTGCTATTAGTTATTCCCAGGTAAAGAAATTCCTTCCACCAATGTGTCAGTGCCTTGTCTGCAACTTTTAGACTTAAATAATTACATAGAGTATTGAAAGAGTAAATGATAAGTGATTGACCAGGGTAACAGAATCATTATGAGGCAGTACCTAAACTCGGGTCTTTCTGGATGCCAGAGATAGCATTTGAACCCAGGATTCTCTAATCACTTTGCTACAATGTCTCTCAACTGATGAAGATAATTGGGTCTCTGCACTGTCTCTTTGTTTTTCCTTCCCAAGTTGATGCCTAAGAGATTTCCAGTAAAGTAATAAATAACTCTGGGTCTTTCACACCTATCGCTATTCCATACCCTATTAGCTTCACCAGCTGATTCTGTCCTCCAGAACCAGAAACCAGGAGTCTGTGAAGGACTTCATTGGGATGGACTCAAGTGTAGCAATAAATACAGAAGTACAAGTTGAAATGTGCACAAAAAATCATTTATAATTCATATTAATTCTCTCTCTCTCTCTCCATCTCACCATCTCTCTTTCTCATTGTCTCTGCCTGAATTAATCATTTGGATGGCATTATGATTTTTTCTGCTGATGCTTTGCTTCTTTCCATCACTAATTATTGAAGGAAGTTCTTTCATTGCCACTCCTATGCATCAATCTCCCATAGCATCATTTCTTCTTTTCAGTTTGGAGAATATTCTCAAAATAGTATTGGCTCATTTATCCACTATTCCCTAGCGAATTGGGAATTCCACATATGTGGAATGCTTATGGGAATACTGTTTTCACTATGGAAGGTGGGCAAAGAGCCAATTTCTTTAACCAGTTTGGGTTGCACAATAGGACACTATTCTCGCAAAAGGACTACACTTCAGGATCTCCTGGTTCCAGACACCCATCATCAATGACTTCCATGCCCAGCCCACAAGATCTCTTCTCCTACAGGCTCCAAAGATCTCCAGATGGTGAACATTTCCCTTTGTGTGCTCTCCTGATCCAATGCTCTGGAGCTGCCCTGCATGTACTAGTGCCTAGGGTTGGACTATGAGGAGCATGTGGTGCCCTCTATGATGAATGAGGTGCTCAAGAGTGTTGTAGACAAATTTAGTGCCTCACAGCTTGTCACACAGAACACTCATGTGTCTTTGTTGATTGGGTGGAAGCTGACAGAATGGGCCCAGGACTTTAGCTTCATTCTGGACTATGTGGCCATCACATAGCTGAGCTTCAGCAGAGCATATATGGCCATAGTGGAAGCCAAACAAGTGGCCCAGCAAGAGACCCAGAGGTTCAATTTCTGGTGGAAAAGGCAAAACAGGATCAACCACAGAAAATTGCATAAGCTGAGGGTGAAACTGAGGCTGCCAAGATGCTCGGGGAAGCTCTGTGCAAGAACCCTGGCTACATCAAACTTTGTAAAATCCCAGCTGCCCAGAACATCTCCTTATTGCCACATCTCAGAACCAAATCTATTTCATTGCTGACAACTTTGTGCTGAACTTGCAGGATGAAAGATTTACTAGAGGAAGTGAAAATTTCATCAGGGGCAAGAAATAAAGGCTTCCTCATGACCTCAAGAGAAAGCTGTTCTCTTCCACCCTGATTTAGTCTTGAATGAGCAGGCAGATAGCTACCTCACCCTCACCCCACCATCATGTGACTTTCCTCCACCACCACCCACCATTCCCTCCCCAACTCATTGAATAAATGAAGAGTGACAGATGATCTTTTCCCCAATTCCCTTCCCATATTTTTCAGGGGCTTTGGGGTAGAAAGACTGTGTGATTTCTCAGTAATTTCCTAGCTAGCTTACTCCAATGCCAGGAGGAGATAGTAGACAACCTAGCAATTCTTAATTTATTTTTTTATTGCTTAAGTGGAAAAAATTCATGGAAGGGAAAAATAAAAATTTAAATGTAAGTGCTTAAATGCTAATATTTTTTATTAGACAGGTTTTTTAATTTTCCTGTCCAGGTAGCATTTTGGATGAAAGATGTTTAAAGTATATAAAATCTCATATTTCTTAAATAGAATATTTTCTATGTGAAGGGACTAAACTGAATCCAACAGCACTGGCTAAGGATTAAATTGTCACATGTTTGAATCATGCCTAGAAAAAGAGTGAATGAGGGCTCAGAGAGGACATGCCAGAACTCATAAATTAAGGCAGCGGAAAAAATACAGAGGCATAGTTCTTACTTCTAGGGTTTTGGGAATCATTGGGGATGTTTACAGGGCAGTACCTCAGGCTGGAGTTGAAGTGTTTATCCAACACATTCTCTATTTTTTAAACTATTTTTATTTTCAGATGCAAATACTCTTTTTCCATTAACTCCCTCCCTCACTCATTGAGAAAATAAGAAATAAAATAATCATTAGACATATGACATCATTGAAAACCTATTTTGGTATAAGCCATCTTCCAAAAAGAAAAGAAAAGAAAGTTGAAGAGTTAACATAACATTCTCTATTTTAAATTTTATTTTCATTTTCAGTTTTAAATTCTTTTCAATAATTCCCTACCTACCCATTGAGAAGGCAAGAAATAATACCCATTACACATACAAAGTCATACAAAACATATTTCTACAGTAGAAGGAAGGAAGGAAGGAAGGAAGGAAGGAAGGAGGGAAAGAAGGAAGAAGGAAGTTGAAAGATTTATACGATGGTATCTTTTTTAATAATTTTAATTTTATTTTCACTTCCAAATTCTCTTTCCAATAATGACTTCTACTACCCATTGAAAAGGCAAGAAATAAGATACAAATTAGACATATGAAGTTATGCAAAGCCTATTTCTATATTAGCCATGTTTCTCATAAAAACAATGAAAAAATAAGGAAAACAATATGCTTCAATTTCCACTTTGAGTCCATTGGTTGTCTATCTGGAAGAGGATACCATTTTATATGAAAGAGATGTTAACCAACTATCTCTGGGTACTTCCACATTAAAAAAAATTAGAAAAGGAGCAAAAAAAGGAGACATCTTGTTCAAAGCTTTATAACTGAGCAATAATTACATACAAATACATAGTTGTGTGCATTAATATATGTGTATAGATACACGTGCATATATATATACATATATGTATACATACACACACATAAACACCCAGAGATTGCCAGTATAATTGATTATATATCAGGAAATAAATTATACATTTATTGAATGCTTTCCATATGCTCAATAAGTTGTTATCTAAACAATATTGAGGATGGCACAACATTAGGGTAAAAAAGGAGAATCTCAATCATCAAGATGTTTTGTCTACATCTTACCAAATACCCAGAGATTTGTAATCTACATATGATGCTGGAGCTGTCTTCAGTAAAATAATCTTCTCTTCATTTTCTCTTTTTGCCTTCTTCTGACTGACAATATTTTGTCCTGAAAATATGTTATATACAAAGTCCCATTTGGTCAGAAAGTGGGTTTTCTTCATTATGGTCTCAAAAATTCAAACGCATATGTAATCTAATCCACTGGGGAGTTCCTTCAAATGACACATATCACAATTTACCCGTGCTTACTATAATGCAGTTTGTTATAATGACTTCTACAAATATTTTCCATGTTTCCTCAGTTTATTGCCCTTTGATTTTCATCCTTAAATACCTCTTACATGACTTTGCTTACTTGGGTAAATTTTCAAAACTTTTTAAAGGCATATTATATGTTCCATTGCCTCTCTGTGCTCTATGAGGCAATACCTTTCATAATAGTCTGTCATTTTTTTCATTAAAATTGATGTATTAGTTTATATTTAATCTCCCTTTGGCAGCTATCTTTTTCCATTTGGCAAATAGCACTGATGTTTGCCAACTGAAAAACTTTCAGTGAAATCCTTACTATTTTCATCATCATGATCATTACTACCACCACTACCACTGAACTTTCCTGTTCAGAGATAACTTTCTCTGAAGGGGCTAGATTTATACAGTCTTCCATAAGTATGTTGTGGGGATACCTATGTTGTTAGTAACTATGTTGAAATAAAGAGTACCAAATTCTACGTACGTAAATGTGTCATTTAACTTCAGTTATTTTATTTTCTTCTCTGTGAAAGGAACAGAAAAATGTAATTTTAATAATGGAGGCTCAGATGGAATTCAAATTGGGCTTTTTCAAATTAGTAAGTTTGGCACAGGCAGACAAATTCTTAATTGATGAGACAAAGGATATTTTTTGTCCTGGTTACAGTAATGGATGGATCTCATATTATTATTTTTGTTTGGTGCAAGTAAACATCATTTCATTCCTCTCAGAGTCTCCCTACTTCACTCCCTGACTACTCCTTGGGGGAAAGACAAAACATATTTAGTCTAGTTCCATTTGAGATATATTAATTTTTCTACATATAGTTCTAAATTCAAGAGAAATGAACTGAATATTTCAGGCAGGATCAGCTTCTGATTTCCTGGGGAAAGTTAAGCATTTCTCCAGGTACTTGTGGAGTAACCTATATTTTGGGAAGTTTTTCTAAACAAATGTATCCATTCTTATTAATTAATTTATTTTTAGTTTTCAACATTAACTTCCACAATATTTTGAATTCCAAATTTTCTCCCCATCTCATCCCTCCCCCCACCTCAAGATGGCATGCATTCTAAATATCCCTTCCCTTAACCTGCTCTCCCTTCTATGTTTCCCTACCTTCTCTTTTCCCCTTCTCCTTCAATTTTCCTGTAGCGCAGGTTAGATTCTATACCCCATTTCCTGTACATCTCATTTCCCAGTTGCACCTGAAAGCAATTGTTTTCACATTTGTTTTTAAACCTTTGGGTTCCAAATTTTCTCCATTCTTCTCCCCCCACTAACCTTCATTAAAAAGGCAAGCAACGTGATACAGGTTATACATGTGTAGTCATGCAAAACCTTCCATAGTAGTCATGTTGTGAAAAATTAAGTATATTTCCCTTAATCCTATCCTACTCCCCATTTATTCTATTCTCTTTTGACCCTGTCCCTCCTTAGAAGTACTTGCTTCTGCTTACCTCTTCCCCCAATCTGCCCTCTCCTCTATCATCCCCCTGCTCTCTTGTCCCCTTCCCCCTCATTTTCCCATAGGGTAAGATAGATTTCCATACTCAATTGAGTGTGTATGTTATTCCCTCCTTAAGCCAAATCTGATGAGAATAAGATTCACTCATTCCCTCTCACCTTCCCCCACTTCCCTTCCACTGTAAAAGCCTTTTCTTGTCTGTTTTATGTTAAGACAATTTGCCCCATTCTACTTCTGCCTTTCTCCTTCTCCCAGTATAATCCTCTCTCACCCCTTAATTTTATTCCCCAAATATCATCCCTTCATCTTCAACTCACTCTGTGCCATCTATCTATCAATCTAGCTATCAATCTATCATATCTATCTATCTATCTATCTATCTATCTATCTATCTATCTATCTATCCATCTAGTTTTTCCCTCCAACTACCCTAATATTGACAAAGGTCTCATGTGTTACAAATATCATCTTTCCATGCAGAAATGTAAACAGTTCAACCTTACTAAGTCCCTTATGATTTTTTTTCCTGTTTATCTCTTCATGTTTCTCTTGAGTCTTGTATTTGAAGGTCAAATTTTCTATTCAGCTATGGTCTTTTCATCAAGAATACTTGAAAGTCCTCTATTTTACTGAATGTCCATTTGAAATGAAAAGTCATAGACAAGAAAATATCAAAATATTGATGATTTAATGGTAAATCGTGCCCCTCTACCAATTTAAATTTCAATATCACCATTCTTTAGTAGATATTGCTATGAATTTCTGTTGCCCATGGCAAATCACCTCTTTTTGAAAAGTCTTGTGATGATTTTTCATGGGCATTTTTGTTTAGTTGGACAAAAAAGTTAATTGAAAGCCATAAGGGCCATTGAAATAGTTAAGTCTTAAGAAAAAAAAAGTGAAAAAAAAGTTTTATTTTCTTCTTTTCAAAAGTGGGTGTAGATGGGGGCTAAGCCAAGATGGCAGAGTAAAAGCAGTGACTTGCTTGAGCTCCCCAAAACCCCTCCAAATATCTGTAAAAAATGGCTCTAAACAAATTCTAAAGCAGCAGAACTCACAAAAAGACAGAGCAAAACAAATTTCCAGCCCAAGAGAACCTGAATGGTTGATCAGAAAAGTAGATATCACTGAGTAGGGAGAGTAACAAAATTTGGGATGGGCTTGCAGGCAAAACAGGCCCTGATCATACTACCTGGAAGAACTGAAAATTTACAAGTCCCTGGAAGTATCTCTGAAAACAGTTGCACAAAACCCCTAAAGCTTGGGACAGTATATTCCCACACTGGAAGCAGATCCTACCCTCCTACCTTAACAAAAAGTTTATAACTCAAGTAATTGCCTGGGATCATAAGCAAGTAGTGCACAAAAGAGACAGACCATAAAATGTTACTTTGTTGACAAAGAAGACCAAAACATAAAACCAGAAGACAACAAAGTCAAAGCTCCTACATCCAAAGCATCCAAGAAAAATATGAATTAGTCCTAGGGCATGGAAGAGCTCAAAAAGGATTTTGAGAAGCAAGTAAGAGAAGTAGAGGAAACACTAAGAGTGATGCAAGGAGTCATGAAAAATAAGTCAACAGCTTGCTAAAGAAGATCCAAAAAATGCTGAAGAAAATAACACCTTAAAAATTAGGTTAACCCAAATGACAAAAGAGGTCCAAAAAGCCAATGAGGAGAAGAATGCCCTAAAAAGCAAAACTGGCCAATGAAAAAGGAAATCCAAAAGCTTATTGAAGAAAATACTTCCTTAAAAATTAAAATGGAGGGACAGCTAAGTGGTGCAGTGGATAGAGCATCAGCCCTGAAGTCAGGAGGACCTGAGTTCAAATCCAGCCTCAGACCAAACATTTGTCATTTACTAGCTGTGTGACCCTGGGCAAGTCACTTAACCCCAATTGCCTAAATAAATAAATGAAAATAAATTTTAAAAAAATTAAAAAAAAGTAGAATGGAGCAATTGGAAGCTAGTGACTTTATGAGAAATCAAGACACTGTAAAACAAATCCAGAAGAATGAAAAAAGAGAAAACAATGTGAAATATCTCATTGGAAAAACAACTGACCTGGGAAATAGATCCAGGAGACAGAATTTAAAAATTATTGGACTGTCTGAAAGCCACGATCAAAAAAGAGCCTAGACATCTTCCAAGATATTATCAAGGAAAACTGCCCTGATATTTTATAACTTGAGGGCAAAATAGAAATTGAAAGAATCCACTGATCACCTCCTGAAAGAGACCCCCTAAGGAAAGCTCCTAGGAATATTGTAGTCAAATTCCAGGGTTCCCAGGTTGAGAAGAAAGTATTGCAAACAGCCAGAAATAAACAATTCAAGTATTGTGGAAAAGCAATCAGGATAACACAAGATTTAGCAGCTTCCACCTTAAGGGACAACAGGAATTGGAATATAATATTCCTGCAGGGCAAAGGAGATAGGATTACAACCAAGAATTACCTATCCAACGAAAACTAAACATAATCATTCAGGGGGGGAAATAGACATTCAGTGAAATAAAGGACTTTCAAGCATTTGTGATGAAAAGACCACAGCTGAATAGAAAATTTGACTTTCAAGTATAAGACTCAAGCAAAACATGTAGAGGTAAACAGGAAAGAGAAATCATAAGAGATTTATTAAGGTTGCACTGCTTACATTCTGCACGGAAAGAATATTTGTAACTCATGAGACCTTTGTCAGTATTAAAGTAGTTGGAGGGAAAAATATTTACTGTATGTATGTATGTATGTAGATAGATAGGTGGATAGATAAATAGAGAGATGATAGATAAATAGATAGATAGATAGATAGATAGATAGATAGATAGATAGATAGATAGATAGATAGACAGATAGATAGATGGGTGGAACAGGGTGAGTTGAAGATGAAGGGATGATATCTGGAGAATTAAATTAAAGGGTGAGAGAGGATTATACAGATAGGAGAAAGGGAGAGGTAGAATGGGGTAAATGATCTCACATAAAACAGACAAGAAAAGGCTTTTACAGGGAGAGGAAATTGGGGAAGGTGAGAGGCAATGAGTGAATTTCATTCTCATATGATTTGGCTTAAGGAGAGAATAGCATACACACTCAACTGAGTATGGAAATCTATCTTACCCTACAAGAAAATGGGGGGGGGGAAGAGAGCAAGAGAGCAGGGAGATAATAGAGGGGAGGGCAGATGGGGGGAGTGGGTAATCAAAAGCAAGCACTTCTAAGGAGCAACAGGGTCAAAAAGAGAATCAAATAAATGGAGGATTAAGGGAAATATACTTAGTTTTTCACAATATGACTACCATGGAAGTGTTTTGTATGACTACACACGTATAACCTGTATTGAGTTGCTTGCCTTCTCAATGAGGGTGGCTGGGAGGAAAGAAGGGAGAAAACTTGGAGCCCAAAGTTTTAAAAACACATGTTAAAAAACTGTTTTCACATGCAACTCAAATATAAGATATGCAGGAAACAGTATAGAAATCTATCCTGCCGTATAGGAAAATTGAAGGGTAAAGGGATAAGAGAAGGAGGGGAGAAATAGAAGGGAAGGAAGATTAGGAGAAGGGGTATTCAGAATGCATGCCATCTTGGAGTCAGGGGAGGGATGAGATGGGGAGAAAATTTGAAACTCAAAATCTTGTGGAATGATGAA
The DNA here is from genome assembly GCF_003287225.1 of Phascolarctos cinereus. NCBI lineage: Eukaryota > Metazoa > Chordata > Mammalia > Diprotodontia > Phascolarctidae > Phascolarctos > Phascolarctos cinereus. The sequence goes on from NW_027555847.1 coordinate 193,049,525, forward strand.
AACTAAAAATATATAAATTAATAAAAAATTTTAAAGTTGGTGTATTTATATTGAAAATTCCATAGTTGTCAAACAATAGATGCATTGCTTAATTTTACTGAACTTCCCCCATCCCTGCCCCTTTCTATTTTCAGTCTTTGTTACAAAGGATTGCTCAGTGGATTGGAACAAAGTAAGGATACCTTTGGAAATGAAATTCGTGCAAAATTGAAAGACATAAAGATTTTGAATGAGACAAACCAGGAAATATTGGTTCAGTCTGGATTTTTATGTTTATTCTTGTGAGGACCTTCTGAGTGGCAAGAAATAAGGACATTTCCCCAACTCTCAGTTTCTGTGCATCAATGGTCAAATGATAAAGGTAGAGACACACTTAGGAAGATCTCATGGGATTCTTTTAAATAAGGATCTCTTTAACAAACCCTGATTGTGTCTGCTTCCCACACTTTCCTCACTTATCAAATTCCTAGACATCTGTTAAGAACCAGGTCAGTTGAAGCAGCTAGGCAGTACTGTGGAAAGAATACTGGTCCTGGCATAGGGAAAGCGTGAGTTCACAACTGGCTTCCAATATTCACTAACTGTTTGATCGTGGGCAAGTCACTTAACTTTTCTTAAATCAGTTTCCTCAACTGCACAATATGGATAATAATAGCACCTACCTCACATGGTTGTTGTGAGGATCAAATGAAATAGTATTTTAAAGCACTTAGCACAGTGATTAACATATAGTAGGTGCTATATAAATGATTATTTCCTTCACTTCCCCCTCCATTAATCTGCCACAGAGGCTTGAGCCAACACTGATCTTTCTCCCTCTCTAAATATCTGTAACACTTCAAGTCCCTAGTTCACAAACCACCTAGCTCAGTATGTAATTGTTTTCTATTTCACATGTAAATATTGTCTCTCCAGCAACTCTAACAGACTCTGAAAGAAAGGAAAAAAAAAACATTTCTTGTCTTTCTTCTGCATGTTGTTATAATATCTGGCATATAGTAGACATTTAACAAATATTTTGTTGCAAGTGGGCCTTGCCACTTAATAATATACACTCTCCTAAGCGAGGATCTTCTAATTATTTATAGCATCATCCTCATCATTATCCAATGGTGATCCATTGTTGTTGTAGTTGTACATCATTTGCACGAAGCAAATATAGGATAATTTAAAAAGTGGGAAAGAAGTAACTGAAAAGATTAAGATAGGTTTCCATAGGCTAACACCAAACTAAGCCTTAAAGAAACAAAACCATAAATGAGGAATGAAAGTATATCTGGAAATCTGTACAAAAGCACAAAGATGAAAAATGGGCTGTCAAACGGAAGAAACAATTTGTAGGCCATTTAGACTACAGATATACGGAAAGTGGAGTAACATATGACGAAAAGCTCAAAGAGTATACTACATTCAGATTCTGGAACTTCTATAATGACAGTCTAAACAGTTCATATTGTATTCTAGAATTAATGGGAAGATACTGAAGGCTTTCAGCTAAGGGGCAATGTGGTGAATTTGTGACTTGGGACTTTTAAACGGGAAACTGTATATAAATGGATTGGAAAGGGGAAAGACTAAATTCATGAGAATCAATTACAGGGATATTCCAATGAACCAGTATTGAGAGCCTTAGCTGCTCAAGTAATTGTATGACAAGAGAAAAAGGGATAGATTAAAGAGATATTGTGGAGATTTAATAAAAAAGACTAAGCAATTGTCTAGCTCTAGGAGGAGAGGGAGAGGCAAGAGTCAAGAGTAACTTCAAAGTTATGGACCTCAAGAATCAGAAAGATGCTGATGTCTTTAAAAGGAGAGGGTAAGGAGGGATGGGTTAAACCGAAGATGAAAGACAAAAAAAATTCAATATTAAGTATTCTGAGTTTGAGTTGCCTAGAAGGCATGCAGGTGAAGATTCCTATAAGGTAGCAGAAGATGAAGGACTATAGCTCAGAGAAAACTTAGTTTACAAATTTGATTTGTAGATGGATGTATTAACAGTGCAAATAAGATACAAACTCAGGGATAGATGACACCACAAATAATAATAAAGGACATTTGCATATTTACATAATACTTCATGTTTTTTTCCATGCATATTGATACACTATCACATTTATCTCCATAGTAACTGAATTTATAGGGTTAAGAAACTCATATGAGAACTCCTTTTACTTTATTTGGTAGCTCCTTTATAACTTGCAGTTTTTGAAAATTTCTTGGGAGCACAGAGAAGTTAAGACACTTGCCCATGCCCATGCAGATAGAATATGGCACTTGTAGGTACTTGGACCCAGGTCTTCTTGACTTCAACTCCAACACTATCTGCTATACCACACTCCATCTCAAGTGCTAGAGTGTAGAGACAGAAGAAAAGGGGGCCTAGGGAAGAACCTTGGGAAATATTCACATTTTGAGGAGAGAAATTGGGATGTACTAGTAAATGTTTAATAGCTGGCTCTCTGGGGGGAAAATAAAAAGTTTTTTTTTTAATTTTGCATTATTAACATTTCCTCATCACTTTCTTATATCTAGACAATTGACAAAACAAATCAAGCTCTGATTTGTAGCATTTGACAATTCTTGAGGCATAAATTCTCATATTGACAAATTAACAATTGGCTCTTATGAGCTAGTATAAATTTTTACTGGCATATTTCTGTAGAGAACTATTTCTTTTCTATACCAAAAAGTCACCAATAATATTCTGCTCTGATGTCTCCTTGTGATGTGTTGTGGAGGCAGTCCTACATCTTAAAGGCCACTCATACAAACTTCACTGCATTCTAGAAAACCTGGATGTGATGATGGACTATGTCAATTACCCAAGGATGAGCTTCATTTTCAGAGGGCTGACACATCATAAGAAGATTGGCTAGTAGGTGATGAAGGTTTGGGGACATAATAAGGCATGAAGATGTTCTAAGTCAAAGAAGGATTGCAACCTGCATCAGTGGAAAAACTACATGAATTAAAAACACATCAGTTAGAATTACTGAAAGACTGGCATATAGTAGAAAATAAATACTTGCTGACAGAATGATTCCTTGTATTTCTGCCACTATCATGTAAAACTTATTTAGGTACAAAGTACAAGTTGATTTACACATTAGAGGAGAAAGTGAAATGAATAGAAGGACACATTAAAGTTTCAGGTTATAAGGGGAAAAAAGTTATGTTCCTTGAAAGAATGAGAGGCATTATTTGAGGAAACAGAAGTAAAAGTGTATGAAAAGGAGCAGGCTATTCGCTTCTTCATGATGAAGTTGGAGGGTGGAAGAATGTGACAAAGGGAAAAGAAAGACTGCATACTGTATGAATCTAGTCAGATTTTTTTTTCATAAAATGTTAGTGGAAAACAAGATCAGTATGAGTCAATAACATAGATTAGTAGCAAAGGGAACTAATACAAGTTTAGGCTGTGTCAAAGAGGCAAAGGGTCCATGATTTCTGTGGGGATGATAGAAACGCTGTACTCTCCTTTGACAAGAACACAATGAGAAGGTATCTTCAGTTTGACATAACATATCATTAGAAAAAAAAATTAAAGGATGGAGTATATTCAGAAAAAACTAACTAAAGTATGAAAAAGTCTAGAAAACAAACCACAGATGGATGTGTTGAATGATATGATATTGTTAAGAGAGAAGAAAATTTAGAGGAGGCATGATAAAAGCCCTAAAGTATTTGAAGGACTGTCACTTGAAATAAGAAGGAAGAAAGGATAGAAAAAAGGAAGGAAGGAAGGAAAGAAAGAAGGAAGGAAGGAGGGAAGGAAGGAAGGAAGGAAGGAGGGAAGTAAGGAAGGAAGGAAGGAGGGAAGTAAGTAAGTAAGGAAGGAAGGAGGGAGGGAGGGAGAGAAAGAGGGAAAAGAGAGAGGGAGTGTGGAAGGGACAGAGGGAGGGAGGAAGAAAATTTTATTAAATACCTCTTATGTTTCAGAAACTGTGCAAGCATTTTACACATATCACCTCATTAAATCCTCACAACAACACTTGGAGGTAGATGTTATTACTATCCTCATTTCACAGCTGCAGGAGGCAGACAGAGTTTAAGTGACTTGCCCAGGAGCTAGTAAGTGTCAAAGAGCAGATTAAAGCTAAAGTATTCATGATTCCAAGCTTAATGATACATACATTGAGCCAGTTTTGCCTCTAAATGCAAAGGGGCATTTTCTGTTAACCCAAGAAGCAAGAACTAGAATCAATGGATAGAAGTTTCTGGGGTGGGGCAGGGATAATTACAAGTTCATATAAGTAAACATTTCTTAGCAATAAAAAATATCCAAAAATGGTATGGACTTGCTTAGAAAATGATGGAAGATCAGTTATGAGGTTACTTCTTTAGTTATTGTGAAAGGTGACAAAGACCTCAAATAGAGGACGTGAAAAGGGAATGGATGTTAGGAATAGTGTCAAACTGCCGGAATTTGGCAATTGGGTGAAGAGGAAAAAGTCACAAATAAATTCAAGAATGCAAAACTAGATGAGTAGAAATTTGTTGGATCATTCAACAGAAATAGCAATATTTGGAGGATTATGGTATTAGGTAGCAAATTTGAGTTCTGCTTTGGATATAATGATCTTGTGTTACTTATGGAACAATCAGAGTGAAATACCCAGCATACAACTAGTAATGTAGGAGTAGAGTTGAGAGATGATAATGCATCTAGGATTCTTATTCATGTGTGTTTTAGACAGGATGGCATCTAAGTTCCCTTTTTGCTTAGATTCATTGACCTCCCCCCCATCTAAATCTCTTCCTTTAATTTATTTATCTTTGTTAATACTATCTGAGTTGGGGGAGCCAAGACGGTGGAGCAAAAAGTTAGTTGCTCTCACCCTCCCCTATCAACCTCTGAAAACCCAGAAAATATCACCCCAGAAAAAACCCTGGAACAGCTGAACCAGATGAAAGATGGGGAGCAGCAGTGCAGTAGCCCAGGTAACTTGAGGGATTAATGGGAAAGGCCCCTCTTACCCTGGGGGAAGGGGAGGAGTACAGAATAGGAGGTGCCCCAGCCAGCTAATGGAAAGCCACACTTTAGCACACCAGAAGAAGATGCTGGTGCCTCAGCATTCTACAGCAAATGGGTCTCCCAGGGCCTCAGAAAAAATAATGGAATAATGGAAGCAGCACTACAAAGGGCCCCAGGCAGATAATCACCCTGCAGCATTCATCTGAAAGGAGCTGAAGAAAGTAACCTAGAGTTGTCCTAAAGTCCCAGCCTTGCTGATTCCAGCCCAACATTAGGTAAACTACCAGAACCCTACTACAGCCTCCAATTGCCAACATAAGAAACCCCAGCACACAAAGACAGTGACCAAGACCTAGGCTCCCAACACAAGAAACTTGGGTCAGTACCCTCTGCTCCCCAGCAGGAGAGCTCAATCTCTTTAAAGGCCGGGGAATAAAGAAACACCATGAGTAAAAAGAAACTTACCATAGATTCATATTATGAGAAAAGTGAAGATCAAGACAAATTCTGAAGAGGACAAATTGTCAACAAACCCACATCTTCAACATCAAAAGGGAATATGAACCCAAAAAGCCTTCTTAAAAGAGCTCAAGAAGGAGTTTAAAGATCAAATAAGAGAGGTAGAAGAGTCCTCAAAAATACAATTGGCCAATTGGAAAAAAAGTACACTGAAGAAAACAAGTCCCTAAAAACACAATTGGCCAATTGAAGAAGGAAGTACAAAAACTAACAGAAGAAAACAATCTGTTAAAAACTAGAATTGGACAAATGGAAACTAATGTCTCTATGAGAGAGCAAGAATCAGTCAAACAGAAACAAAAAAATGAAAAAATAGATGAAAATAAAATACCTCAGTAAAACAACTGACCTGGAAAATCATCAGGAGAGACAATTTAAAAATTATTGGACTACCTGAAAATCATGATGAAAAAAAGAGCCTGGACAGTATCTTTCAGGAAATTAAAGGAAAACTGCCCTGAAGTCCTAGAACCAGAAGGGAAAATAACCATAGAAAGAATCACACTCACCACCTGAAAGAGATCCCAAATTGAAATGCCAAGGAAATAATAGCAAAATTCCAAAATTACCAGATGAAAGAGAAGGTGCTGCAAGCAGCCAGAAAGAAACAATTTAAATATCATGGAACCACAGTCAGGATTACACAGGACCTTGCAGCTTCTACATTAAAAGACCGCAGGGCATGGAACATGATATTCCATAAGGCAAAGGAGCTTGGAATGCAGCCAAGGATCAATACCCAGCAAAAATGAGCATCATTTTTCAAGGGAGGAGATGGATATTCAATGAAATAGGGACTTCCAAACTTTCCTGATAAAAAGACCAGAGCTCAACAAAAAATTTGATCTTCAAGTACAGACTCAAGAAAGACATAAAAAGGTAAATGGGACAGAAAGATACAATATGTTGTTAATAAGGGGGACTGTTTAAACCCTACAAGGGAAGATGACACTTGCAACTTGAGAACTGTATTGTTATTACACCATGTTAAAGGAGTATACATAAAGGGGTGGATATTAGTTGACTTTGATGTAATGATAAAAAAAAATCTAATCAAGTGGGTTAAATGGATCCAAATAAGTGGATTAATCTGATCTTAGAAAATGTACTGAGAAAGGAGGAGGCAGACAAGGGTAAATTACATTACAGGAAAAGACACAAAATCCTATTACAGCAGAGGGAAAGAAGGGAGGGAGCATTGTTTGAACCTTACTCTCATCAGATTTGGCTCAAGAAGGGAATAACATAATCAGTTAGGTATAGAAATCTAACTTGCCCTATAGGCAGTAGGAGGGAAAAGGGGAAAGAAAAGGAGGGGAAGAAGGGAGGAAGAAGCAGTAATAGGGGAAGAAAAGGGAAAGGGATAATAAAGGAGGAGGGACTGAAGGAGGCATGGTCAAAAGCAAAACACTAGTGAAGGGGGGAAAGGAAAAGGAGAAAGAAAAGCATAAATGGGGGAAAAGGATGGAGAAAAAGACACAGATAGTAATCATAACTGTGAATGTGAATGGGATGAACTCTCCCATAAAAGGAAATGATTGAATGGATTAAAAACCATAATCCTACAATATGTTGTTTACAGGAAACACATTTGAAAAAGAGTGACACATACAGGGTAAAGGTAAAAGGCTGGAGCAGAATATATTATGCTTCAGCTGAAGTAAAAAAACAGGGGTAGCAATCCTGATCTCAGACAAAGCAAAAGCAAAAATAGATCTAATCAAAAGAGATAAGGAAGGAAACTACATCCTGCTAAAAGGCACCATAGACAATGAAGTAATATCATTACTAAACATATATGCACCAAATGGTATAGCATCCAAATTCTTAGAGAGAAGTTCAGGGAGTTACAGGAAGAAATAGACAGCAAAACTATACTAGTGGGGACCTCAACCTCCCCTCTCTGACTAGATAAATCTAACCACAAAATAAACAAGAAAGAAGTTAAGGAGGTGAATAGAACATTAGAAAAGTTAGGTATGATAGACCTCTGGAGAAAACTGAATGGGGATAGAAAGGAATATCCTTTTTTCTCAGCAGTACATGGCACATACACAAAATTGGACCATGTACTAGGGCATAAAAACCTCACAATCCAATGCAGAAAGGCAGAAATATTAAATGCATCCTTTTCAGATCATGATGCAATAAAAATTATATGTAATAAAGGGCCATGGAAAGATAGACTAAAAAATAATTGGAAACTAAATAATCTAATCCTAAAAAATGATTGGTTCAAACAACAAATCATAGAAACAATCAATAATTCCATTCAAGAGAATGACAATAATGAGACAACTTATGTGATACAGCGAAAGCAGTTCTTAGGGGAAGTTTTATGTCTCTAAATGCTTACATAAATAAAATAGAAAAAGAGGAGATCAATGAATTGGGCATACAACTAAAAAAACTGGAAAAAAATTAAAAATCCTCAATTAAACATGAAATTATAAATATTGAAAACCGAAGGAAAAATTAATAAAATTGAAATCAAGAAAACTATTGAACTAATAAATAAAACTAAGAGCTGGTTTTATAAAAAAAAACAATAAAATAGATAAACTTTAGGTTAATTTAATTTAAAAAAGAATGAAGAAAACCAAATTACTAGTATCAAGAAAGAAAAGGATTAAGCTACCACCAAGGAAGAGGAAATTAAAACAATAATTATGAATTATTTTGCCCAACTATATGCCAACAAATTTGACAATCTTGGTGAAATGGCTACATATTAAGAAAAATAGACATTGGCCAGATTAAGGGAAGAGGAAGTAAAATACTTAAATAATACCATCACAAAAAAGAAATTGAACAAGCCATTGATGAACTCCCTAGGAAAAAATCTCCAGGGCCAGAGAGATTTTCATGCAAATTCTATCAAACATTTAAAGAATAGTTAATTCCAATACCATATAGACTTTTTGGGGATATAGGTGAAAATGAGCTTTACCAAATTATTTTTTATGATACAAATATAGTGCTAATACCTAAACCAGGAAGAATCAAAATAGAGAAAGAAACTTACAGACCAATTTTTGTAATGAACATAGATGCAAAAATTTTAAACAAAATATTAGCAAATATGTTACAGTAACTTATCACAAGAATAGTACACTATAGGGGCAGCTAGGTGGCAAAGTGGATAGAGCACCAGCCCTGGATTCAGGAGGACCTGAGTTCAAATCTGGCCTCAGACACATAACACTTACTAGCTGTGTGGCCCTGGGCAAGTCACTTAACCCCACTGCCTAGCCAAAAAAAAAAAAAAGAATAATACACTATGATCAGGTAGGATTTATACCAGGAACTCAAGGTTGGTTCAATATTAAGAAAACTTTCAGCATCATTGAGCATATCAAGACCAAAATCAAAGGAAACCACATGATCGTCTCAATAGATGCAGAAAAAGCTTTTGACAAAATACAGTACCCATTCCTATTAAAAACACTAGAAAGCACAGGTATAAATGGAGTCTTCCTTAAAATAATAAATAGCATCTATATAAAACCTTCAGCAAGCATTATATGTAAGGGGAACAAGCTAGAAGCATTTCCAATAAGATGGGGGTGAAACCAGGATGTCCATTATCACCACTGTTATTCAATATTGTACTGGAAATGTTAGCTTTAGCAATAAGAGAAGAAAAAGAAATTCAAGGTATTAGAAGAGTCAAAGAAGAAACAAAGCTAGCATTCTTTGCAGATGACATGATGATATACTTAGAGAATCCTAGAGAATCAAGAGAAAAACTACTTGAAATAATAAACAACTTTAGCAAAGTTGCAGGCTATAAAATAAACCTACATAAATCATCAGCATTTCTATATATTACCAAAAAGCCCAACAGCAAGAGATAGAAAGAGAAATCCATTTAAACTTACTGTAGACATTATAAAATATTTAGGAGTCTACCTCCTGAAAAACCAGGAACTCTATGAGCACAATTACAAAACATTTTTCACACAAATAAAATCAGATCTAAATAATTGGAAAAGTATCAGTTGCTCATGGGTAGGCCGAGCTAATCTAATAAAAATGACAATCCTACCTAAGCTAATTTACTTATTCAGTGCCATATCAACCAATCTACCAAAAATTTATTTTATGGAGTTAAAAAAAATAATAACAAGATTCATTTGAAAGAACAAAATGCCCAGAATATAAAGGGAACTAATGAAAACAAATGCAGGGGAAGGTGGCCTAGCAATTCCAGATCTTAAATTATATTATAAAACAGCAATCATCAAAACTGGTTGGTACTGGCTAAGAAATAGAGTGGTCAATCAGTAGAATAGATTAAATGCAAGACACAGTAGTTAATGACTATGGTAATCTATTATTTGATAAACCCAAAGACCCCAATGTCTGGCATAAGAACCCACTCTTTGAAAAAAACTGCTGGGAAAATTGGAAAAGAGTATGGCAGAAACTAAGCATAGATCATATTCTCACACCATATACCAAAATAAAGTCAAAATGGGTTCATGATGTAGATATGAAGGCTGACACTACAAGGAAACTGGGAGAGCAAGGAATAGTTTGCCTATCACATTTATGGAGAAGAGAAGAATTCATGACCAACTGGAAGATAGAGAACATTATGAAACACAAAATGGGTAATTTTGATTACATTAAATAGAAAAGCTTTTGCACAAACAAAACCATTGCAACCAAGATTAGAAGGAAAGTGTAAAATTGGTAAATAATTTTTACAATTAGTGTCTCTGACAAGGGCCTCATTTCTAAAATATATAGAGAATTAAGTCAAATTTGTAAGAATACAAATTCCCCAATTTATAAATGATCAAAGGATACGAATAGCCAATTCTCAGATGAAGAAATCAAAGCTGTCTCTAGGTATATGGAAAAATGCTCTAAATCTATTGATTAAAGAAATGCAAATCAAAACAACTCTATGATACCATATCACATCTCTCAGATTGGCCAACATGACAAAACAGGACAATGATAAATGTTGGAGAAGATGTGGGAAAATTGGAACACTAATGCACTGTTGGCGGAGTTGTGAAATGATCCAACCATTTTGAAGAGCAATTTGGAACTGTGCCCAAAGGGCTACAAAAATGTGCGTACCCTTTGATTCAGCAATAGCACTTCTAGGGCTATATCCCAAAGAGATCATATGAATGGGAAAAGGACCCACATGTACAAAAATATTCATAGCACCTTTTTTTGTGGTGACAAAGAATTAGAAATTGAGGGGATACCCATCAATTAGGGAATGGCTGAAAAATTGTGGTATATGCATGTAATGGAAAACTATTGTGCCATAAGAAATGATGAACAGGCTGACTTCAGAAAAACTTGGAAAGACTTGTATGGTCTGATGCTGAGTGAAGTAAGCAGAACCAAGAGAACCTTGCACACAATAACAGCCACATTGTGTAATGACTAATACTGATAAATTTAAAATTGATAAATTCTCAGCAATACAAGAATCTAAGACATCTCCAGAGGCCTCATGATGGAAAATTCTATCCCTATCCAAAGAAAGAACTATGGAAGTTGATTTGCTATCTTTTTTTCTCTTCTGTTGAGTTTTGTTTCCTCTTTCTGATGGTTCTTCCTATTGGTTTTAATTTTTACTTACAACATCACTAATGTGAAAATATGTTCAATAGGAATGTAAATGTATAGCCTATATCAGATTGTGTGACATCTTGGGGAGAGTGGTGGGGAGGAAGGGGGAGAAAAACTTTAAACTCAAAAGCATATGGAAGTGATTGTTGATAAATCAAAATAAATTAATACAATAAATTTTTTAAATGTACTACCTGAGTTGCCATACACTGAGTATCATCACTTACTCTTCCCTCCCCTTATGCGGTTCAGTTGTCAAATACAGTCATTTTACATCTGTGTTATCTCTTATATCTTTCTCTTTTCTAGTATCACTGAAAATCCCCTGAATGAAGCATTTGTTTCATTTAAACTATTGTTATAGCCTCCTAAATGATATTTCTATGTCTTTTCTATTTCATCTTGAATCCAACATTCAAAAACACCATCCAATTAATCTTTTTAAGTCACTACTATTATTATCTCACTTCTCTATATGTAATCATTCAATGGCTCTCTGTTGCTTTTCACTTTATTCATTTGACCCTGGCATTTAAAGTCACACAAAATCTTGCTTCTGTTTTACCTAGTTGTATTTCATATTTTTCCCTCTTTCCATAGGCTATATTTCATCCAAACAGAATCACCTTCTTTTCTCATTTCTCACATTACCTTTTATTGTCTCCATGCTTTTCTTTCTGTCACCATCATTTTTAAATGGACTGCCCCTTCCCTGCTGTCAATTGTCTTCTTTTCTTTTAAGGCCCAAATGAGAATCTAATTCTTTCATTCATGCTTCTTTTACATTCCTACACCCCTCAACCATCATGTGAATGATCTTTCCCTCTTCAACTTTTTCATACCAGTTTTGCTCATTCTTCTTTCTCTCATTGTATTCTACCTTTTATCATATTTGTTAACAAATATATCTTATCTGCTTTCCCTCAACCAAGTTAGAGTATAATGTATGAAAGGACTATATTGTTCTCACCTTTTCATTATTCACATTTAAGATAGTATCTCATACAAAGTGATACTCAAATGTGTGTTAAATTAAAATTTAATTAGTTTATTTAATATCTTGTATTTTCTGAAGGTATAGGAAATAAGTATGCTGACAATGTGGTGTCACAGGCAGCACTACAAAGTAAGACTTTATAATATGCTGCACACATTCCTGGATAGAAAACCCATTAAACTTTATGAATCGGTTAGACACATCAAGTTAGACACCTCCTCAAAGAGCATATCATATCCTTTCCCAAGATCAGTTTATGGGGAAAGTGTATAAGCACCTCAGGCACCATATATTGTGAAAAGAGGGCCTCAAAGACTGAAGCTATAGGAAATAAATACAAACTTTCTTTGCTTCAAAATCTTACCTAGATTACTTACTGGCCTATTTGGGATCCAGGACCACAATATGGAAAAGCAGGGTTTGAAGAAGACCATTGAATAAGGAAATACTAAAATTCATGTGAAACAGAAATGAGTCAATAGCTATGCAAAAGTGAAAATATAGGACAGTAGAATTATGGCCAGTGGTTCAAGATTTTCTTCAACCTGTTAAATCACATATTTGTGTGATTGCACATATGTGCAAACAATACAAGAAGAATAAAATGCTTTGGATCAATTCTATAATATAATGGAAAAGTTTCCTCTTTTGGAGATGAGGGTACAGACATATTCTCACTTGAGAGAAAGATATACATACTGAAATACACTTTTCATTGTAAAATTTGGATAGAATTGGGTAGCTTTTAGAGGAAATAATTGTAAAAATTGAGATAGTGCCGCAAAACTCCACTGTAGGTTATTAATATTAACAATTATAATACATCTGCTAAAACCACAGCAATAAAGATCTGATTGAAAGAAAACCTTTTTGGAATCTACAGAGTTCCACAAATTTATCACTATACACACACATACATACACACATGCCCACACACATACACAAATATATATGTATATGCCTATATGTACACATATACATATATATGTATGTGTGTGTGTATATATATATGTGTATATATATATATATATATATATATATATATATATATATATAAAATTATATGTCAAATTTAATTATGCAGTTAAAAAGGAAACCTAAAGAATTATGAGCTAGGTTTATATATTATATAATTAATTCCTTAGATGTATGAGCAATCATTGGCTGTTTGACTAACAACTGGCAATTTGCTATCCTCTCTATATTATGGGTAAAACATGACTTTCAGGTAATAGTTAAACTGGATTTATTAAGGCCTATTCCTGTGTTCTAATTTTGGTCAAGCAAAGTAGAGAAAGTATCGATATGGTGATCAATTAGTCCTGAAAGTAGTAAATACTCTTGTTATGAAAACATCCAACAGACTCCTACCAACCTGAGAAATGATTAATTCTTGGCATTTTTTGTTATTAACATTATATTTAGAGAGGTAGTTGTTGTGCTTGTCCTTCATTCTCAAAGAGGACCATGACATCAGGAAGATGATGACATGACTTGCAACGACTTTGAGTGAGTGTGCTTTGCAAGGTCACCAGTCTCAATTTGTCCTCCAGAGCCATCTGGGTCCAGTGGCCAGATATTCATCAAGACAACTGGAGATCATCCAGGATGCAATGGGAGACCCTGGCCCTTTTAAGTTAAGAGTCTTTTCAGATTCTAACTTTGAGTGAATAACACACATTCAACGAATAGATCTCTTTAAGAAGTCAAGAGATGGCCCCTTTACTAAAAACAATCAAACTGGTAAAGGAATACCCTCAGGATTGCTGGCCAAAAGAGAAATAGTTACTATTTACATTCATTCTGAGACTGGAGGGCCCCCAAAATAACCATTAAGTGGTGCTTGAGTGGCGATTTATTGTAGTCCAAACTATGAGCTCCAGAGAGTATTGGGTTTACGTCTTGGTCTTTGAGAAAGAAATCTAATCAGTAACCCCCAGAGAACAGAAGGAGAGGGAGAGGGAGAGGGAGAGGCAGAGGTGGGACAAGACAATGAGCTGAGTTACTCAATTGGAACTGGCCAGCTGGGTGTCTATTCATGCATCTCAGGCTACTCACAGATTGTGTTTGTCCTTCATTCTCAAAGAGGACCATGATATGAGGAAAATGATGACATGACTTGCAACTGACTTTTATTTGAGTGATGGAGGCCTGTGCACCTGGGTCACCAGTCTCAATTTGTCCTCCAGAGCCATCTGGGTCCAGTGGCCAGATATTCATCATGACAACTGGAGATGGCCCAGGATTTAATGGGAGACCCTGGCCCTTTTAAGCTAGGGTCTTTTCAGGTTCTCACTTTGAGTAATGCACATTCAGAGATATAGAGGGAATGTGATGGATAGAAAGCAGGCCTTTGGATTTAGGAGTATGGTTTCATATACTTTTTTGACACATACTTGCAATGTGACTATGATCAAGTCAATAGGACTCTCATGGTAACTTTTGCATCACCTTATTCTACCTGTGAAAGACCACAAGTAAGAAAAGTCACTAATCTGAATTTGTGGAGAAAATTTGCACATTGAGAGTTATACATATGAAAAAGTTGATATTCCAGACCCAACAATATTGGTTTGTGGTTTGAGCAACTTTAGAAGACTTTTTGAGGGTTTGTTAGTTTTGTTGTTTGCTGAGCCATCACCAGCTATCTTGCCTTATGTCTTGCCACTGGACTCGTTATAACTCTGGAGGAGAGAGGAGGCTGATGACTTTGCACAGCTCTGCCTCATTTAAATCCAATTCACTTACAAGTCAAGACATCAGCCTCCTAATGTCATTTGTCCTATTCAAGATTAAAGGACAAGCAACAGTTTTGCTATTTATACCTTTGGTTCTATTCTTATGATTAAGGTGTACTAATAGGAATATAACTTCAAAGTTTAAGCCAGAGGCATGCTTTTTTTTAATTATTATTATTATTGCAAACAGTTCTTTATCAAAGTGATTAATTTTAAACAACATTAATCAATAACAAACACAGTTAGTGTGTGTGTGTGTGTGTGTGTGTGTGTGTATGTGTGTGTGTGTGTGTGTGTGTGTTGTATATGGAATAACATTTTACAAATCAGTTTCAGTTTATATTCTGGACTAACACTATCTATGGCTGACATATCTTTTGCTTGGAAAATTAATAAAGTCTTTCATGACTTCTATGAGTTTTTAGGGTGTTTTTGGTCAACATAGTTATGACAGTAATTTAATATTGCTTAAAATTTTGAACAAAGTTGTTATAATTAATGTTAACATATTTTCCTTCATCAATTTCCCATTTTTCATCATCCAAAGCTTTTTTAAAGATAGAACAAGTTGGCATTATTTTAATTTTATGTTGCATATTTTTTTCTCATTTTTTCTCCTAAAGTTATAAAAATGAAAAAAGTAAAATAAAGTTATAAAAATGATTATTCACAGATTGCTGATTGTACATAGATAGTTGATGCAGGACTAACTCCAGTATTAGTGTCACGTTATTTCCTATCCAATAAAACAGAATCATTTCTACCTTTTGTGATACTTGTTGCCTTCTTTGCCCAACATCTCTTTCCTCTGGAAGAAAATACTAATTAGGTATAGCAAAAAGTTCTCTATAGGAAACAATTTTTACACTCTCTCATATTACTCAACCTAATCTTCTAATATAATTCTGGTTGTCCAAAATGGGCATTCACACCTACTTAGATATTTTATACAAAAGTTTAAGAAATGTGGGGAAAAATTCAGAACAAAGAGAATAGAAGAACCCAGAAAGCACTTCAGTCACCTTACTTGTCAAATGAGGGAAGATGACAAAAAACATTAGGTTTGAATATAAACTTCTCTGCAAAATATTATAAAGAAGGATGAAAGTTGATTTTGAGCAACATTCTTTCATGAAATTTAAAAAAAAGAGAAGGATTAAAGTAGTTAAGACAGAGCCAAGATGGTGGAGAAAAGACAAGGACTCACCTGAGCTCTCTCAAAGCCCCTCCAAACATCTTTAAATACTGCCTTAAAATGAA
The DNA here is from genome assembly GCF_003287225.1 of Phascolarctos cinereus. Classification (NCBI taxonomy): domain Eukaryota; kingdom Metazoa; phylum Chordata; class Mammalia; order Diprotodontia; family Phascolarctidae; genus Phascolarctos; species Phascolarctos cinereus. The sequence goes on from NW_027555847.1 coordinate 193,065,615, forward strand.
ATGTGGATGAAGTAAACCCACAAAAGATTGGGGTGAAATAATTTTCCTGCTGAAAACACTTACCAGGTTGGCAGGAAAGGTATGCCCCCTAGGCTAAGATTGGAACACACTCCAGTTTAGGCAGAATCTCAGCAAACCAACAGCAGGACTTGAGGGTGACTGAATCAGCAACAGCAGTAGAAGCTTCCAGAGCTCTTAGCCTAAAAGGAGATCAGACAATTGATCTAAAGGAAATTATGCAGTCCCTTTGTTGGCACTGAACGTAGGATACTGTTGCATTGCCCGTTAGGGTTAGAACCAACTCTGAAAGCAAAAGCAAGAAAGTCTTGAAAGTTGGGACAGTGCCCCCTTCATCCTAGGAGCAGAGCCAAACTTTAACATAAAATTAATAGTCAAGAAATAGGCTAGAAAAGTGAGCAAATAACAACAACAATAACAACAACAAAAAGAACCAGACCATAGAAAGTTACTTATGGTTACAGGAATGATCAAAACATAAATTCATAAGAAGACCACAAAGATAAAACTGCTATGTCCAAAGCTTCAAGGAAAAATGAGAATTTATCTCATGGCCAAAAAGCATTCCTGGGATAGCTCAAAAAGGATTTTAAAAATCAAATATGAAAGGCTGATTAAATATTGGGAATATAAATGAGTCTGACAAAAAAAATTGTGAAAATTGAGTCAGTAGTTTGGCACAGAAGGCTCAAAAAAATGAAGAAAATAAAAACAAAATTGTCAAAGGTTAAAAGAAGTGCAAAAATCTACTAGAAAGAAGAATTCATTTAAGAGTGAAATAGGCCAAATGAGGGCAAGAAGACACAAAAATTCACTGAAGAAAAGAACTCCTTTAAAAATACAAATAGCCAAATGGAAAAGAAGGTACAAAAGCTCACTGAAGAAAATAATCCCTTAAATATTGGAATTGGACAAGTGGAAGCTAATGACTCCATGAGACTCCAAGAAATAATGAAACAAAATCAGAAGACATTTAGAATACAAGAAAATGTAGACTATTTCAAGGGGAAAAAAAACTGACCTGAAAAATAGATCCAGAAGAGATAATTTTAAAAGTATTGGACTACTTGAAAGATATGATAAAACAAAAAAGATCCTAGACATCAACTTTCAAGAAATTATGAAAGAAAGAAAATACTACCTTATATCCTAGAAGCAGAGGATAAAATAGAAATTGAAAGAATCAGGCCATCACTGGATCATAAGGAGTTCAATGAGGGTAAACTGTTTGTATGCCTACATAGGAAGATGAAATGTATAAGTCCTAAATTGTCGTTATTAGGTCAATCAGGAAGAGTATATACTGATAGATGTCATGGAATTGAATTGAACATGAGGAATGATTTCAAAAAGAAGTAAAATTAGAGGAGAAAGGAGGATAAATGGGGTAAATTTTTTCACATGAAAGATGAATGAAAAAAAGAGTTTTAAAGTAGAGGGGAAGGTGGAGGATGGGCAATGCCTGAATCTTACTCTCATTGAAATTGGCTCAAAGAGGGAATAACAGGCAATCAGTTGGGTATAGGAATCTATTTTACCCTATAGGATAGTAGGAGAGAAGGGAGATAAGGAAAGAATAGGAAGATTGAAGGGAGAGCAGATGGGCAGAGGTAGTGGTCAATAGGAAAACAGATTTTTGCAGAGGGACAAGGTGAAAGGAGAGAGAGAAAAAAAATAAAGCAGAGGAAAATAGGATAGAGAAAAACACACAGTTACCATAACTGTGAATTTGAGTGGGATGAACTCATCCATAAAATAGAAGCAGAAAGCAGAATAAATTAAAAACTAGAATCCTACAGTATGTTGCTTACAAGAAACAACTTTGAAGTAGAGAGATATACAAAGTAAAAGGGGCTAGAGAAGAATCTATGATAAAGCTGAAATTTTAAAAAAGTCATAGCAATCACAATTTCACATAGAGCAAAGGCAAAAAAAAGGATAAATTTAAAAGAGTTAAGCAGAGAAACTGCATTTGGTGAAAAGGCACTAAAGACAGCAAAATAATATCAGTACTAAAAATGTAGGCACCAAATAGCATAGCATCCAAAATTCTTAAAGGAAAAATTACAGGAGTTGCAGGTGGAACTAAACAGAAGAATTATACTAGTGAGAGACCTCAACTTTTCCCTCTCAGAATTAGAAGAATTTAACCAAAAAAAATATGAAAAAAGTTAAGGAGATGAAGAGAGTTTGAGAAAAAATAGATATAATACACCTCTGGAGAAAATTGAATGAGAATAGAAAGGGATGTACTTTTTTCCTCAGTGATGTATGAAACCTCACAAAAATTGATCATGAATTAGGGCTAGAAATCCTCACAACCAAACACAGAAAAGTAGAAATATTAAATGCATCCTTTTCAGATCATAATGGAATAAAATTGCATTCAATAAAAAGCAGTGGAAACAAGGGACAAAAGTTAATTGGAAATTATGTAACCTAATCCTAAAGAATATGTGGGTCAAAGAATAAATCATAGAATCAACAATTTCATTAAAGAGAATGACAACAATGAGAAAGCATACCAAAACTTATGAGATGCAGCCAAAGCAGTACTTAGGGAAATTTTGTATCTCTGAACACTTACATCAATAAAATAGAGAACGAGCAGAGCAATGAACTGGACATGGAATTAAAAATATGACTAGTAAAATAACAAATTAAACATCTCCAATTAAACAACAATTTGGAACACTAGAAAATTAAAGGAGACATTTTTAAAAATGGAAAGCAAAAAAAATGAAAAACCCTGTTGAACTAATAAATAAAACTATGAGCTGATTTTATGGGGAAAACAATAAAATAAATAATTGATTAATTTGATTTAGAAAAAAAAGAGAAAATGGAATGACCATTATCAAAAATTAAAAGCATGAATTAATCATCAATGAAGAAAGAATTAAAGCTTTTAGGAGCTAATTTTCCCAATTATATGCCAGTAATCCTGACAATCTAAGTAAAATACATGAATATTTACAAAAAACAAAATTATAAATTGCCCAGATTAACAGAAGAGGAAATAGAATACTTAAACAATTCATCTTAGAAAAAGAAATTGAACAAGTATTCAATGAGCTCCCTAAGAAAAAGAATCCCTGGCAAAGATGAATTCACATGAGAATTCTACCCAAAATTTAAAGAACAATTAATTCCAATACTATATAAACTATGTGGGGAAAAAAAATAGACACAGAAGGAGTACTACTAAATTCCCTCTATAAAACAAATGTTGTACTCATTCCTAAATCAGGAAGAGTAAGCACAGAGAAAGAATACTATAGACCAATTTTCCTAATGAATATTTATGCAAAGAAATTAAATAAAATTCTTGAAAATAGAATACAACAATATATCACAAAGATCATACAATATAGCTGGGGGATTTATACCAGGAACACAGGGCTAGTTCAATATTAGGAAAAACTATAAACATAATTGACTATATCAATAACAAGAAAAAATCACAAATAATGTGATTATCTCAATAGATTCATAAAAAGCTGTGACAAAATTAAACTCAATCCTATTAAAAAGACTAAAAAGCATAGTCATAAATTGAGCTTTCCTTAAAATGACAAGTACTATCTAGCTAAAACTATCAGCAAGTATTATTCGTAGTAGAGATAAAGCTAGAAGCCTTCCCAACAACATCAGTGGTGAAGCAAGAATGCACATTATCATCACTGCTATTCAATATTGTACTAGAAGTAATAGCTATAGCAATAACACAAGCGAAAGTAGTTGAATGAATAAAAATATGCAATGAGGAAACAAATGCCATTCTGCAAATGATATGATGGTATACTTATAGAATCTTAGAGAATCAACTAAAATACTAGTTGAAATAATTAACAAATTCAGCAAAGCTGTAGGATACAAAATACACCCACATAAGTCATCAGCATTTCTCTATATTGTCAACAAAGTCCAGAAAGAAGAAATACAAAGTGAAATTCCATGTAAAATAACTATATACAAAATAAAATATTTGGTAATCTACCTGACTGGACAAACCTAGAACTTAATGAACAAAATTACGAAACACTTTTACCACAAAAAATGTGACATGTAAATATTTTTGGGGGAAATTGCTCATAGTTAGGCTGAGCCAATATAATAAAAATGACAATTCTACCTAAATTAATTTACTTATTCAGTGACATACCAATTAAATTCCAAAAAAAAAAAAAATAGAGAGCTAGAATAAATAATTTTAAAATGCATCTGGAAGGAAAAAAGGTCAAGAGCAACCAGAGAATAAAACGAAAACAAAATGTCAAGAAAGGTGACCTGGCAGTATCATATCTCAAACTCTATTATGAAGTGGCAATCATCATAACAATCTGTTGCTGGCTAAGAAATGGGATGGTGGATCAGTGGAATAGATTAGGTACATTGTGCACCGTAATAAATACAAAGATCCAAGCCTTTAGGACAAGAACTCATGATTTGACAAAAATTGCTGGGAAAACTGAAAAGCAGTTTTTCAGATACTAAGTATGGACTAACATCTCACACTATGTACTGAAATAATGTTAAAAAGGTTGCATGATTTACACATAATGGGCAATATCATAAGCAAATTTAGGGAGCTTTGAATAGTTTACCTGTCAATTATGTGGATAAGGGAAGAATTTATGAGCAAACAAAAGACAGAGAACATTACAGGATGTAAAATGGATAATATTGATTGCATTAAACTAAACATTTTTTGCACAAACAAAATCAATGCAAGCATGATTAGAAGGAAAGTAGTGGGAAATTGCCAGCAAGTTGCTTTGATAAAGACCTTGTATCTCAAATACATACAGAACCATTTCAAAGTTATAAAAATGTGTAATTTCCAAATAGTCAAATGATATGAACAGACTTTTCAGAAGAATAAATACAGGCTATCTATAGCCTTATGAAAACATGCACTAAATCACTATTGATTAGAGAAATGCAAATTAAAACAGCTCTGAAGTACCACCTCACATTTATCAGACTGACTAATATAATGAAAAAGAAAAATGACATGGTGAAAAGGATGTAAAAAAATGGGACAATGATGCACTGTTTGTGGAGTTGTGAATTGATCCAACCTTTTTAAAGAAAAATTTTGAACAAAGCCCAAATGGCTGTAAAACTCTGCAAATTCTTTGAATCAGCAATGCCACTACTAGCTCTGTGTCGCTAATATATAAAAAAATTAAGAATTACCTAGATGTACAAAAACAGTGATAGGAATTCTTTTTGTGGTAGCAAAGAATTGAAAATTAAGGGGATATCCATCAGTTGGTTAATGGCTGAATAAGGTATGGATATATGATTGTGATGGGATATTGTGCTATAAGAAATGATGAGCAAGATGATTCCAGAAAAACTTAAGAAGACTTACATAAACTGGAGCAAAGAAAAGTGGACATAACCAGGAGAACTTATTGTGCAATGATTAAGCGAGAATGATTTAGGTATTTGCAGTAATAAAATGATCCCAGACAATTCCAAAGGATTTGTGATGAAAAAATACTATCCACTTCCAGAGAAAGACCTGATGGAGCTCAATTTCAGATCAAAGCATACTTTTGTTGTTGTTGTTGTTGTTTTAACTTTATTTTTGGGGGAAGGATATATATTTTTTTTCTTTCACAGTATGGGTAATATGTAAATAAGCTTTGAAAGAACACATATATATTTTGTATATCAAATTCCTTGCCTTCTTAAGGAGGAGAGGAAGTAAGAGGATTCAGACCTCAAAATTTCAAAATAATGTTGTTTAAAATTCTTTTTACATGTAATTAGAAAAATATTAAATGCTTATTTAATAAAAATAAACTCTTGGGGAGATGGAGCCAAGATGGTGGAGTAAAGGTAAGGATTTGCCTGAACTCTTTCCCAAATCCTTCCAAATACTTTTTAAAAATGTCTCAGAAAATTCTAGAGCAGCAGAACCCATAAAAACATTACTGAAATAAATTTCCAGCCCAAGAGAACTTGAAAGGTGAACAGGAAAGGTCTCTTGCAGGGTACTAGAAGAGTGCAGTCCAACACAATCCCTGGTAGCTCAAATACTGTCCCAGTAAACCTGGAGCAGGCATTGGGGCAACTGAAATCCTGGCAGCAGGGGTGGTTTCCAGACCTTTCAGCCCACAACACCAAAGACAACTTAGAAGACCAGAAGGAAAGGTATGTCATGCCTGAGAGTGGAGTGAAGTCCAGCTCAGGTCATGCCATCATAGCTCTGGCCCCAGCAAACCAGGAGCAGGCCTTTGGAGTGGTTGAATCACCAGTGGCTGTGGCAGTCGTAGCAGCAGCAGGTATGGTTGTTTCCGGAGCTCTCAGGCTACAGGCAATAAGGAGATTGAACAACCGGTCTGAAGGAGATTACAGGGATCTCTGTGATAGCACTAAAGCAGGACTCTGTTGCTTTTCCCATAGTCAGATCCAGATCTCAATCCTGGGTGACAGTCCCAGGGCAAGGAGGAACATTAGTATAGCAGAGCTTGTGGCCACAGAGGAGGGAGAACCCTCCTCACAGTTCCAGGGAAGAGAAAAGTGCTTGTGGTCACTCACAACAAGAGCAAAAAGCAGGAGAGTAGTAGATCACACCACCCTGGAAGAACTGAAAACTTACAGGTTCCTAGAAGTATCTCTGAAAACAGCTGGACAAAACCTCTGGAACTTTAAACAGTGCACCCTCTGGCCTGGAAGCAGAGCCCTACTTTAAAAAAGAATCACAAGTCAAGTAATACGCTGGGAAAATAGCAAATAACAGAAAAAAATGAACTGTGACTATAAAAAGTTATTATGGTGACAAGGAAGATCAAAACACACACTCAAAAAAAGATAGCAAAGTCAAAGCTTCTATGTCCAAAGCCTCCAAGAAAAATATGGATTGATCTCAGGCCATGGAAAAGCTCAAAAAGCATTTTGAAAATCAAATAAGAGAAGCAGAGGAAAAATTGGGAACAGGAATTAGAGTGATGCAAAAAAATTATGAGAAAAAAGTCAATAACTCAGCAAAGATAGCACAAAAATACTGAAGAAAATGACACCTTAGAAAGCAGACTAGGCCAAATGCTTAAAAAAAAAAAAAGAGGTCCAAAAAGTCAATGAGGAAAATGCCTTAAAAAGAGAGTTGGCCAAATGTAAAAGGAGTTCCAAAATCTCATTGAATAAAACAATTCCTTAAAAATTAGAATGGAGTAAATGGAAGCTAATGACTTTATGAGAAATCAAGAAGAAATAAAACACAACCAAAAGAATGAAAAAAAAATGGAATACAATGTAAAATATCTTGTTAGAAAGACAACTGACCTGGAATATAGATCCAGGAGAGGGAATTTTAAAATTATTGGACAAAATGAAAGACATGATCAAAAAAAGAGCCTAGACATCATCTTTCTTTTTTTTTTTAATTTTTTTTCCCATATGCTTTTGAGTTGAAAATTTTTTCTCCCTTTTTCTCCCCCCCACCCTCCCCAAGACGGCGCACAATCTGACATAGGCTTTACATTTACATACCCATTAAACATATTTTCACATTAGTGAAGTTGTAAGTAAAAATTAAAATCAATAGAAGGAACCATCAGAAAGATGAAACAAATTCAACTTAAGGTAAAAATAAGTGAGAGCAATTTGACTTCCATAGTTCTTTCTTTGGATGTGGACAGCATTTTCCATCCTGAGGCCTCTGGAGATGTCTTAGATCCTCGTAATGCTGAGAAGGATTCAGTTTAACATTCTTAGTCATTGCATAATGTGGCTGCTATTGTATACAAAGTCCTCTGGGTTCTGCTCACTTCACTCAGCATCAGACCATATAAGTCTTCCCAGGTTTTTCTGAAGTCAGCCTCCTAGACATCACTTTCAAGAAAAATCAAGGAATATTTCCCTGATACTCTGGAACAAGAGGGTAAAATAGAAATTGAAAGAATCTACTGATCACCTCCTGAAAGAGATCCCAAAATGGAAACTTCCAGGAATATTATAGTCAAATTCCAGAGTTCCAAAGTCAAGGAAAAAATATTTCAAGCAACCAGAAAAAAAATTCAAGTATCATAGTCACAGTGAGGACAGCACAATATTTAGCAGCTTCTACATTAAAGGATTAGAGGGCATAGATATGACGTTCTGGAGGGCAAAAGAGCTAGGATTACAACCAAGAATCATCTACCCAGAAAAACTGAATATAATGCTTCAGGGGGGAAATTGACATTCAGTGAGATAGAGGAACTCAAGAGAAGCATAAAAAGGTAAACAGGACGGGGAAATCATAGGGGACTTAATAAGGTTAAACTGTTTACATTCCTACATGGAAAGATGATATTTATAACTCATAAAACCTTTCTCACTATTAGAGTAGTTAGTAGTATATATAGACAGAGAGCACAGGTGTGAGCTAAATATGAAGGGATGCTATGTAAAAAATAAGATTCAAGTGTGAGAGAGGAATTTACTTGGAGAAAGAGAAAGGGAGAGGTAGAATGGGGTAAGTTATCTCATGTAAAAAAAGGCAAGAAAAAGCTTTTACAATGGAGGGGATTAGGGAGGTAGTAAGGTGGAGTGAGCAATCCTTATTCTCACTTGAATTCACTCAAAGAGGGAATAACATAAACAAGCAATTGGGTATAGAAATCTTTATTACCTTACAGGAAAGTAGGTAGGGCTGGAAATAAGAGAAGGGGGAAGTGATAGAAGGGAAGGAAGATTGGGGGACAGGATGGTCAGAAGCAAAACACTTTTAGGAGGGACAGGGTGAAAGGAGAGAGAGAATAGAATAAATGGGGGTGGAGGAATAGGATGGAGGGAAATAGCAATAGTAACTGTGAAAAAAAATTGAAGCAAGTTTCTCTGATAAAGGCCTCATTTCTCAAACATATAGAGAACTAAGTCAAATGTATAAAAAATAAAAGCAAAGATATAATCAGTTTCCAGATGAAGTAATCAAAGCTATCTATAGTCATAAAAAAAAAAAACATTTTAACTCACTATTGATTGGAAAAATGCAAATTAAAACAATTGTCAGGTATTACTTCACACCTATTAGATTTTCTTATAGGACACAAAAGGTAAATGACAAATGTTACAGGGGATGTGGAAAAAATAAGACACTGTTGGCAGAGTTGTAAACTGATTCAGCTATTCTATAGAGCAATTTGGAACTATACCCAAAGGGTTATAAAACCATGCATACCCTTTGAACTAGCAATACCACTACTAGGTCTGTATCCCAAAAGAGTTAAAAAAAAAAACAAAAAGGAAAGGGAACTATATGTACAAAAATATTTATAAGAGTTCTTTTCTGGGAGTAAAATTTAGAAACTGAGGAGATGGCTATCAATTGGGGAATAGTTGAACAAGTTGTGGTATGTAATGATGGAATACTATTGTACTATAAGAAATGATGAGCAAGATGCTCTCAAAAAACCAAATTCAATACACAGCTTTTCAAAGCACACTCAACTAGCAGCCTAGTTTCCACTAAATCATAAGACTGTAGCTCTTGGAGAAGGAACTCATTTGACCAGGAAAACTTAAAAGGAACCTGATAGAAATTAGGTTTAAACTAACATCTTACATCATATACTATGGTAAGGACCAAATGAATGCATAACTTGGAATATAAAAGGGTACATCAAAAACAAATTTAAAAAGCAAGAAGAAATTACCTTCAGATATATAGACATGGGGAAGATGTTCATAAACTATAAGAGATAGAAAGGATTATAGAAGATAATTAAATAGGTATTGAATGAACAAATTAAAAGGGACACCATTTATGGGAGAAAATAATCTTTATAGTTTCTCTGACAAATACATGATTTCTAAGACATAGAAGAAACTGATTAATTGTACAAAAATAAGGGCTATTTTGTAACATAAATGGTCAAAGGTATAAGCAGTAATTCCTAAGGAAGAAATCCAATTTATCAACAGCTATCTAAATAGTAATCCATATTAACAATTAAAGAAATAAAAGTTACAGCCATACTGAGATTTTTCTTCATATCTATCATACTAGCAAATTTGATAAAAAAGAAAAAAGATACAAATGTCAGAAAGGTCAGTGTGTGTGTGTGTGTGTGTGTGTGTGTGTGTGTGTGTGTGTGAGTGAGTGTCTGTGTGTATGTGAACAGTAAATCCTTTTCTGTCTTTGGCATCCTCACATCTGTAAAATTCTTAACATTTATCCTCTCTTTCAATAGGTTATTCTCTCTAAGTATGTTATGGCAGAAACAGAGAATATTTATTTATTTTTAATTTTGTCTTTATTCTTGAAGCTGATATGAGAATGATAGAGTTGACTCACTGGTTTTTTTTTTAATTTTATCTGAATTCTGATTATATTGTCTTAAAAAAAATTTTCCTAAAACAAGATTTAATCTTTGCCCTATGCTACAGTAGAATCTTCAGGATATCTTCTGTTAGAAACTGATGTCTCTGATTCCGCCATTGTCCTTAACATGACATAAATCTTCAAAACACCCAGGTATCCATAATAAGAGGGATGTGAACAAACCTAAACTTCCAAACCACATTTTTAAAAAGAAGTTTCTACCCCCAACCTGTTAGCCTTTCCAGTTCAAAGTAATTCTCACCAATTTCTCAATAAATAAATTAAAACTCACTGAAATGAAATACTAAATTTTCACTAGGTTTGCAAAACTTAAAAAAAATAAACTTGCCCTCAACTTCTGGTTTACATTTAGAGAACCTTCATTTTTAGGGGTGGTATGGAAATTTAAGTTATTTTTTTTATTATTTATTAATATGTACCAGTCCACTCCTAAACAGAAAGATACAAGTTATCAAAGTGCTTCAAAACTTTGACACAGAAGCTACCTCCAAAATGATTAACTTGGTCTAGCAACATATTTCCAATCGAGCTACACAACTAAATCAAATTTATAAAGAAGAAGAATCTCTGAAACAGAAAAGTTTTCCAGGTCTTCATAATGGCCTATTCATTTCAAGCAATGATTAATCAAATCCCAATAAAAATTGCCATCAGTATTGTGCTTTAAAGTTGGTAAAGATCTTTTTATTTCTTGCCTCATATAAATATCATCAAAAGAGTAAGAAGGTATTGTTGTCTCCAAATGGTAGATGACAAAACAGAAGTTTTGCATGGCTAAGTTACTGGTCAATAAATAGTAAGCTTCAGAGACAGATTCTGAATCCAAGCCCTTATGATTTCAGAGTTACTTCTTTCAGTGAGCAAAGTAGAACTAAAGAATTTGGAGATTTCCTCAAGATTTCTTGAAATCAGATTTGGTTTGAGGTATACAATTATGTTTACACAATCAACCCATCAATGTTTTTGCCTTGCTGGTGACACTGATAATCAAATCAATTTTGGTAATTCTACTAAATGAATCCAGAAATTTCTTTCAAACCCTCTGTGCCTTTCATTACTTCATTCAAGTTCCCTGCATTTGCTTTGAGGGATTTCTGAAAAGGTGAAGTTATTAATGTTTGGTATGTCATATTGTCAACCTTGTCAGATTGTTCAATTATAAGTACACATAGCCTCAAAAAAAAAATATGTAGCGCTTGGAACATAGTATACATTACATAAATGATTGCTGCTTATGCATATGGAAACGTATATTTAAATAACATATTTTTTTTCTTTTCATTCAATGTAATTAAATTAAGTATTTCTTAAATACCTGCCATGTGCAATGGACTGAGAAAGATTCTGGGGATAGTAAGAACAAATAATGTAGTATCTGTCTTCAAGGAGCTTATAATCTCTGGGGAGTATATACTAGTCCACATACATAGGTATTGAAAAATGTCAAAGTATATACAAAGGAGCTGAGGAAGACAAGAAGAATGCTAGTGTCAGGAGAGACCTCACATAGTGAAAGCATTTGTATTGAACGTTAAAGGGAGCTAGATGTACTCCTAATTGCCACTAGTGTTACTCTCTCCTTGTGAACTCCAAATACTATGCAGAGGTTCATAGAATCATAAATCTAGAGTTAGAGTTCATATAATTCAATCTCATTTTACAAATGAAGAAACTGAGACACATTTTAACTTTATATTATCTTCATAGTCTAATTTTAATTTTATTTTATATGATTTGTCCGAAGTCACATAAGAAACTAAAGGTTATAACTGGAACCACAGTTATAACAATAATAAACTCAGATTGTGAGTTGTGACTGCAGGCTCAGTGCCCTATTCCATGTACTGCTATCATTTGACATACTTTATAATGATTTAAGCATTTAAAATAAAGCAACCCCCTCTATCTTTATGATGAGCTTGGAATCTTTTAGAGATATTCAAAAATATGAGGCATGGATAAAAATTCCAGTTTCAATGGGTTTTTTTTTATGTACAAAAAGACAACAATTAGCACACTTGGCAAAATGAGCAGAGGTATTTTCACTAGTGACTTACGAAAACAATCACAGCATGTGTTATCTTCCAGTGAACCTTATATGTATCACATATGGAAGCAAGGTATGAAAAGCACACTCATCTCTTAAGCAATTATGGTCTTCCTCTTAATTCCAGTAATTTGGTCTATTCCCAGGGATTCTGAAAAAGCAAAAGGAGATTTACTTTTTAAATCAGCTTGAGGTATCATGCAACCTGCCTTATTTTCCTGTATCCATCTTCTCTTATTGGAAACTTCTTAATTGATGAATGAGGACTTTATCAAGTTTGGCAGGAGTCGTTATGTCTGTGATTTTCCTTGAAATGTATCTGTCATGCAGTTCAAAATTGAATAGCCGGTTTTGGGCCTAACCATAGACATGGCACTGACTTAAGGCACTCTGAAGGGAATGAATGATTAATGCAGTTTATAGACAGAATAACGCTTCCTCTGTCTCATGTGCTTTTTGTATGTAATCTCCAGTGGCTCAAGTTCGGATGGATCTAATGAAAAAGGACTGGATGTTTTCCACCTTCCCTTCAGAGCATGCTGTACGATTTATCCACTGACAAAATGTGCTAATGAAATGTCACCTTGGACAGCTTGCTTGAGGATTGATGGGCTCGAAAGTTTTTCACTTTATTTAACTTTTTCAGGAAAAATGAATAAGTCCTCCAAACTCTGTATGATATAGAGATCCATTTTGGTTTCCAACTTAGGAAGAAGTAGATGTGCTTGTGATGGAATAAGAGGCAATTGCAAGAAACTGAGGGTACAAATGAAATGAATAAATAAATGCAAAGCTAAAAGTATGTGACTTTATGCAGATCCCAATCTCCAAATTACCATCTTGTTCCAAAATTTTAAGGTGTTTCTAAGTGATGATTCTGTTGTGATGATTCTGCATAAAATAATGTCTGCCAGGGAGAAAAACAAAGCAAAAGCAAGAGCACAGCGCAATCAACAGGAATGCTGTTTATCTGTTCTTTTTGCCAGCATGTCTTGAATCCAAACAGTGGATCTTGTCTCTTCATTCAAGATAGTTTAAAGTCTCTTGTTATGTCCTAGCTCACACAAATCCGCCTAATCTAAAAACAATGGCTCATAGAGCCAAGGAAAAATGAAAACCAAGAGAGAGGATCAGGAAGTGGGAGAATTGGAAACAATGTGTTTATTGACAGAAATAAAAATACAAAGAAACACACTGGACCAGTGCTCATAATATTCAGAAAGTAAGCCCAAATATTAAAATAAAAATTAAACCATGGGGAAAAGGAGGGATAACTGTTTTAGGCTGTGCATTCTAAGAAGGAACAGAAGGAATGAGCTTGCTCAAAATAATGTGTCTCTGTGTCTGTGTCTGTGTCTGTGTCTGTGTCTGTGTCTGTCTCTCTTCTCTCTTTCTCAACACTTATCTATTTATCTTTCTCTCTCCCCACTGTAATTGTTAAAAAAAAGTTTTCAGAATTCAGTGATTAAATAATAAAGAAAAAAACTAGGTCTAAGAGACACTCAGACATAGGAGAGACAAAAGTAGCGATTCTAATAGTTTTGCCATCTGAAAAGCTAGACAGGAGGCAAATAAGCAGTAAACATTAGTTAGCCAATGGCTCTAATTGTTAGTACAATGGCAAGCAAAGACATGATGTGATGTTTCATTCCATAGTGATGATGTGGGAATGAGGATACAGAGAAGCAATAAATAGGACAGGGAATAAAGAGTAAGTGGTGTTAAGAATATAAGAAGAAAAATCATTGTGAAGGTTGAAGAATTATGTCTTCATTCTCATAGTGACCTTCAGTTTATTGATACTTCCTTATAATTCTGGTCTAGTATCCATGTTCTGCTCCACTTTTCTCATTATATAATGAGTAGGCTTTATCAGCAACTATATGTTCATCTTTCTCTAGAGTCCCTAGCCCTTTTGTCTTTCCATCGTTTGGTTCTCATTATTCCTAAACCTTAGGTCATCTCATCATCTGTTTTCTTTGATTTAGGTATAGTACCAGGGAACAGTACCTTGTTTTGAGAACTCCTTGTGTGGGAATTCCCTTCACTGGTGTAGATTAGTAGCAGCAGCAGTGGTGGTGGTAGTAGTAGTAGTAGTAGTAGTAGTAGTAGTAGTAGTAGTATAGTAATAGCAGCAGTTGTAGTGTTGGGGACAGTGGAGGTGATGGTGGTGGTGGTAGTAGTAAGACACCTTTATATAGCATTTTATGGGCTTACAAAAAAAAATACTTTTATAAACTTGTGAAAGGAAGTCCTGAATTGCCCAGCAGAAATTTGCATAGGAAGAGGAAAACAGATCTTTCCCCATGAGAAATTAGAGGCTTTATGTGTGATCCCATTACTTATGCGTTGCACAGAGTATGAAGTCTTGTTGCTATGAAAAGGTGGCAGCCAACGCAAATCATTACTAAGTTAATGTTAGCTTGGGTAGCCTAAGAAATCTGTCCTTGGTTCTGTGCTGTTTCAACATTATTTTCAGTGACTTAGATGAAGGTCTAGGTAGGCATTTTTATCCATTTGGAGATAACACATGGTGGAAGATGGAATCAGGATCCAGAAAGATCTTCCGAAGCTAGAACTAAGACCTAAAGCTAATGAGATGGCAATTTTCTTTTTTTTTCCCGGGAACAGTGTTTGAACTGGGATTTGATTCTGTACAAGACTCTCACTTTGATGCAGATGAGCAGCTCTGTCTTAGAAAGTTCCCTGAAGCATTGAGAATATATGACTTGACTAAAATCCCATAGTTAATATGGGACTTATCTTGAACCCAGGTTTTCCTAACTCCAAGCCATGCTGCTTGTCAAAATAGAATTTAGTTAAGTCTTAAGTCCAATATTTGGGCTTTGTTAGAGAATTCTCTTAACTTAAAAGTTTAGAATGAAAGCTTTTGGTAGAGGTGTACCTGAAATAATCACCAAAATGGTTTGGTCCTGGTCAAAACGATCTTCCTAAAGATCAGTTAGGTAGTAATCACTTTAAAGATCAATTAGGAAGTGATCACTAGCTGACTGATGAGCAATGATTCTTCCCACCTATTTTCATCTATTTCAAGTAAACAAAGTTTCTTGAAATCATAACACCATCAGAAGGTCTGAACAATTCATACTCCTACTCAGTGAACTCCAATAGCTCCCTATCACCTCCAGCAATCAAACATAAAATAATGTGGTTACTATTCAAAGCCCTTCATATTCTGCTGCCCCACCTTTTCCAGTCTTCTTACATGTTATAACTCCTTTCCCCTCTCACACACATATACTTACTGCTCTTCTTCCAACAAAACACTCCATTTCCAGACTCTGGGCATTGTCATAGGCAGCCCTTTTCCCTTACCTGGAATGTTCTAACTCCTCTTCTCCACCTAATGATTTATTTGTCTTGTGTCAACTCCCAACTAAAATGTCATCTACAGGATGAGTTTTTCACAATCCCCCTTAATGTTAGTGCCTTCTCTCTGATGAGTATTTCCAATTTATCCTGTATATAACTTGGTTGTGCATAGTTCTTTGCATGGGAGCAGGGACTGGTTTTTACTTTTATTTGTATTCCTAGAATTTACCACAATGCCTAATACAGAACAGGTACTTAATAAACATTTAAAACTGACTGGCTGACTTACAAAGAGTGATTCTTCCCATCTATTTTCAATGTATTTCAAGTAAGTAATACTTCCCAAAACTGTAAGACCATCAAAAGCCTTCAATGAATCTGTCCATTTATTCAGAATTGTTTGATAAGTAATGAAAAGGGCTCATGGTGTTTTTTTTTTTAATTTGCAACGCCTAGGAAGACAATGTGTTACCTTAAAGGGGACAAAAGATAAAATTTGTTTCAATGCCTGACTTCTAGTCTTAGCTGTCCTATAACTAATTATGAGATGTTTGGGGAAAAAAATCATTTTACTTCTCTGAATTCTAACATCTTTATCTTTAAAAAAAAAAGGGGTGATGAGGGGAGGAATTAATGGGTTGATTAATGAGTTTCTTTATGGCTCAGTACAAAAGGTATGATTATAAAGTACTCCATAAACAAATCTTCATTGTATTCCTTAATTACAAAGACTTCTTTATCCGTGTTATTTTACCTATTCACCAGCGTGATAAGAGCTTTGACATCTTTCACTCTTTACCTCCAATATCTTGAGCTCTGAAGTTTCCCTCTTTCCCCAAATCTTTTGTACTTCCTCCTCTTCCAGATTGTACTGCTTTCTAAAATACTACTTCTTATTCATTTGATATAAAATTTTTAACACAGATGGGTACATGCTATATTCAATAAACTACATTCTCCTTGAGGGCAGAAACTATTTCATTTTTCTCTTTGTATCTTTAATACTTAGCACAGCACCTGACACATGGTAGGCACTATGTTTCTTGGTTGACACTTGCTCAATTCTGCTAAACCTGATTTGATTTTCATACTGACCTTCACTCTCTTAATATGTCCTAATTTTCCCAGTTCATTATCTATATTCTGGCTTCACTTTCATCACTACAGAGATAAGGCAAACTTTTGGACTATACATACGTATATGTGTGTGTGTGTGTGTGTGTGTGTATTTGTGTGTGTGTATTTGTGTGTGTGTTTGTGTGTGTGTTTGTGTGTGTGTTTGTGTGTGTGTGCACGTGTGTGTGTGTGTGTGTGCATGTGTGTATACACACACACGCACACACACACATATATTCTCATTTTTTTACTTCACATTCAGTACAGAAGAATCAAAGGCTTGCTCTAGAAAGTCACAAAACCGTACTTGGATATGCTAATGTCTAGTGATTTCTGTTCAATATTAGTTCTCAAAGTTCAAAAGGGATTATTCATGATAAATTTTGCCAAAGACAGCACAATGAAAGGCTACAACCAAGCACAGATCTCCTAAGAATTGCACCAGCAAAGATAAAAAAATACTTTTTGTATTTATCAAAGATAAAAAAAAAACACAAACATAACATGCAAAGAAATTCTTTCATTCAGTCTAGGACTACACAATCAACAATGCAAAGTCTCTGGAAGTTCTGTTAAAGTATACACCAGAAGTGTTTGGAGACATTACAATTTCCAATAATTGGAGTCTGAAGCCAGTGGGATCTCAGTTCTGTATTTTCAAAACTACGGAAAAAGCCAAATACAATTCCCAGTGGGTGACTTCTACAAGAGAGAGAGGGGCCAAAGGACCACTTATCAAGCATCAGGCCTCAAGAAGACTTGAGTTATGTGTGACCTCTGGTCTGTGGGATCAAGCCAGTGTATAGTAGGCAGCTTACCAATAAGTCAGAAATGCCCCCAGGCAGCCTTATTGCAGTGAGGGTTCCTCCAGAAAGTCTCAAGATCTATGAGGTTGCATTAGGAGACAAAGCTAGCCAACATGGAGGTACAAAGATATTCTTGGAAACCTATGCCTCAAGAATTCCTGAAGCCAATGTAATTCACCTGGTGAAATCATACAGCAAGAAATAAAGTTAATTTCTAAATCACAATACTTTGTACCACAAACAAAGACCATCAGGTTAGCTGATTCATTAGACCACAAAGGCAAAAGGGTGGCCTGATAGCAGTTCTGGGTTGAACTCATTATCACTGGTAAAGTATGTAGAAAAAAGCAGAAAGGAAAATCAAGTCCTTGTCACCCAATTCTGAACTGCTGCAGGGGGCAAAGGTAGTGGCTTAGTCATCAAGACTATAAAAAAGGACCTACTTTGGCCGAGCCATATCATCTCAGAGAATATTCCTTCTATCATTCTTTGAAATTCCGTTGCAAACTGTGAATGGGTCAGTTTCATACCCTTTATAATCTGCAAATAGGTTGCCAAAGGAATAGGCCACTCAAGGTTTCACACCCTTTACAAGCTGCAAATGCAACTACTAATATCACTATTATTCAATTATCAGAACCTCACTGGACTCCCAACACCCAATTTCTCAATATTGTTTAAAGGTGATTACATAATGAAATAACAGCAATATTCATACACTTGTATAGATGAAGATAGACACACATATGCATGTTTGTATGTATGTATATGTATACACATGTATGTAATAATATAGGTATAAATATATTAGTATATATAAAATATATAAGAATATACATGCATATGGACACATATATACATGCGTGTATATGTATATGTGTGTATGCGTGCATATTCTGAATGGCATAGTGTACTTAAAGAGAAAGCTAATCAACCTCAGGGAGAAACGGAGAGAAATACTGTAATAGTTGGATACTTCAGTGTCTCCCTTTCAGATACATACAATTCTTTTAAAAATGAAAAACAATAATTTAAGTACTTTAATAGAATTTTCTAGATGCCAGGCATGCTAGGCTATTAATAATAATGTAATAAGAACTGAAAGACATAAATTTCTTGGGTTTGCCTGGTAACCATGTGCTAAGGGACTTTCATAAACAAGCTAAATTGAATATACACTTAAAAAATCAGTGTAGCAAATATTCACAGTTTCATATTAAACATATTTCTCTTCTTTATACATAAAAATATTCATTTAAAAAAAGATACTTTTGGATTTTCAGCACAAAATGATGAAGGTCATTTGCAAAGAGATGTGAAACACATGGAGCCAAACCATAAATGCAGTCATTAAATTTTCATTTAATCCATTTTGGATTAAATTTCATTTAATCTATAGGGGATTAAAAGCCAGTGAAAAATATAAGATATTTAACACTGACATTTAAAGGGTTTTTTTTAATCATAAAGCAATTATATTTTTTCTCCTCACATCAAACTGTGTGAATAGAATGAAAAATTAAATTTAAAATAATTTTAAAATGTATAAGATATTTGGAATTTAACTACCAAAATGCATCCAGGAACTGTAGGAATTTAATTGCAACATACCTTTTATGTAAGTAACGTTATTGGTAGGAATAACGGTAGGAAAATAATTACATAACAATAGGTTGAGTCAGTATAATTTTTTAAAAATGGTTATGCTGCCTTAATTAATTTACATAGTTCCATAGTAATCAATCTACCAAGAGATTCTTTTGTATTGATAAAAGTAAATAGCAAAAATCTTCTGAAGGAACAAGATTATTTTCTTGTTGGTTTGGTCTGGTTTTTTGGGTAAGGCTATCAGAGTTAAGTTAAGTTAGGGTCACATAACTAGTAAGTGTCTGAGGCCATAATTGAACTCAGGTCCTCCTGACTCCAGGGTCAGTCCTCTATCTACTTACTGTACCACCTACCTGTCCCAAGGAACAAGATTTTTTTTTTGAGCGCATATGTATGCTTTATTTCATACGTATTCAAAATTAACACACTAAAAATAATTAAAATATGTTCAACATTCAGATTTATTTATAAGTATAATTTACCAATGTTTGAGAACTAACATTTGTTACTGCAGGAACTAATCCATTCTTGGTTCTTATAGGCCACCTTGAAAATGTTTTTTGAGTAAATGTAAGAATGGATAAGCCTGAGGTTCCTTAGAAGGAAAGCCAAAACACACCTTTTCTCCTTGGTATTTAATTCTGTAGAATTTCTTTGACTTAAAACTGTAAAAGATTGTAATTAGTGGGTCTTTGTGAATATAGGCTGTTCCTTTGCTGATTTCTTGCCGCTGTTGCTTTTGCTGTTCAACGAGGGCAGTAATTTCTCTCCTAAATCTTCAGATTCTTGTCAGGAGGTTTTTTTTTTCTGAAATACTCTTAAATGGCATGTTCAAGCTTGCTTCTTTCTTTAGTCAATCCAGTCTTATCCTCAGCCTCTTATCTTGGATCTTTATTTTTTTCCAGTTTTTGGCTTGGAACTCTGTTGACTTTAGGCACCTCTTCCTTGACTAAGACTGGATTCTTGCTCTCTGCAAAAGGAGTCATGCCAGCTTTGACAGTGGAAGATGACTTTTCTTTCTCTTTTCCATGTCTCTTTTGGGGAATTTGCACCTGGTTTTTCAACAAGCTGATATCAGAAAGCTCTGAATGGATCAAAGCTAATATCCACTCTTTTTCTTCTTTTTCTTTCTTGCATGGAGTAGCCACATGAGGAGTTCTGCCAGGGAATCAGTTTGTAGAATTTCACACAGCCTGGACAGAATCCTTTTTGGATAGGACTCAGAATTAGGCTGAGGGGACATTTTCATACTGTTTGGCCCTGAGTTATGGAAAGAGCTAGTGTTATTGGCATAGGTGAATAGTGGCATGTCCTTAACTGAGGTGGTCAAGTGGCTAACACCATACAGTGCTTTAAGGAAGTTCTCATCATTTACAGCACGGATAGGTATGTTGTTTAAACCTTTAATATAACGGACTCTCCAAGGATGAAGGGGTGTGTCTGACTAGAAAACAATCTGCATTTCTGGTCATGTAGGAAGTATCATGGCCAATTAATGGTTAGGCTGGGATTGGAAGTTGATGTTCATGGTATGTCTCTTTTGCTTTCTCCAATTCACCACCAAATTTCTGGGGCTACACACCCTAGATGAGCCCCACTGGCATAGGACTTCCATTTGGATGAGTCAGACACTTACAGTCTTGGCTTGAGAAGAGCAGAGTTAGGCAGTTTTCCCATTCTAAAGGAACCATAAATGTTGAGGTTTAGATATTTAGGGGTGCTGGGACCCCAAAATAGTGATGTGTGGGTCCTGCCTGAATGAATTCAACCCAAGCCTTCTTTCAGACAAAGACAAAGTTTCTTAAATATCCACCATATTGACCAGACTCTCAAGGAATGCAAACATTTGGGATGCTCTTATTGACAAGTGGGACAGATTGAATCTCAGCCATTGGCTAGATTTTAAGAATCTGAGCAAGGAACAAGATTTTTAAGGGAAATATTGGAAAAAGTGGGTCTAGTAGTAATAGAGCTACAACTATACTAACAATTAACTTTTGCCAAACCAATGTGATTTGAAGATATTTCCAGGTCAGATCAATAAATAGCAGGTCAGTAATGGAAACCGAGATTAAGGTGATGCAATAAGCTTAATTATTCATGTGGACAATCCATCCATGCTTTACTAGGAGCTTCTTTTCCTGTATTTTAGGGGTCTCACTAAAATCTACAAATTTATGAAGCATTGAGCCATATTACAACATAGAGAACATAGAATTCAAGTCAAGAGATCTAGGTTTAAGCACTCACATTACCAGTGATATGAAATAGGTTCTCTACTAAAGACTTATTCTGATGCCCTGCTTCATTTTGTGGCAGAGATGACTCTGGGTTCTCAAAAACTGCACCAGCAGAGTGAAAGGCAGCAAGGAGAAACAGTGAATAGAGTATTTTACCAGGACTTAGGAAAACCTGAGAACTTAAGAAAACCTGGCAATTTGACTTTGGTAAAGTGATTTAGCCTTTATTTACTTCAGTTTCCTCAATTATAAAATGGGAAAAATAATAGGGTATTATTTTTATTAAAAATTCAATTTATTTCAGCTTCTTCACTTCTTATAATATTGCTTATTTCTTTAAAAACTTATTTTTAGTTTTCAACATTCACTTTTATAAGATTTTGAGCTCCAAATTTCCCTCTCCTTCCAGCTCCCCCTTCCACAAGATGGCATGTGATCTGATATAGGTTATATAGGTACAATCACATTAAACATAATTCCGTGTTAGTCATGTGAAAGAAGAATAAGAACAAAAGGAAAAAAAATGATGAGAAAGGGAAAAAACAATAAAGGAAGAGAAAATAGAATGCTTCAATCTGCATTTAGATTACATAGTTCTTTCTCTGGATGTGGATAGTATTTTCAATCATGATTCTTTTGGACTTGTCTTAGATCACTGTAGTGCTGAGAATGAAGTCTATCAAAGTTGATTGATATACAATGTTGCTATCACAGTGGACAATGTTCTGCTGGTTCTGCTCATTTCAGGGAGCATCAGTTTTTCCACTTTTATTCTGAAATCTGCCAGCTCATCATTTCTAAAAGAGTAATTGTATATACTACAACTTGTTCAGCCATTCCCAAATTGATGGGCATGCCTATAATTTTCATTTGTTTGCCACCACAAAAAGAACTGCTGTAAATATTTTTGTACGTGTGGGTCCTTTTCCATTTTTTACAATCTTTTTGAGGTATAGAACTAGTGATGATATTATTGAATCAAAGAGTATGCACAGTTTTATAGCCCTTGGGATATAGTTCAAAATTGCTATCCAGAATAGTTGGATCAGTTCACACATCCACCAACAATGTATCAGTGTTCCATTTTTCCTCCATCTTGTCCAACATTTATTATTTTCCTTTTCTGTTATACTATCTAATCTAATACATGTTAAGAGACACCTCAGAGTTGTTTTAATTTGCATTTCTCTAGCCAACAGTGGTTTAGAGTATTTTTATAAGATTGTAGATAGCTTTGATTTCCTCATCTGAAAACCACTTGTTTATGTCCTTTAACCATTTATCAGTTGAGGAATGACACATATTCTTATAGACTTGACTCAGTTTTCTATATATTTTAGAAATGAGGCCTTTATCAGAGAGCTTGACTGTAAAAATTCTTTCCCAGCTTTCTGCTTTCCTTCTAATTTTGGTTGCAGCAGCTTTGTTTGTGTAAAATGTTTTAATTTAATGCAATTGAAATTATCCATTATGCACTTCACAATGTTCTTTATCTCTTGTTTGGTCATAAATTCTTTCCTTATCCATAGATCTGACAAGTAAACTATTCTTTGATCTCCTACTTTGCTTATGGTATCACACTTTATGTCTAAATCTTGTACCCATTTTGACCTCATCTTGGTACATGGTATAAAACATGTTTACTTTCTGCCACATTATTTTCCATTTTTCCAGGCAGTTTTTGTCAAATAGTGAGTTATTATCATAGAAGCTGGAGCCTTTGGGTTTAATCAAACAGCAGATTACGATAATCGTTGACTACTGACTCTTGTGTATCTAACTTATTCCACGGAGTCAGCACTCTATTTCTTAACATTACCAAATAGGTTTAATTATTGCTGCTTTATAATACAGTTTTATATCTGGTATGGCTATGCCCCCTTTCCTTGTATTTCTTTTCATTAATTGCCTTGATATACTGGATTTTGTTGTTTCAGATGAATTTTTTTTCTTATTATGTCTAACTCTAAAAAATATTTTTGGTTGATTGTTATGGCACTGAATAAGTAAATTGATTTAGGTAGAATTGTTATTTTTTTATAATATTTTGTCATATTAGCTCAGCTTATCCATAAGCAACTGATGTTCGATATTATTTTAAGGAAAACCCCATTCATTTCTACACTTTCTAGTTTTGTGTTAATAGGAATGGGTTTTGTATTTTCACAAAAGCTTTTTCTGCATCTTTGTGATAATCATATGACTTTTCTTAATTTTGTTATTGACATGGTCAAATATGCTGATAGTTTTCCTAAAATTGAACCAGCCCTGCATTCCTGCCTGGTATATATAAATATATATATATATATATATATATATACACACACACACACACACACACATATATGCATATATATGTATATATATACACATATATATGTATATATACATATATGTATATATACATATATATGTATATATATACACATATATATGTATATATACATATATGTATATATAGTCTGATATAGTCTATACAGATAGACATATATGTGTGTGTGCATGTATGTGTGCATGTATATGTGTACGTATATGTATGCATGTATGTATATGTATATGTGTGTATATGTATGTGTGCATGTATATGTATATATATCATCTGGACATAGTATATCATCCTCATGATAAGTTGTTGTAATTTCTTTGATAATAATTTCTTTATTTTTTGTGTGTCTGTATTTATTAGGGAAATTGGTCTATAATTTTCTTTCTCTTTCTAGATTTAGATATTAGCACCTTTTTGTATCATGAAAAGAAATTGACAGGTTCCCTTCTTTGCCTATTTTTCCAAATAAATTATATAGTATTACAATTAATTGGCTTTTTAAAAAATGTTTGGAAGAATTCACATGTAAATCCTTCTGGCTGTGGTGATTTTTCCTTAAGGAATTCATAGATGGTTTGCTAAATTTTGTTTGTTTATTTTTTTCCTGAAATGAGGTTGTTTAAGTATGATATTTCCTCTTCCATTAGTCTGGGCAATTTATTTTTTTATAAATATTGGTCAATTTCAGTTAGATTGTCCAATATATTGGCATAGATTTGGGCAAAACAGCTCTTAATTATTGTTTTGTTGTTGTTTGTCCTTCATTCTCAAAGAGCACCATGACACCAGCAAAGGGATGCCATGACTTGCAAGTGAATTGGATTTAAGTGAGGGAGGGCTGTGCAAAGTCACCAGCCTCACTTTCTCCTCTGGAGCCATCTGGGTTTGGTGGCAAGATAAATATCAGGATGACTGGAGATAATTTTCTCTTCATTGGTGGTGAATTCACCCTTTTTAATTTTGATGCTGGTAATTTGGCTTTCTTCTTTCTTTTTTAATGAAATTAAGAAAAGTTTTATCTATTTTATTGGGTTTTTTTTCATGAAACCAGCTCTTAGTTTTATTTATCAGTTCAATGGTTTTCTTAATTTCAACTTTATTAATCTCTCCTTCAATTTTCAGAATTTCTAATTTGGTATTTAATTGTAGATTTTAGGTTTTTTTTCTTTTTGTAGTTGTTTTTAGTTGCATGACAAATTCATTAATCTCCCCTTTCTCTATTTTATTCATATAAACATTGAGAGATATAAAATTTCCTTTAATAACTGCTTTGGGTATATTCCATAAGATTAGCTATGTTGTATCATTATTGTTGTTCTCTTGGATGAAGTGATTGATTGTTTCTGTGATTTGTTGTTTGACCCACTCATTCTTTAGGATTAGATCATTTAGCTGCCAATTAATTCTTAGTCTGACTTTTGATGGCTGTTTATTACATGTAACTTTTACTGCATTATAATCTGAAAAGCATGCATTTAATATTTCTGTCTTTCTCCACTGGATATGTGGTTTTTATGCCCTCGTGTGTGGTCAAGCTTTTTGTTTTGTTTTGTTTTTCCTCACAATAGTGATTTTATTAAATTAGTTGCTTTATAAAACAGTGCAGATGTCATAATTGTTAACATAACAATTTACCAAACTGTAGTAACTGTTGCAGTTTGCTAAACATGTTTATAAAGTAAAGGAAATGCCAAAAACCTGTGAAAGTTGTTGTGTCAGCCTAGGAGAACAAAGAAAGTTTTGTTTCTCAGACATTTTCAATCAGGCAAATAAAACAGGTCAAGAATTCCCCTCCTCTTAAGAGCTGCATCAGTAGAAATATTCCAGTAAATATAAACTAGACTTTTTATACACTCGAAATACCACAAGTTGAATTTTGTCAAATGCAATAATGGAGACATTACCTCTGCGGCTTCAAGGTTGGTGGTTTTTGGTCATTTAATTTTTTTAAAATGTCGAACAAGTAGCCATTTGAGGCACAGTATCCTTACTCTGAAATGAGCAGTCTTCTTTGCAATGTATTTTTAAAATCCTCACGCTCTACCTTAAGACAAAGCAATTTTAATACTAGGTGCACACCCACATGCCCTTGTTGCAAGCTGCTTTTGTTGACAAGACATGAAGTAGTTCAAGGAGGTATGGTTAAGGCTGTATTATTGAATGGTGCTGGTAAATACTACTTTTTTTTTTTTGTCACGTTGCAACTATTGTTTCCAATTTAGTGACTCTGCTGCCTGGAACCAGATAGCAACAATGACAACATTATTAGGATTTCTTCTACTGTGATTTAATACCAACTGAGTTTCCCGATTTTAACCCCTTGGAAATAAGAACCGAGTTCCCCATTGCATTAGCGCCTAAGTGTCAAGGGGTTAAGTAACCAGCACAACGATACTGCACTTTTGATTGTAGCATTTGGCAGAACTGAAAGGAAAGGAAGTTGTGCTACATGTTCAAGGGACTGTGGGCAACAGAAGAAGACAATGGGGAGAAGATGAAATGTCACATGAAGTCTTCAAAGTCTTGCACATATCCCCCATCATAGCCACCATAGTCTGCAAGTTCATCTTTCATTGTAGCCTTTAATCCCTCTCCAGGAACCACACCTTTCTTCTTCTTTTTGGCTTTGCTTTGCTTTTCTTGTTTCTCTTTTTCACTGCATAGCACTGTCAATGAATTGGTGATCTTTTTCAAGTCATCGATTTCCAATGAAATACACACATCTAGAACTAATGCTTCCAAGAAACTGGCATAATATAGAGATTTTTCATATTGTGTAATTTTATCTTTTAGTAACTTGCCAAACTCTGTGAAGTCATCTCTTGAAGAGGGGTTCATGGCATCTATACCACAGATTGTGTTATTAACACCTAAGTTTTCTTTTGCTAATTGGAGGTCTGCCTCTTCCTGTAATTTCTTTAGCCATAGTTTATCTGCTAATTGTTCTTCTGCTGTAAGCTCTTTAGATTCTTTAGGCTCTTCCAACCTTTTCTTAATTTCTTCTTGTCTTTTCTTCTGTTGCCATTCTTTCTCTTTGATTTTTTCTTCTATTTTCTTCTTTTCTGAAACTTTTGTTTCTGGTTTTACCTCTGTCTCCTCTTTTTTTTTCTTCATCATCATCATCCCAGTTTTCCTTGACATCGTCACCCTCATCCTCACCCTCCCAGTGGTCCCCGCCGGCCGTGCCCCACCGCCTTCTGCACCGGCTCCTCCACCAATAACATGTCCATGTGCCAGGAGTCTGAGTCCCCGCCGCGGCTGCCATCTCAGCCCAGGTGTGTGTGAGTGTGAGAGGCAGAGAAGGGGGAAGGTTTGTTTTGTTTTTTATTTGTTGGTTTGTTTTATGTAGGTGCCACGTACTGCTGAGAAAAAGGTATATTCCTTTCTATATCCATTCAAATTTCTCCAGAGGTCTCTTGTATCTAACTTTTCTAAAACTCTGTTTACTTCCTTAACTTCTTTCTTATTTGTTTTCTGGTTAGATTTATCTAGTTCTGAGAGGTGGTGGTCCCTCACTAATATAGTTTTATGGTCTATTTGTTCTCGTATTTCACTTAACTTCTCTAAGAATTTGGATGCTATATGACATGGTTCATATATGTTTAGCATTGATATTATTTCATTGACTATGGTATCTTTTAGCAACATGTAATTTCCTTCCTTATCTCTTTTAATTAGATCTATTTTGCTTTGCTCTCTCTGAGATTAAGATTGCTACCCTTCCTTTTTTTTTTTTGCTACTTCAACTGAAGCATAATATATTCTGCTCCATCTTTGTACTTTTACTCTGTGTGTATCCTTCCACTCCAAATGTGTTTCTTGCAAACAATATATTATAGGCTTATGGTTTTTAGTCCACTCTACTATCTGCTTCTGTTTTATGGGAGACTTCATTGCAATCAAATTCAAAGTTGTGATTACTGTCTCTTTCTTTCCTTCCAATTGTTTCTGCCATTTATACTTTTCTCTCTACTTTCACCTTTTCCCTCCTCACCAGTGCTTTGCTTTTGACTGCCCTCTGTCCTCCCTTCTATGAGCTCCCTTTTCTTTCCCCTTTCTCCTCCTCTTTCCCAGTAGAGTAAGAAAATTTTCTATAACCAACTGATCATGTATGTTATTCCCTCTTTGAGCCAATCCTTTCCTGTTTTCAATATTATGCTTCTTTTGAGTCTTGTGTTTGAAGATCCAAATTTCTGTTCAGCTATGTTTTGTTTCATTTTGTTCTGTTTTTCTCATCAGTAATAATTGAAAGTCCCCTATTTCATTAAATATCCATCCTTTCCCCTGAAAGATTATGGTCAATTTTGCTGGACAGTTGATTCTAGGTTGTAATCCAAGTTCCTTTGCCTTCTGGAATGACATAATCCAAGCTCTCCATTTATTTCATGTAAAAAATGCTAAATCCTGGATAGTCCTGACTGTGGTTCCACAATTTTTAAATTGTTTCTTTCTGACTGTTTGAAGTAATTTCTCCTTGATCTAGTAATTCTAGAATTTGGTGAAAATATTCCTTGGAGTTTTCATTTTGGGATCTCTTTCAGGAAGTAATAGGTGGATTCTTTCAATAATTATTTAACCCTCTGGTTTTAGGATATCAGAGCAATTTTCTTTGAGAATTTCTTTTTTTATTATTTTTTGTTTATTTTTAGTTTTCAACATTCAGTTTCACAAGATTTTGAGTTCCAAAATTTCTCCCCATCCCTCCTCTCCCCCCTATTCCATTATGGCCTGCATTCTGATCCCCTCTTCACCCAATCTGGTCTCCCTTCTCTTATCCTCTTCTTCTCCTATTTTTCTGTAGGGTAATATAGATTTCTATAGCCCTTTGCCTGTGTATCTTATTTCCAAGTTGCATGTAAAAACAGTTTCTAACATTAGTTTCTAAAATTTTGAGTTCCAAATTCTCTACCTTCCTCCCTACCCGTCCACCCTCATTAATAAAGCAAGCAATTTGACATAGGCTATACATATGCGCTCATGCAAAACACTTCCATAATAGTCACATTGTGAGAGACTAACTATATTTCCCTTCATCCCATCCTGGCCTCCATTATTCTACTCTCTCCTTTGTCCCTGTCCCTCCTCAAAAGTGTTTGCTTCTGATCACCCCTCCCCCAGTCTGCCATCCCTTCTATCACCCCTCCCTCTCTTTCCCCCTTTCTCCCTACTTTCCTGTAGGGTAAGATAGATTTCCATACCCATTTAAGTGTGTATGTTATTCCCTCCTTAAGCCAAATCCAATGACAGCAAAGTTCATTCATTCCTTCTCACCTTCCCACTCTTCCTCTTCACTGTAAAATCTTTTTCTTGCCTCTTTTATGTGAGGTAATTTATCCCATTCTACCTCTCTCTTTCTCCTTCTCCCAGTACATTCCTCTCTCACTCCTAAATTTTCATTTTTTATGTATCCTCCCTTCATATTCAACTCACCCTGTGCCCTATGTCTATATATATATTCCCTCCAACTACTCTAATAATGAGAAAGGTCTCACAAGTTACAAATATTATCTTTCCATGTAGGAATGTAAATAGTTCAGCTTTAATAAGTCCCTTATGATTTCTCTTTCCTGTTTTTCTTTTCATGCTTCTCTTCAGTCTTGTTTTGCATTTGAAAGTCATTTTTCTTTCCTATTTAGCTCTGGCTTCATAATAATGCATTAAATTCCTCTGTCATTAAATGTCAATTTTTCCTCTGAACAAATATACTCAGTTTTCTTGGGTAGGTGAATCTTGGTTTTGATCCTAGTTCCCTTCACCTCTAGAATATCATATTCAAAGCCCTCTGATTTCTTAATTTAGAAGCTACTAAATCTTGTGTTATCCTGATTGTGTTTTCACAATACTTGACTTGTTTCTTTCTGGCTATTTGCAATAATTTCTCCTTGACCTGGCAACTCTGGAATTTGGCTACAATATTCCTAGGAGTTTTCTTTTTGGAATTTCTTCCAGGAGGTGATTTTTCGATTCTTCTGATTTCTGTTTTTCTGTAGGGTAATATAGATGTCTATAGCCCTTTGCCTGTGTATCTTATTTCCCAGTTGCATGTAAAAACAGTTTCTAACATCAGTTTCTAAAATTTTGCCACTGTTACTGTCACCTCAGGACTGTGCTAGGGCCAGGGCTGGACCAGGCTCCTTTCTCTCTCACCCATCTCCAACAGACCTTTCCCATTTATTTTTTTAAGTTGTCTTTAGTGTTTATGGTTAGAAGAGTCCAGAAACCACTTGAGCTCTTTTTGATTCAGTCCCCTGAGGCCTGTTCCAGATTTGCTGGGCCCCCATTCCAGCAGCGCAGCTCACATTGAACTATATTCCTCTCTCAGCCCAACACAACAGACCTTTCCTGTAGACCTTCCAGGTTGCATTGGGATGGACATTTGTTTCACTCTGTCTTTTTGTGGGTTCTACTGCTTTAGAATTTGTTTAGAGGCATTTTTTACAGGTATTTGGAGGGGCGGGGGAGAGCTCAAGAGAATCCCTGCTTTTACTTGTCTCTCATCTTGTCTCTGAAACCTTTGATAATTTCTTGAAAGATACTGTGTAGGTTTTTTTTTAATTTTTTAAAATCATAGCTTTCAGGTAGTCCAATAATTCTTAAATTATCTCTCCTGAATCTATTTTCCAGGACAGTGCTTTTTTTGTTGCTGTTTTGTTTTGTTTTGTTTTGTTTGTTTTTCTTTTTTTTGTTTTGTTTTTTGAGGGGTTTTATGAGGTATTTTACTTTTTCTTTTTTTTAAATTCATTTGATTTTGTTTGATTTATTCTTGATGTCTCATTGAATTAATACTTTCCACTTGCCCAATTCAATTTTTAAGGAATTATTTTATTCGGTTAGCTTTTATATCTCCTCTTCAATTTTGCCAATTCTACTTTTTAAATGAATTTTTCTCTTTAGTATATTTTTGTACCTCCTTTTCCATTTTGCCAGTTCTACTTTCTAAGGAATTATTTTTCTCAGTGGATTTATTTTCCATTTGTCCAACTGCCTTTTTTTATGATACTGTTTTCTTCAGTCAATTTTTGTCTTCCTTTTCCAAGCTGTTGATTCTCTTTTGCCTACTTCTCATTTCTTTTCTCAATTTTTGTTCTGTGTCCCTTTTTTTAACTTTTAAAGTCCTTCTCGACTTTTTCCAAGAAGGATTTTTGGGCTTGAGACCAATTCATATTCCCTTTCAAGTTTTCAGATGTAGGTATATTGACAACGTTGTCCTCTTATGAGTTTGTGTTTTAATCTTCCCTGTCACTATAGTGACTTTCTATAGTCAATGTTCATTTTTGCTTCTTACTCATGTTGTTTACCCATTTCCTGGCTTTTTAAAAATTGAACTTTGCTTCTGGGGCACAGGAAGCGCTGTTCCAAGTTTTGCATTCTGGGGTCAAGGGTTGGGTCAGTGGCTTTATATGTACAAAAATACTGATAACAGCTCTTTTTGTGGAGGCAAAGAATTATGAATTAAGGAGATGCCTTTGAATTGGGGAATGGTTAAACAAGTTATGGTATATGATTATGATGGAATACTGGTATGGTGTTATAAGAAATGGGAAGAAATATAATTTTAGAAAAATCAGAGAAGACTTATGTGAAATGATGCAAAGTGAAATGTGCAGAGCCAGGAGATCATTGTAGGCTGTCATCTCTCTTTTATATAGACCTAATAATGGCATTGCTGGGTCAAAGTGTATACATGATTTTATACCACTTTGGGCATAGTTCCAAATTGTTCTCCAAAATGATTGGATCAGATCACAGCTGTACTAAAAGTTTCCCTATTTTTTCATAATTTTTTTCACATTTTTTTCTGTCATAGGACTAAAACTCATAGTTATGAAGCAGTATCTCAGAATTGTTATAATTTGCATTTCCCTAATCAATAGTGATTTAAGGCATTTTATATGACTAGAGATAATTTTGATTTCTTCTTCTGAAAGCTGCCTGTTCATGTGCTTTGGCCATTTAAAAATTGGTAAATGACCTATAAATTTGACTCCAATCTCCATATATTTGAGAAATTAGGGCTTTTATTAGAGAAATTTCTATAATTTTTTTTCAGGTTCCTGCTTTCTTCCTAATCTTGGCAGCATTGGGTTTGTTTGCATAATATTTTAATTTAATATAATCATAATTCTCCATTTTACATGCTATAATGCTCTCTAAACCTTGTTTGGTCACACTTCTTCCTTTTTCAATAGAACTTACAGGTAAAGTATTCCATACACCCCTAGTTTTCTTATGATATCATCCTTTATTTCCAAATCATTACCTATTTTGACTTATCTTGGGATACAGTGTGAGATGTTGATCTATACCTAGTTTCTGACAAACTGCTTTCTAGTTTCCCTGCAATTGTTGCCAAATAGTGAATTATTGTGTCAGAAGTTTGTATCTTTGATTTTATCAAACACTATTTTATTATGGTCATTTATTACTATGTGTTATATTCCTAATCTATCTGATCTACAACTCTCTTAATAAGTACCAGATTGCTTTGATGATTATCACTTTGTAATAGAGTTTGAGATCTTACACTTTCCTTTGCTTTTTTTGTTCCCTTGATACTCTTGAACTTTCATTCTTCTGAATGAATTTATTACATTTTTTAGCTCTTCAAAATAATTTTTGATAATTTGATTGGTATAACACTGAATATGTCAATTAATTTAGATATACTTGTCATTTTACTTATATTGGCTCACCTACTTATGAGCATTTAATATTTTTTCCATTTGTTTGGATAGGTTTTTATTTTTGTGAAAATTGTTTTGTAATTGTGTTCATATACTTCCTGAGTTTTTCTTGGCAGATATACCCCTACCTATTTCATATTGTTTGCAGTTATTTTAAGTGGAATTTCACTCTGTCTCTTCTTGTTGGACTTTAATCAGTGATATAGAAAAACGCTGATGATTTCTTTGATTTAATTTTATATCCTCCAACTTTGCTGAAGTTATTAATTATTTCAACCAGTTATTAATTGATTCTCTAGAATTCTCTGAGTGTACCATCATATCATCTGTAAAGAGTAATAGTTTTATTTCCTCATAACCTATTTTTATACCCTCAATTTCTTTTTCTTGTGTTATTGCTATAGTGGTGATCATGTATATCTTTACTTCACCTCAATCTTATTCAGAAGACTTCTAGCTTATCCCCATTACAGACAATGCTTACTTATTGTTCCAGATAAGTGCTTTTAAAGAAAGCTCCATTTTTCTATGCTTTCTAGAGTTTTTAATAGAAAACAGTGTTTCATTTTATCAGAAGCTTTTACTGCATTTACTGAGATAATCATGATTTTTGTTGTTTTGTTATTGATATAATTAATTATGCTGTTAGGTTTCCTGATATTGAACCACCCCTGTATTCCTGGTATAACTCTCATCTGGTCATGGTGTATGATCATTATGATAGTTTGCTGTAAACACCTTGCAAATATTTTACTTTAAAATTTACATAACTATTAATTAGGAAAATCGGTCTGTAGTTTTTTTTTTCCTCTGTGTTTGCTCTTCTCAGATTAGATATCAGCACTATATTTTGTCATACAAGGAATTTCTTAGGACACTTTTTTGGCAATTTTTCCAGATAGTTTATATAGTATTAGCATTAATTGTTCTTTAAATCTTTGGTAGATTTTACTTGTGAATTCATTTGGACCTGGAGATTTTTTTCTTAGGTACTTCATCGATGATTTGTTTAATGTATTTTCTTAGATGAGGATTTTTAAATATTATATTTCTCCTTCTGTTAATCTAGGAAGTTTATATTTTTATAAATATTGAACCATTTCACTTAGCTTGTTAAATTACTGGACTAATTGAATTGGAAATTGTGGGGATGCCCATCAATTGGGGAATGGCTGATCAAGTGATATTACATGAATGTGATGGAACAACATCATGCTATAAGAAATGACAAACAAGATGATTTAAGAAAAACCTGGAAGACTTATATGAACTGATGCAAAATGAAATGAGCAGAACCAGGCAAACATTATACACAAAACAGCAATATTATAATGATGTTCAATGTGAAAGACTTAGCCACTTTGATTAATACAGAGATTCAAGACATTTTCAAAGGATTTATGATGAAAAATCTACCCACTTCCAGAGAACTGATATGGTCTAAATGCAAGTTGAAACATAGTTTTTGCACTTTATTTTTCTCACCTTTTTTTTTTGCAACTTGACTAACCAATAAATATGTTTTTCATGACTTCATATGTTTGATTGATATCACATTGTTTGCCTTCTCAATGGCTGGGGACAGTGACAGGAGGAAGACAGAGAGCTCTAAACTCAAATTTTTTAAAAAATGAATGTTAAAAATAAATAATTTTAAATGAAAATTGTATCATGACAGCATGTATCTAGTATGTCTGTTTCCCTTACATTTCTTTCGTTCCTTGTCAATGGTATTGCGTGATTGTTTAAAAAGAGAGGAACTTAGACAAAATGGTGAGCTAGTCTTAGTTTCACCAGGGATTCAAGATCTGACACTGACAGTGATTTCCTTTCTCTTTTCTACCCCTTTCCTCATGATAGATCTGCAAACTTATGTCCCATCCCATGTCCCATACCGACTGCTTTCCATATTCTTTGCTTCCTTCAATGGACAGATGGATAGACAGACAGAGAGATGGACGGACAGACAGACAAATAGATAGATAGATAGATAGATAGATAGATAGATAGATAGATAGATAGATAGATAGATAGATAGGTGATAGATAGATAGATAAATAGAAACACTGGAATTGCTTTTGGAGTTCAAAAAGGAAAAGAAAATTATCAAAAACCTTATCTCTCTCTGACATAACCAGTAGTAACAATAAATCTTCCCTATCTGATTTGTATCCCAAATTTATGTACTGTCATAACATTTAGCCCTTCCACATAGCAAACTTTCACCACTGGGGTTTCAATATGTCATGAGCCTGTGTAAAAAATTAACTATGATTTTTGGGGCGTTTTGCAGAAGTCACAGATGACACATGAAGGGCAGCAGTTGACAAAAAAAAGCTTAGAAATTCAGAAATGCATAAAGTATATGTGTAGTATTGTATAATATCAACATATTTTATCATTTAGTACCATAATAATTCAGACTTCTTTTCAGGCATCAAAGGAGGGTCAAAAAATTTACACCACTTTTTTAGATTGTGGGGATGCTTCATCTGTAATCCTTGTGATGTGGAAGGGATAAATACATACCATAACACTATGGACTTTGCCTTGATATCTCATTAATAACAGGTTGTGTTTAGATAGTTCTGTATTGTTTATAAAATCTTTTTGTCATGCAACCCTGTGAAGCAGGTATTGAAAATGTTATCCCACTTCATGTGTGGTCAAACAATAGCTCAGTGAAATATATTCATACCCGCAGTCATATGCTAGTAAGTGGCAGAACAAAATTTAAACATGGTTCTCTGAGACCATTACTCATTTCCTATATTCCCCTCCAACAGAAATAATGAAAACATTAAAAAAAACTTATCTGAACTTTAAAGCAGTTGTCTACCATCTATCCGCTGTTCATTGTAATGTGACTAGTGTATTGAATTTTCATCTATTTACTTCATTATTCAGAATCATAACTTAGGAGCCATCATGGAAGAAAACAACCACAGGCCATCAACTTGAAGGCACACATAACATACTTACTACTCATCTAACCTAGGGAAACTTAACCTCTCTCTCTCAGTTTCTTCATTTGTAAATTGAGAGAATTAGAATAGATGGCCCCTGAAAACCCTTCCACTTCTAAACCATGATCTTGGGACCTTATAATTGAGAACAAATAGCCTAAAACTTGACAAACCGTGGTTATCACATAAAAGTAATTACAGAAGAGGCACAGGTCCAAACTCAATGACTTTGACTATTTAAAAGAAATCATATTAATCATAAAAAAGTAACCGATTTAATAGTCTGACATATTTATCTCAATACATAGTTTCCTACATCTCAGCAGCATTCCTTAATTTTTTATTGTGTACATACTTAGACGTCAGCCATGGCATTAAGTCAATTCAGGGGTACATTAAATATTTACATACATTTCATTTTTAAAGCCTTAAGACAACGTTTTAAATACATTTATTCCATCATGGTCACTATTTTAAAACACATTAAACACAAACTACTCAAATATTTCCAAACTGGCTGCTTAAATTCAAAGACCAGAATCAAAATCTTCCATATTTTTATTCTGTTTTATCTTCAGTGTTTTATTCTTTGAGCCACAGTATTCCTTAGGGTACATCCCAAGGGGGTAATACCCTCAGGTCCTATCATGGGAGTGAGAATGAGGGAATGGTGAGGAAAGTAGTAAAGGTCTGAAAAATAATTAACATCAGCTTGTGAAATACAATTAGCATGCAGATGTTGCCAACAGGTCTTGAGGCCCCTGAGGTTAATCAGATCCAAAAGTTTCAGAAATTAACAGCGTTGAAGTAGATCAGCAAAAGAGAGCTTATTTCCATGATCCAATACCCAGTCAGGCTGCCTGATGTAGAGCATATCTATACTCTAGCAGTTCTAATGTGAAGAAAATTTGCTTCTTTTCCCAGGGGAAACAAAGCACAAGCTTTCAGGTTTTAAAAGACACCACATTAAGTTGAATTTGAGCTTAAAACCCTGACTTTGCAATTTAATGTCTGTCTGACCTTGAAGAAACCATTGCTGAGTCACTACTAGACCTAGGAGTACTGTGTCAGCATCCTCTTCTGTACTTACATATGTAGTTGGACCCTGTCCAGTACTGAGGAGCCTGATCTCTAGCAAGAGTGAGGTTCCCTTTTCCACATTCACTGACTCATTAAGTCTCTCACCTTTGAGAAGGGCCATTTTTATTACGGGTGACACCTACTGCCTCCTTAAAAAGGAAGAGTATAAAGAGTAATCAATAAATATTATGAATTAGGTATGGGTCAGGTAATTTATTCCTACACACAAATGTAATATTAAAAACAGGATACTTGCAAGCGGTTTGACAAAAATAAACAGTAGGAACCATTACTTTTATCTAAAATTATTGTTATACTCTGCTGAGAGGATTATATTTAAACTTCATCAGCTCATAAAGTATTTTATAGGATTACTA
This sequence comes from Phascolarctos cinereus, assembly GCF_003287225.1. Classification (NCBI taxonomy): domain Eukaryota; kingdom Metazoa; phylum Chordata; class Mammalia; order Diprotodontia; family Phascolarctidae; genus Phascolarctos; species Phascolarctos cinereus. The sequence goes on from NW_027555847.1 coordinate 193,102,558, forward strand.
TGCTCCAGACCTGAACTTCCTTTAAACTTTATGCTTACTCGTTTGTCTGTTTCTTTTTTTTTTTTTAGTTAATGCTTCTAGATCTGATATAACCAACTGCTTTTGCAGATAGAACCTTTAGATTTTTCAGACTTTCAAGGCAATCTCCAAGCCTCGGTATGGAATGACCTTGAATTCGATCATTTGCTTGAAATCAGGAAAGAACAAAACCAAAGAAGCAACCCATACCAAGGCTCACACATGGGCTTTGGCTGATATGTTTTGGCTCTCATGGATGACAGAATACAGGAATGAACCAGGCAAATCTTGCCCACTCTCAACTCTCAGGACATAATTCAAAACAGTCCTATATAATTCTCAAACTAAAAGGAAGAGATTCAAAGCAGGAGAACAAAGGGTGCTCTTTATCATATTCACTGAATCATCAGTTCTACCAACTTTGAGGGATTAAAAAATTTTTTTTTATTTCCCAAGGCAATCCCCCAATGATGAGCCACATGTGTCTGGGAAAAGGTCCACAAAGACTTCCATCTACATTGTAATTAGCCTTCCTGCCTCAAATCTCTGCTGCTTCAACTGATCCTCAACATAGATACTAAAGTGATTTTCCTTAAATGCAGATCTGGTCATATAATTTCCCTTTTTAAAAACTCCAGTGTTTCCCAGTTGTCTCTAAGATAAAATAGATACACCTTCCTCTATCGCTAAAATTTTTTTTGGTAACTTTGGTTTTTACTTTGTCTACATGTCTCTATCTTTTCTTCTCTTCCTCCAAAAGAGCCATCTCCTAATAGAGAAGAACGAAATTTTTAAAATTTTAAAGCTGATTTTATTAATTTTAATGCCCTTTGCAGTTTGGTCCCAACTTATCTTTCCAGCCTCACTGTATATTTTTCTTTACCACTCTTTGTGTTCCAGTGGAACTGACATTGTCACTGTACTTGCATGGAGCTTCATCTTTCATACCTGTGCCTTTGAATTGGATTTCTTTCATACCTGCAAATATACTCTCTCCTCAACTCTGTCTCAGAGAATCACCCTCTTCCTTCAATATAGAGCTCAAGAATCATCTTCTATAAGAAGTACATTTAAATCTTCCTGACTTCTAGTATCCTCTCTCCCTAACTATATAATAGTAAACTACCATGTATTTATTCATTATATAGTTATACATGCACTTATTTCTCTATTAAAGTATTTTAAGTCTTTATATTGTTATTCTTAATGCTTAGCACAATGTCTTATACTTAATAAATATTCATTCATTGCTGTGATTTTGAGCAAATCACTTAAATGTTCTGAGCCTTAGTTTCTTAATATGAAAAATGAGAAATAGACTAGATGATTTCTAAAATCCTTTCCAGTTCTAGACTTAAGATTACATTATTCTAGCCCCCATCACCTTTTTAGAAAAAAAGGCTGAATCCTATCAATCCCTACCCATAATTTCAGTGTGCTAAACAAAATCCAAAAATGATGGACATCTTATCATTGTAATAGTTCCTTAAAGGATGCTTATTAGTCTATTGGGGTTTTGAAGATAAGAAAGATATTAGTGGGTTTTTACCTGAATTTTTGGGTTTATGCATGCAATGTATTATTCTAACTGGACAGAGTAGAAATAAACATCTAGAAATATTCCCAAAATCAATTAAAAGTAATGATTAGCAATCAAAAACTTCTTTGCAATTCAATTAAATTTAATTCTTTTAAATTTCAATTTTTAATTCAAATCATGAAATACTTTTTAAGTATATCATGTACTATGTGAAAGCCACTGTGCTAGACATGAGGAGCAGGGACACAAAAAAACATGAAGCCTTCTTTTGCCTTAAAAAATATCATATTTCATTGTGTGATCTAAAACAAAAAGATAATTATGAAACAAAGTAAGGACAGAGTAGAAGAAAGGAATCATCAGAGATAGAACTCTAGTAATATTTTGGAGATAGAACACCAATAATTAGATAATCCTGCTTTGAGGTGGTTATGTACCTAAGGGAAGCATTAAAGGAAAATATTTTTGAAAAAGTTTTCTTCCAAAATCACCTTACATGTACCTTTAGAAATTCTCATTGCTGTGGTGTTACACTATCTCACCACACAGATTTTTTTTTCCCATTATGAGCTTGGTGTCCCTTACTTGACATTTGCAGTTCAATTTAGTAAAATTGTTCTCAATGTTTATTTTAATTTGATCTCACCTTTCAAAAATGAAGTGTGAAAATGGTGTTATAGAAATATTTAAGAGATCATGGATTCCAATCACATTTTTTATAATACTACAATGTTTACAAATAAATATAGAGTAACTTCAGGTATGGTAGAATGTGGTAATAATTGGATTGACAGGAGGAGCAGTTAAGGACTCATGTAGGAGCTGACACATAAGCTGTGCTTTAAAGGAGATTAAGGATTCTATAGGAAAAAAGATTTGGAGTCTTCCACTCCTTAACATTAAAGTTAGTAAATTCTGTGTGATCATTACTGTGATCCATGATATTTGAACTGTTTATTTCTGATTACTTGAAATATTTTCTGCTTCACTTGGGAGTTCTAGAATTTCTGTATAACATTCCTGGGAGTTTTCCTTTTGTGATCTCTATCAGGAAGTGATTGGTGGATTCTTTCTATTTCTATTTTACCATCTGGTTCTGTGATATCAGGGAAGTTCTCCTGTATAATTTCTTGAAATATGATATTTAGGCTATTTTTATGACAGCTTTCAAGTAGTCAAATAGTTTTTCACTTATCTTTCCTCAATCTATTTTCCAGGTTTTCCAGAGGTATTTCACATTTTCTCTAATTTTTCATTCTTTTGATTTTGTCTTTTCATTGTTTTTGTTCAGTCATTTTCCAATCCTGTCTGACTGTACAAAAGCCCATCTGGGGTTTTCTGGCATGGATACCATTTCCTTCTCCAATTCATTTTACAGATGAGGAAACTGAGGCAAACAGAATTAAATGACTCACCTAGCATTACACAGCTAGTAAGTGTCTGAGGCCAGATTTTAACTCAGAAAGATGAGAGTATTCTGATTCCAGGACCAGCATTCTGTCCACTGCCCCCTCCCCCACAACATATTGACTTTGTTTTATTGTTTCTTAATGCCTCATGGAATCATTAGCTTTCAGTTACCCATTATAATTTCTAAAGAAGTATTTTCTTTAGTGAACTTCTATACTTCTTTCTTTTTTTCCATTTGTCCAATTCTGCTCTTTAAGGAATTACTTTCTTCAGTGAGTTTTTGTGTCTCTTTTGCCATTTGACTATTTCTGGTTTTAAACTTGCTATTATCCTCAGCATTTTTGTGTCTCTTTTATCAAAATTGATTCTCTTTTCACAGTTTGCTTGTATCTCTCTCATTTCTTTTGCCATCCCCCCTGCCTCTTATTTTATTTTTAAAATTCTTTTTGAGCTTTTCTTGGAATTTTTGTTGGGCTTATTTCCAATTCACTTTTTTTTTCCTTTGAGGCTTTGCTTGTGATTATGTGACATCATTATCTTCTTCTGAGTTTGTGTCTTGATCTTCATTTTTGGGGCAGTTAGGTGGTACAGTGGATAGAGCATCGGCCTAAAGTCAGAAGGACCTGAGTTCAAATCCAGCCTCAGGCACTTGACACTTACTAGCTGTGTGACCCTAGGCAAGTCACTTAACCCCATTGCCTAACAAAAAATAGACAAAAAAACCCAAAAAAAAATACATTTTCATTACTGAGTTTTTATGGTCAGGTTCCTTCTTGTTGTTGTTGATGTTCACTTATTTTACCAACTATTTCTTTACTTTTTATCTTTATGTTAAATTTGGGCTCTGTTCCTGAGATGTGTTGGGGGAGCACTGCCTCAAACTTTGAGCTTTTTGTGCTGCTGTGTTCAGGAATACTTCTAAGGGTCTGTAATTTATCAGTCCTTCCAAGGTAGTGTGATTCAGGGAGAAGTATGATGACTTCCCACCTATTCTCTGCTCTAGTCTTTACCAAGAAGGCCCCTACTCCCCTGCAGCCACAAGTGCTCCTCTTGACCCTAGGACTATGATTAGGTCCCCTGCTCACCTGTGGTTGCATGCTCTTCTGTGCTTCTCTGCTGGAACTTAGACCAGGTCCCCTGCTCCCTAGAGACCACAGTGGTCTTCTGCATGCTGAAACTGAGAATAGGACTCATTCTGTCCTGTGAACACATATAAACACTTTTCTCCATCGTGGAACTTTGACCAAGGTCCCTGATCCCCTGAAGTCATGAGTGTTAGTGTTCCTCTTTGCCCCATAACTGTGACCTGGAACTATATATGGGAAATGCAACAGAGTCCTTCATCCAGTGCAAGCAAAGAGTCTCATTGAAAAAACAATTGACCTGGAAACCAGATTGAGGGAAGATAACTTAAGAATTATTGAACTACCTGAAAGCCATCAGAAAAAAAAAAAAGAACACAGAACTGAATATGTTGTGGTATATTATTGTGGCTGAAAACGTTGTGCATATGATTGTGATAGAATAGTATTGTGCTGTAATAGGTAGATTTTTAAAAAAAAACTGGAAACACTTATATGAACTGATGCAAAATGGTGTGAGAAGAACCAGAACATTGTACACAGTAACATCAATATTGTGATGATTAACTGAAAGATTTAGCTGCTCTGATCAAGACAATGATCTAAGACTTTTCCACAGGACCCTTGATTAAAAATCCTATCCATTTCCAGAGAAACAACTGATGAACACTGAGTACAGATTGAAATACAGTTTTTCTTAATTTTATTTATTTTTCTTCCTTTTAGACTTAATCTTATAATGGTGTGAGTAAAGTCACCAATGAAAAAAATTAGTATGATCAGTAATATTACCATTTTTCTAATTGCAAATGGTCTAGCCACTGTACTATCTTCCACATCATAAGCCGTTTTTTTTTTCTTCCTAGCAATATTTGTCAGTTAATTTTTACTGGTGTTCTTATTATGCTTCCAAATTCAAGACATTCACCATAATGTAGAGGAAACAATAAAATTTTACAGTTGCCAATTTCTTCTAAAGGTATTTGCTTTTTTTGTTTTGAAGATTAATGAGGATGATCTGAAGTTTGTTAGTACTTCTCTTGTTTTTGTTTTTTTTGTTTTGTTTTGTTTTGTTTTTCAGCTATAAACTCCTTTGGAATTCAGTGTTTGATTTTACTTCATTATTTTTTGAATTATCCTTAAAACACTCGACTTCTTGCAGCAATACACAAATATCTCTAATAGTCATCGAATTGTGCACATTTGGAGACATAACTTCAGCATATTTATTTACAGTAATAGCCATCTTTTATGAATTAATTAAACATACAACATAAATGCAATGAAACATGTGTATCAAACAAAATCCAGGAATATTTTAAATAGCTGACAGAAAATAATTAAGCAGCATTCTTTGCTATGAAAGTATAATAGATAAAATTAATCATTAAGTTCAAGCTTTTATTATTCCTGATTTGGGGGTATTTTTTTCAATATTATACTCAATGTGTGTGTGTGTGTGTGTGTGTGTGTGTGTAATTTTATTTTCCCCCTGTTTCATGTAAAAAAAAAATTAGCATTCATTTTTACAAGATTTTCAGTTTCAAGTTTTTCTCCCTTCCTCCCTCCCCTCCCCTCTTCTGTAAATGCTAAGGAGTTTAATACAGTTTATACATGTGAAATCATATAAAAATATGTCCTAATTTTTCACAGTTGTGAAAGAAGAAACATAAAAAAAATAAGAAAAAATAGGGCAAGTGAAAAAAATATGCTTCAATCTTCATTCAGAGTCCATCAGTTCTTTATCTGGCTATAGATGGTGTTTTTCTTTGTGAGTCCTTTATACTTGTCTTGGGTCATTGTGTTGTTGAAAAGAGCTGAGTCACACAATGTTATGGATATTGAGTTCATTTTCCTGGTTCTATCCACTTCACTTTGCATCAGTACATGTAAGTCCTTCCAGAATTTTCTGAAATTTGTCTGTTCATCATTTCCTATTGCACAATAGTTTTCCACTGTATTTATATACGACAGGTTATTCAGTCATTCCACAACTGATAGGTATTCCCTTAATTTCCAATATTTCAACACCACAAAAATGACTGCTATAATTTTTTTTTTTGTTATATGTAGGTCCTCTTCCTGTTTTTATGATCTCTTTGGGATACAGATATAGCTGGAGAGCTAGTATTTCTGCATCAAAGGTTCATGCAGAGTGTGGTTGCCCTTTGAGTGTAATTTGGGTGTAGTTCTAAATTGCTTTTCAGAATGGTTGGATCAGAGTGGAGCCAAGATGGTGGAGTAAAAACTGACTTGCTTGAGTTCCCCCCAAAAAACCCCTACAAATGGCTGTAAAAATACCTCTACATAAATTCTAGAGCAGTAGAACCCACAAAAATACAAAATGAAACAAATTTCCAGCCCAAGACAACCTGGATGGTTGATGAGAAAGATCTGTCGTGCTGGGATGGAATAGGACCATAGTTCAGCATGGGCTGCACAGGCAAAGACAGGGCCCCAGCAAACCCAGAGCAGGCTTCGGGAGACTGAATCACAGGCAGCTGTGGTGGTTCCCAGATTTCTCAACCAAAAAACTCCAAGAACAACTTAGAAGGTCAGTGGGAAAGGTCTGTCAGCCCTGGGTGAGAGAGGAACACTGTCCATTCTTGACCTTAGAGCAGTCCAGAGGTTGTGGCCGCTTCCAGAGCTCTTGGCATACAGATGGTGGGGGGATCAAGTAGCTGAATAGAGGGGGATTACAGGGATCTCTTTGCTGGCACTGAGGGGGGATTCTCTTGCTTTGCCAGTGCTTGAAGCTGGGTTGCAGTCCTGGATAGTGGTCTTGGGGTGAGAAGGAGTACTGGTGTGGTGGAGCTTGTGACAGTAGGAGGGAAGAAAATCTCCTCACAATTCCAAGGCAGAAAATACTGCTTGTGGTCACTCATAGATTAGAGCACAGATCAGGAAAGGAGTAAACACTTCTCCTTTGATCATACCACCTTGAAAGAACTGAAAATTTACAAGTCACTGTAAGTATCTCTGAAATAGTTGCACAATGGAGCAGCTAGATGGCACAGTTCATAGAGCACTGGCCCTGGATTCAGAAGGACCTGAGTTCAAATCTGACCTCAGACACATAACACTTACTAGCTGTGTGACCTTGGGCAAGTCACTTAACCCCATTGCCTAGACCCCCCACAAAAAAAAAGAAAAGAAAATAGTTGCACAAAAGCCCTGATGATTAGCACAGTACACCTTATAGAGTGGAAGCAGAGCCCTACATTAACAAAGAGTTTAAAAGTCAAGTAATGGGCTGGAAACATGAGCAAACTGAGGAAAAACCTCAGATTATACAATCTTACTTTGATGACAAAGAAGATCAAAACATACAACCAGAAAAGATAATAAAGTCAAAGTTTCTATATCCAAAGCCCCCAAGAAAAATATGAATTGGTCTCAGGCCATGGAAGATTGCCAAAAGGATTTTGAAAAGCAAGTAAGAAAAGTAGAGGAAAAGTTGGGCAGAGAATTGAGAGAGATGCAAGAAAATCATGGAAAACAAGTTAACATCTTCCTAAAGGAGACCCCAAAAAATCCTGAAGAAAATTACACCTTAAAAATAGAATAGCCCTAATGGCAAAAGAGGTCCAAAAGGCCAATGAGGAAAAGAATGCCTTAAAAAGCAGAATTGGCCAAATGGAAAAGGAAATCCAAAAGCTCACTGAAGAAAATATTTTTTTTAAAAAAATTAGAATTGAACAAATGGAAGCTAATGGCTCTATGAAAAATCAAGAAATTATTAAAAAAAAAAACCAAAAGAATGAAAAATTAGAATACAATTTGAAATATCTCATTGGAGAAGCAACAGACCTAGAAAACAGATCCGGGACAGATGATTTAAAAATTATTTGACTTCCTGAAAACTTTTAGGAATATTATAGCCAAATTCCAGAGTTCCCAGGTCAAGGAGAAAACATTGCAAGCAGCCAGAGAGAACTTGTTGTGAACACACAATCATGATAACACAAGATTTAGCAGCTTCTACATTAAAAGATCACAAGGCTTGGAATAAGATATTCCAGAGGTCAAAGGAGCTAGGATTAAAACCAAGCATCACCTACCAAGTGAAACTGAGTATAATTTTTCAGGGGGCAAAAATGGACTTTCAATCATTCTTGATGAAAATATCAGAGCTGAATAGAAAATTTGAATTTGAAATGCAAGACTCAAGAGAAGCACGAAAAGGTAAATAGGAAAGAGAATCATAAGGGACTTATTAAAGTTGAACTGTTTACATGTCTACATGGAATGATGATACTTGTAACTCATGAGACCTTTCTCAGTATTAGGGTAGTTGGAGGATACACACACACACACACACACATATGCATATACATATACATGTACATACATACAGAGGGCACAGGGTGAATTGATTATGAAGGGGTGATCTGAAAAATAAAACTAAGGGGTGAGATTGTACTGGGAGAAAGAGAAAGGGAGAGGTACAATGGTGTAAATTATCTCACAGACAAGTAGCAAGAAAAAGCTTTTAAAGAGGAGGGGAAGATAGGAGAGATGATAAGGAATAAGTGAATCTTACTGTCATTGGAGGAAGGGAATAAGAGACGGAAAATGATAGAAGAGAGGGCAGATTGGGGGAGGTTGTAATCAGAAGCAAACATTTTTGAGGAGTTGCAGGGTCAAAAGAGAGAACAGAATAAGTGGAGGGGGTTGGGATAAGATGGAGAGAAATTTAGTTGGTGTTTCAAAACATGACTATTATGGAAGTGTTTTACATGACTGCACATGTGTAACCTGTATCAAACTGCTTGCCTTCTTAATGAGGGGGGTGGGGAAGGAGGAAGGGAGAGAATCTGGAACTCAAAGTTTTAAAAAATGAATGTTAAAATTTGTTTTTACATGCAACTGGGGAATAAGATATACAGGTAAAGGGGTATAGAAATATATTCTGCCCTTCAGGAAAATAGAATGGGAAGGGGACAAAAGAAGGGGAGAGTGATAGAAGGGAGGGCAGATTTGGAAAAGAGATCCTCAGAGTGCATACTATCTTTGGATGGGGGGAGGGGAGAGATGAGGAGAAAATATGGAACTTAAAATCTTGTGGAAGTGAATGTTGAAAACTAAAAAACTAATAATTTCATTAATAAAAAATATATTTAAAAAAAGACAAAAAAAGAGTGGTTGGATCAGGTCACAATTCTACCAAGAATGTATCAGTGTCCTCATTTTCCCATATCTTCTCCAACCTTTATCATTTTCCTTTTCTGACATATTAGCCAATCTAATAGGTGTGAAGTGGTATTTCAGAGGTCTTTTAATTCGCATTTCTCTAATTAAAAGTGATGCAGAGCATTTCTTATTATGCCTATAGATAACTTTGATTTCTTCATCTAAAAATTGGGTGTTCATATCCTCTTTGACCATTTATCAATTGGAGAACGGCTTGTGTCAGTTCTCTATATATTTGACAAATAAGGCCTTTATCAGAGCACTTGCTGTAAAGATTATTTCCCACTTTCTACTTTCCTTCTGAACTTGGTTGCATTGGTTTCATTTGTACAAAAGTTTGGTTTTTTTTTAAATATTTAATATGATCAAAATTATCTACTTTACGTTATCTTATGCTCTGTATCTCTTGTTTGGTTATGAATTCTTCCCCTCCTCATTGATCTGATATGTAGATTGCTCCTGGCTCTTCTGATTTGCTTATGGTGTTACTTTTTATGGCTAAATCATGCACCCATTTTTACCTTATTGTTGTATATGGTGTGAGATATTGGGCTATACCTGGTATGTGTTCTACTGTTTTCCAATTTTCCCAGAAGTTTTTGTCAAATAGTGAATTTTTTATCCCAAAAGCTGAGGTCCTTTGGGTTTATCATACACTAGGCTTCTATGGTCATTGACTGCAGTGTCTTGTGTACCTTTTCTATTGCGCTACTCCATGACTCTATTTCTTCCAAGTACTATATATTTTTGACAATTAGTAATTTATAATATAGTTTGATATCTGGTATTGCTAGGCCGCCTTCCTTTGTATTATTTTCATTAATTCCCTTGATATGTTTGACTTTGTGTTCTTCCAGATGAATTTTGTTGTTATTTTTTCTCTCTATGTAAAATAGTTTGATTTTTTTCTTGGTAGTTTGAATGATATGGTACTGAATAGGTAAATTAGTTTAGGCATGATTGTCATTTGTATTATATTGGCATAGCCCACTCTTGAGCAATTGATATTTTTCTTACTTCTTTAGATATGACTTTATTTGTGTGAAAAGTATTTTTTAAATTATGTTCATAGTGTTCCTGGGTTTTTCCTGGCAGGTAGACTCCCAAATATTTTATATTGTTTACAGTTACTTTAAAAGGAATTTATCTTTCTGTTTATTGTTGCTGGGCTTTATTAGTCACATAAAGAAACACTGGTGATTTATGTTGCTTTATCTTACTCCCTTCAAACTTCATTGAAGTTGTTAATTATTTCAAGTAATTTTTAGTTGAGGCTCTGGGTTCTCTAAGTACACCACCACAAGACTGCAAAGAGTGATCATTTTATGTCCTGACTGTCTATTCTAATTCATTCAATTGTTTTTTCTTCTCCTATTATTGTAGCTAACATTTCTAGTATTATATTGAATAATAGTGGCGATAATGGACATCCTTGCTTCACCACTGATCTTATTGGGAAAGCTTTTAGCTTATACCTTTTACATATAATGTTCGCTGATGGTTTTGGATAGATACTGCTTATCACTTTAAGGAATGCTCCCTTTATTCCCATTTTCTCTAGTAGCATAATTATAATTCATGTTTTCATAACTTAGATATTTTTGTGTCATTGCCTTAAAGTCACCTTATAAGCATATCTTCTATGTATATTTACCTCTAGCTGTATTATTAGTGATATTGTTTTTAAGAATTACAAGTATTTTCCCATGTAAGAATGTAAATGGTTTAGCTCTGTTGAACCCCTTATGTTTTCTTTTCCTTTTTTTGTTTCTTTTTAGGGTTCTCTTCAGTCTTGATATTGGAGGTCATTTTTTTTTTTGCTTAGTTATTCTCTTCTCTTTAAAAACACTTGAAATCCCTCTAGTCGATTGAATGAGCATTTTTCCCTTGATGTATTATGCTTATTTTTACTGGTAAGTGATTCTTGGTTGCAGTCATAGCTACTTTGCCCTTCAGAACATCATGTTCCATGAACACCAATCCTTTAATGTTGCAGCTGCCAAGTCCTGTGTAATCCTTATCGTGATTTCCTGATATCTTAAGAGTTTCTTTCTGGCCATTTGCAGTATTTTTGCCTTGACCTGATTCTGAAATTTGGTTATGCTGTTCCTTGAAGTTTTAATTTTGGAAGTTCTTTCCTGATGTGATTGGTGGATTCATTCAATGTCTACTTTGCCTTCTGGGCATCAGGACACTTTTCCTTGATTTCTTGAAAGATGCTGTCCAGTTACTCTTTTTAATTATGGCTTTCAGGTAGTGCAATGATTCTGATATTGTCTCTTCTAGATCTATTTTCCAGGCGGTTTTTCCCATGAGCTATTGTGCATTTTCTTCCCTCTTTTTCATTTTTTTAAATTTGTTTGATTGATTCTTGATGTTTCATAGAGTCATTAGCTTCCACTTGCCCAATTCTAACTTTTAAGTTTTTTTTTTCCTCAATTAGCCTTTGTACTTTCTTTCTTTCTTTCTTTCTGGTCAATTGTATTCTTTAAGGAGCTGTTTTCTTCAGTGGATTTTTGTATCTCCTTTTCCATTTGGCCAATTCCACCTTATAAACTATTTTCCAAGCTGTTGACTTTTTTTCCTACTTCTCCTGCGTCACTCTCATTTCTTTTCCCAATTTTTCTTCTACTTCTCTTATGTTATTTTAAAACTCCTTTTTGAGCTCTTCCATTAGTTCTCTCTTGGCTTGAGACCATTTCCCATTTTTCTTTGGGGTTTTGCTTATAGGTGTTTTGATATTGTGTCCCATTCTCTATTTGTGTCTTGACCTTTTCTATCACCATAATAACTTTCTGTGGTCAGATTCTTTTCTGTTATTTTTGGTCTCATTTTTTCATCATTTCCCTTTCTTTTAAATTTGATCTCTGCTCCCAAAGTGGGACTCTGTCTCAGACTTTTTGTGCTAGTGAGCTGCAGGCCCTGACTATTTACCTGGTGCTATGCTGATGCTGCCCTGATGCTCACAAGGGACCTTCCTGTCTAGAACTGTGTTGAGAGGCTGGAGCAGGGGATGTCTGGTACTGCTAGACACTGTAGGGGTCTGGCAGTTTACCTGTTGCTGAGCTGGAGTTCTAGTGGTGGTGTCTGATGTATGCTGAGGCATAGTGGGGTTTTTCTGTGTTTCCCCAGGGCTACACTGAAGCCTGTGGAGGGCCAGCTTACTTTTTTTTTTGTCATGTTGATGGATGCCTGCTTCCAAGGAGCTATGCTGAAACACATGAAAGTCTGGCCGCTGGAGGATGCCTGCCCATCTGGAGCTATGCTGAAGCAAGTGGAGGTCCAGCCCATGTATGATGCCCTCCTGACTGCCTGGGGCAATGCTGAAGTAGGCAGAGATCCAGCCATTAAAGGTTACCTCCCTGCCAAGAGCCATGCTTAAGCACTCAGAGGTCAAGCCACTGCAGGATGCCTGTTTGACTGGTACTACATTGAAGCATCCAATAGTTCTTGGAGCTGGAGTCTGCTAGTTCCCCTAGCTATGCTAAGGCATGTGTGTAGATTCCTGTTATTGTCTTCTGCCTGCTCCAGCACACTGGGGCTCAGGATCTCCCACTGGTGTGCTGAGCTGGGGCTTGCTCCTGGCTTGTTGGGATGCTTCCTGTTCTGTACATATGTTCCTCTGTTATTCAAGTGAGATGGACCTTTCTTCAGATTTTCCAAGTCTCCTGGCTAAAAGACGACTCTATCACATCTTTCTGCTCACTCTGCTGTTCCAGGATTTATTCTGGGGTGAAATTTTGTGGTTGTTTTTTAGGTGAATATGGGAGAGCTGCAATGATTTACTGCTTACTCCATCCTCTTGACTCCTGGAAGTCCAATCTTTAGTCACTTTAGACAACTGCATCTTAATATTGAAAAAAAAAAGATGCATAATTATATATGGAATGAACTATGGATTTGTATCAGAGGATATCCTGGGCTTAATCTTTGCTCTGCTTCTTGCTAATTATTTGTTTATGTTACTTCTCTTCTAGAGGACAACGTTGACATTCAATACCAACTCTACATCTTAGTTTATTTCACCAGTATATATGAGTCCTCTTCCATCAATCTTTCTATATCTCAGTAAATATTTTTACATTTTTCTATTTCTGAAATATTTATTATTCCATAAATTCCTCTCCTTTTAGTAAGGACCTCTCTAAATTTAGTGACCTTGGTTATCCAATGATATGATACAAATATTCAATGATCTTGTTCATAAGCAAAGCCTTTCTACCCTAGTAGCACTCATGTTCTGCTGGCCTAATCTTCAATGCCCATGATTAGTTTTATACCAAAATGAGATATCAAAGTAAGACTACAAAGAAGATTACATTTCTATAAATACATTACAAAGGTAGAGCCTATTTTTCTTTATCAATCTTTCAAAAATAAAATCCCCTACATAATCACAGTATTGGTTTGATAACTTTCTATTTCCATTTTATTACACCCACATATAGATATCATCTGAATTCTAGATACCAGTTCTAATGTAGATATTCTATTCTCATGAGGCCATAAGAAGCAAAAGGAAAATGTAATGACATTAGATTACATCATCCTTCAGGATAAATGCATTTATCAAGAAATTCAACCTGTGTTTGATTCTGACCTTTTGAGAGGTAAATTTCAACCTGTGAGTCCTTGGGTAAGCAGCCTCATTCTGGTTACATCTGTTCAAGTGCCATATTTTCCGAAGTTGTACCTGAAGGTTTTACATTAGAATACAGATGACATTATGGGGGGAAATTCATTTGCATCTGCAAAATAAACTGACTACATTAGAACCAGGAAAGAGAGGCATTGTGGAATAGTAGAATGGAGATCAGTTTTAACAAAGAGCCAAGTTTTAACCCCTGTTATCTCATTAACTAGTCATTTAAGGAAGGTCATTTAACCTCTCTGGATCATATTTCCTCCAGCTATATAAAAGGGGTAATTAAAACAGATGATTTCTAAGGTGTCTTGCAGATCTAAACTGGCAGAATTCTAAACTTTTGTGTTTGAGTATTTTGGCTACAAAACACATGTTGGATTATTCAATATAAATTTCCCATATGATACTTGAAATATTGAAGGCTTTCTCTGATATCCAGGAAACTAAAATTAATAGATATTTCATTCTACCAAAGCTTTCATTCACCTTACCAGTAATTTTCTAATTTCTTTCTTCAACTTTATATTGCTGAGAATATTTATTATTTTGCTCTGTTAGTTTGAAACCTGACCTCAGGTCTTACGGAATTAAAGATTTCTTAAGAATATGGGACTATTTGTTACTGTGATCAGAGAGATTATAGACCAATAGAGAAATTTTACAAAAGGAACAGGAATAATATTCCATTTATAGGTGTCGCAAAAATCTTGCATAGGTTTAAACTTTAATCAGTTAATACTGTACCAAGTCTTTCAGACATCTTCTGTAAAAGTTTAACATTATTAGTCAGGCAGTGTGATGTATAACTCAGCAAGCCCTAGATTTAAATTTTACTTCTAACATATGCTAATTGTGCGACCTTTTGTAAATCACCTAACCTCTCTGAGTCTCAGAAAACTCTAAAATCTCAAACATACCTCATAATGCTATTGTGGAAGGAAATTCATTTCCTGCATCATCAGATCTTGATGTTTTAACATTTCAAGGTTTACACAATTCTTTCCTCCAAACAACCAAGTCATATAGACAGTATAAATATTCAGCTTTCTTAAATAAAGAAAATGAGATTCAGTGGTTAAATGAATTACCTATGGCCACTCAATTAATAAATAGCAAAACAGGAAACTTTGATCCAGATACAATGAGTATGTCTCCAATCCTTTCAACAACACTACAGGAAATAGTCCCTTACATTTTCCTAAATACAATATAGTGACTAAGCAACCAGCCTTTTCTTCAGGTAGTCTGAAGAAAAGGCTAGTGGTAAGCTGGTGGTAGTCATAGTGGTGAAGAAATTGAGAAGGTGAATGGTGAAGACAGTCAATAAATACAAGTATCAAAAAACTTAAATTGGTACTGATATGCATAGAGAGTGGGTCATGGTGGAGGGAAAAAGATACTCATAATGATAGAACTTCACTCCTTATAAGAATGGGCCTTCTATCAGACCACACTGACCTGGTTAGCCTTTAGTTTCAGTTCTCCTCAAATGATAGTAGACAAGATGCTATTTATACGCATTTCAATTCCTCCATGGACCTGGAACCACTTTGATTTTGGTATACTCACTACTAGTGTTGATCTCAGTAAGCTCTGCATAATAGATTTTCATGAAGCATACTGCAGAAGTATATGCTATATTGAGTATCTATGGAAGGGCATAAATAAGAATCCTAATTATACTGTAGGCCTTCTTGTTGTTGTTGTTTTGGTTTTGGTTTTTTTCTAACATTTAACATTTACTTTGGGGAGCTAGGTGGTACAGTGACTACAGTGCCAGGCCTGGAGTCAGGAAGATTCATCTTCCTCAGTTCAAATCTGGCCATAGACACTCACTGACTGACACTTAGCAAGTAACTTAATCCAGTTTGCCTCAGTTTCCTCATTTGTAAAATGATCTGGAGAAGTAAATGGCAAGTCACTTTATTATCTTTGAGAAGAAAACCCCAAATGAGGTCACAAAGAGTCAGACAAGACTTAAAAATGAATGAAAGTAAGCAAAGTGTGGGAACACTAGAGCTGGTCATTTTTCCCTCATAACTATTTTCATTCACTTATTTATTTACAGTTTTAGTAGTATTTTATTTTTCCTCTAATTTCATGTCAAGGCAATTTTAACACTCATTTTTACAAGATTTTTGAGTTCCAAATATTTCCTCCTCCTGCCTTATCTTCCCCTCTTCCTAAAATGGTAGGCAACTTAATATCAGTTGCACCTGAGCTATTGTGTAGAACATATTTCCATATTAATCACAGTTGTGAATGAAGAAAAAGATCAAAAGAAAAAAAATGAAAAAGAATAAAGTAAGTGAAAAAAACTATGCTTTAATATGCATTCAGAGTCATTCAGTTCTTTATCTGGATGTAGACAGCATTTTACTTTATGAAACTTTTGTACTTGTCTTGGATCATTGTATTGCTGAGAAGAGCTGAGTCATTCATAGTCGATTATCACACAATGTTTCTGATACTGTGTATAATGTTTTTCTGGTTCTGCTAATTTCACTTTACATCAGTTCATACAAGTCTTTCTAGTTTTTTTTTTCTGAAATGTGCCTGTTCATTATTTCTTATTACACAATAGTATTCTATTACATTCATATGCCTCAGCGTGTTCAGCCATTCCTTGATAGGCATAACCTCAATTTCCAATATTTTGCCACCACAAAAAGAGCTGCTATTCCACTGGTAGGTCCTTTACTCTTTTTTATGATCTCTTTGGGATATAGCCCTAGCAGTGGTAGTGGGAGATGCACAGTTTGTTTGCCCTTTGGGCATAATTCCAAATTGCTCTCCAGAATGGTTGGATCAGGTCACAACTCCACTAACAGTGCATTAGCATCCTAATTTTCCCACATCCTTTCCAAGATTTGTCATTTTCCTTTTTTGTCATATTAGCCAATCTGATAGGTGTAAGTAAGGTGGTACCTCAGAGTTGTTTTAATGTTCCTTTCTGTGATCAGAAGTGATTTAGAGAAGGTGCTACTTCATCACCTGGCACCACTGCCACTTTGTACTGTCCTGTCAAGGTTGCCTGGTCGCTTAGTAGGGGTCTCTGATGCTCGATCCAGTTTGTTCTAGGCTAGATTGAGGAGATTTCAGGGTTCACGTCAGAGGACAAGCTGCAGCTGGAGCATCTGTGTGCCCTGAGGAGACAGTGGCTGAAGGACTAGCAGCTGAGCCCCCAGGAGCCCATACTGCCCCTGCAGAACATTGGGTCGGGTTTCTGTGATAACTTCCTGCAGACCAACTCCATCGGAGGAGATTTGCTTTTAAGGCATATGGGAATGGAATGTTTGTTTTTACTAATTTCCTTATACCATCCTGGATTGTTCACTATTATGTCAAATACCATGTACAAGCAAGGCCATATGGCATCATTGAAAAGAAACTCAAAATATTTCCAGGTGATAAAATTCTGGAGACTGGAGAAGTGATTCCACAAATGATTGTTTGTGATATACATGATTATCATTATAAAACACTGGTAAAATTCCAAAAGCTTGTAAATCCAACTTTTATTTCTGTACCAGAACACATTTTCTGTAGAAATAACTTAATAAAGTTTACTCTTTCAAAATAAGTGATTTAGAGCACTTCTTTTTTAATTTAATTTTATGTTTTATTATTAGGCAATCGGAGTTAAATGACTTGCCCAGGGTCACACAGCTAGTAAATATCAAGTGTTTGGTGTGAGGCTGAATTTGAGCTGCCCCTAGAGCACTTCTTCATATGCCTATAGATAGATTTGATTTCTTCATCTAAAAACTTCTTGTTCATATCTTTCAAGCATTTATGAATTGGGGAATGGCTTCTATTCTTGTAAATTTAACTCATTTCTCTATATATTTGAGAAATGAGACCTTTTTATGAGAGACATTTGCTGTAAAGATGGTCTCCTAGTAGTCTGCTTTCCTTCTTCCCTTGTTTATATTGGTTTTATTTGTGCAATTGTATGCCAATAAATTTGTCAGACTTAGTGAAATGGAGAAATATTTACAAAAATGTAAATTGCCCAGATTAACAGAAGAAGAAGAAAAAAACTTAAATAACCCCATCTCAGAAAAAAAAAATTGAACAAGCCATTGATGAACTCCCTAGGAAAAAATCTCCAGGGCCAAATAGATTTAGAATGTTCAAACATTTAAAGAACAATTAATTCCAATACTATATAGACTATTTGGGAAAATAGGCAAAGAAGGAGTTTTACCAAATTCTTTTTATAATACAAATATGGTGCTGATACCTAACAGGGAAGAGTCAAAACAAAACGAAGAAAAAAATATAAACCAAGTTTCCTAATGAATATAGATGAAAAAATTTTAAATAAAATATTAAAATAAAATACAGCAACTTATCTCAAGGATAATACACTATGACCAGGTAGGATTTATGCCAGGAATGCAAGGCTGGTTCAATATTAGGCAAACTATCAGCATAATTTATCATACCAACAACAAAACTAACAGAAACCACATGATTATCTCAGTAGATGCAGAAAAATCTTTTGACAAAATACAATACCCATTCCTATTACAGAGCATAGGAATAAATGGAGTCTTCCTTAAAATGATAAGTAGCATCTACCTTTAGCAAGCATCATATGTAATGGGGATAAGCTAGAAGCATTTCCAACAAGATCAAGGGTGAAACAGGAATGTCCATTATCACCACTGTTGTCCACTATCATACTAGAAACTTTAATGTTAGCAATAAAAGAAGAAAACGAAATTGAAGGTATTAGAATAGGCAAAGAAGAAACAAAGTTATCACTCTTTGCGGATGATAGAATAGTATACTTACAGAATCCTAGAGAATCAAGTAAAAAACTGCTTGAAATAATAACAACCATACCAACCAAACTACAAAAAATTATTTTATAGAACTAAAAAATTATAATGAGGTTTATCTGGTATGGCTAGGCTAGCTTCCCTAGCATTTCTTTTCATTAGTTCCCCTGATATTCTGGATCTTAGATTGTATTATAAAGGAGCAATCATCAAAACTATGTGTTACTGGCTAAGAAATAGAGTGGTGGATCAATGGAATACATTAGGTACACAAGACACAGTAGTCAATGACTATAGTAATCTACTATTTGATAAATCCAAAGACCCCAGGCACTTTGTGCAACAATTGACTTTGATGGACTTAGTTCTTCTCAGTAATACAAGGATCTAAGATATCTCCAAAAGTCTCATGATGGAAAATACTATCCACATTGAGAGAAAGAACTATAAAATGTGAATGCAGATTGAAGCATACTATTTGCTCTTCTTTTTTCTCTTCTTTTTTGTTTTATTTCTTCTTTCTTGTGGTTCCTCCTGTTGATTCTAGTACTTCTTCACAACATGACCAATATGAAAATATGTTTACTAAGAATGTATTTGTAGAGTCTATATCAGGTTGCATGCTGTATTTGGGAAGGAGGTGGGAAGGGAGCAGGAGAACATTTAAAACTCAAAAGCTTGTGGAAGTGAATGTTGAAAGCTAAAAATAAATTAAGAAAAAAAAAAAAAAAGCTATCTTTACATGTAAGTGGGAAAAAAATACTATTCAGAAAAAAAAAATAATCCCTTTTGAGCTCTTCCATGGACTGAGACCAATTCACATTTTCTTGGAGGCTTTGAATGTAGGATCTTTAACCTTGTTGTCATCTTCTTAAAGTGTGTTTTGATCTTTCTTGTCACCATACTTACTCTCTATAGTCAGAGTTTTTTATTTCATTGTTTCATCATTTCCCCAGACTGTTACTTGACTTTTTAACTCTTTTGTAAGGTAGGGCTTTGTTTTTGGGGTGGAGGGCGAACTGTCCCAAGCTTCAGGGGTTTTGTGCATCTATTTTCAGAGACACTTCTAGGGACCTGTAAGTTTTTAGTTCTTTCAACATGGTATGATCTATGGAGAGTTGTTTACTACTCTCCTGGCATGTGCTCTGGTCTGTGAGTAACCAAAAGCACTCTTTCTTCCTTGGAACTGTGGAAAAAGTCCACCCTTCACTGAGGCCATAAGCTCTGCTGTGCTAGTGCTTCCACTCTCCCTGACACTTCCACCCAAGAACACGACCCAGATCCAAGTATTGGCCAAGCAAGAGTCCTGCCCCAGTGCTAACAACAAGAACTTTGTAATCTCCTTCTGACTAGTTTTCAATCCCCTTACTGTCCATGTGCTGGGAGCTCCAGAAGCAGCCACTGTTGTTGCCTCTGCTGCTGTAGAATCAATGACTCTCAAGGCCTGATCCTGGTTTCCTGTGGCCAGGATTGTGCTGTTGCAGCCTATGCTGGACTGTGCTCCAGTCTCACTCAGGTGTAACACACTTTTTCTAGTGATCTATTAAGTTGTCTTAGTCTGGAAATGTGTTTCACTTCACAAGAATTTGTTTAGAGTCATTTTAAAGGTATTTGGAGGGGTTTGGGTGAGACCTCAGGTGAGTCCCTGCCCTTACTCAGCCATCTTGGCTCTGCCTCTGTACTTCCTTTTCCATTTGGTCAATTGTTTTTTGTTTATTTGTTTGTTTGTTTTTTAAAGGAGTTGTTTTCTTAAGTGGATTTTTGCAGCTTCTTTTCCATTTGCCCAATTCTATTTTTCAAGTAATTGTTTGTTTTTTCCAAACTGTTGAGTATTTTTTCATAATTCTCTTGTATCTCTCCCATTTCACTACCATTACTTTTCCCAATTTTCTTCTACCTCTTTTCTATGATTTTTAAACTTCTTTAAAACTCTTCCATGGTTTTGTTTTGTTTTGGCTTGAGACCACTTCTCATTTGGGGGGGGGTCTTTGCACATGGGTGTTTTGTTATTCCTATCCTCCTCTGAGTTTGTCATCATCTTCCCTCTCACCATAATAACTTTTTATAATCAGAATATCTTTTTGTTGTTTTTGCTCACCTTTTTTGTCCTTTTTCTTTTCTTTAAATTTGAGGTATGCCCCCAGAAAATTCACTTTCTCAGGCTTCTTTTTTCCAAGGACTGCAGGTCCTGGTAATTTACCTAGTGCTGCCCTGATGTTGCCATATGGCTAACAAGGAACCTTTGTGTCCAGTGCTGCTCTGAAGGGGTCATGTGGGGGTGGTTGGTGCTGCTGGAGGCTGTAGATAACTGTCAGCTTACCTGGTGCTGAGCCAGTATCCTAGTGCTGGTGTCTAAGTGTGTACTGAGGCTATTGGGGTATTTCTGTGTTTCACCATAGCTACACTGAAGCATGTCAAGTCTGGTCTCTGGAGGTTGCCTGTTTCCCAGGGTTATGGGGAAGTATGTGGCAGCATGACCACTAGAGGTTGCCTGTTTACCTAGGGCTATGCTGAAACACTGGGAGATCTGGACAATGGAGGTTACCTCTTCCTCTGGCTATGCTAAGGCATGCGGGGCTCCTGGTGTTGGTGTTTGCCTACTCAGCCACAGTGGGGCTCAGGATCTTGCTGGTTTGATGAAGTGAGGCTTGCTGCTGGCTTACTGGGACACTTCCAGTCTTAGGCTGTATTCCTCTTTTGCCCAAGTAAGACAGACCTTTCTTGGCAATCTTCCAAGTTTCTTGGGGTAAAAGAATGTTTCACCTCATCTTTTTGCTGTCTCTTCTGTTCCAGGATTTGTTTCAGGATGCTATTTTGTGGTTGTTTGCAGCTGAATACATGAGAGTTACAGTGATTTAGGGTTTACACTGCCATCTTCTCTTTTACTTACTTTATTTTTTATTCTGAATTAAATAAAAGTCAAGTAACATAATAAATACTTTATATATTATAGAATAGAAGGACTATAAGTGAAATTACAAATTTTTATTACATAAATCTTAATTTTGTAAGTGCTGTGGGATGCAGTGTGGTAATCTTCAAGACTCTCCTGCATATCTGTGCTTTCTTCTGTTCATTTATAACCTTTTTTTAGGGGAAGGAGGGAAGAATCTTATCTTTACCTCCACTTTCCCTCTCATCCCATCTCCAACTTCAAAAAAGGAAAGGAGGGAAAACAAAATCTTTGTAATAAATATAAAGTCCCACATTGTCTGTGTCCAAAGTTGTATATCTAATTCCTCCATTACCTCTTATCAGAAAATGAATAGCATATTTTATCATCTATACTCTAAGTTTCTGGTTAATCTTTACATTTATGAATGATCTTGAGCATTTCAGAGATACTTTCCTTTCCTAATATTATAACTTTTATAAATTGTTCTCTTGATACTGATCCCGAGACTGACAAAGGACAATATTCTCAAACCCAAGCCTTTGGTTTTTGATCCTTTATTCTCATTTGCCTTAACCAGACCCCACTAATTTCCTACTTTGGACTGCTTGCCAAGATGAAAGAGTGGTCATCAGTGTCAAATGAAGCAGAGAGGTAAAGAAAGTTGGTGACTAAGAAAAAACCATTTGATCATGCAATAAAAATATGAAGAGTAAACTAGAACAGAATAGAACAATGTGGTGAAAAGCTAGATTGCAAAGAAGTGAAGGACAGCAGAGAAAGTGGAGGCAATTCATTTAGACAGATAATTCTGGGAGTTTTACTATAAAAAGGAAGATAGAATATGATAACTAGTGAATAATTAGGGGAAGACTTTTAAGGATAGGTAATTTGGACAAGCTTGGAGGAAGTAGGGAAGAAAATAGTAGATAATGAAATTAAAAATTAGAGGGAAGGGACCATTGAGATACAATCTACTGAATAATATATGAAAGGGTGTGATGAAAAGCACATGTAAAGATGTTAGCTTTGTCAAGAAGTGCCCCTTCATAATAAAAAAAAAAAAGACTGGAGGACAACTAGAGGGAAAAAAGAGAGAGAATAAAAGATTATATTAAGGGGCTTTGAGTTGTTAGTTTTGATAAAGGAAATGTAACATTTATAGATAATGGTTAAATCCATTGTCTGACTATACCTCTATGTGGCTGAGGTTAAGGGGAGGAGTAGATCATGAAATTTGAGAAGACTGAGGAGTGGGAAGATTAGAGTGCTTGAGGGAACACAAACATGAATTTTGAATTCCTTTAATATCAGGAGAGAAGCTGAGAAAGAGAGGAAAATAGTGAACCAAGAGCTAAACTCCTACAGGAAATGAGGGATGCTGAGAGATGGCAGCCAGTAAAGAATCCAGAAGAGGCAATGGGCGATAAAACATATTGTGACTCCCTATTCAGAAAGAAGATATTTAAGTGTGTTAGAGGAGGTGGAGCCAGTGTTAGAGAAGATGGCAAGAGAGGCAGTGAAGTCTGAAGGAATACAGGGCTCACTGAGATCAAGTAGATGGGAAAGTTTGAGAAAAAGGAGTCTAGAATGAAGGGAAATTTATTCATTATGGAGCAGAAATTATAGGAGAAATGGTGGAATGGTAGACAGAGGGAGAGACAGTATATGGCTAGATTAGAGTTGAGAAGTACAAGGATGAGCAAAAAGGAAGTGAGGCCTGAGCATAGTTTATTTCTATATAGCTTGTATCCAAGTAATAGAAGAATAAAAAGAAATAGGTGGTGAGAGTGCTAGCCATTGGGGCAATAGATGAATTGCAATTTGTACAGTCTTAATAATGGTTCAGGAGAAAAGCCTGGGGCTCTCAACCTTAGAACTTAGAATTGTTTGTGGGTGGGAGTCAGTGTTGCTGGGGAAGAAAAAGCTGTTAGGTCTAGTGAAGGGTCTCTCTCTGCCTTGGTCTCCACATCTGTTTGTCTTCCTAATTATAAGGAGGTGTACCAGGGGTAGTGTTGCAGCAAAGAATAATAATCAAGGTCATGACAATTGTCTTCTACCTTTGCTGGATGACATCTTTTCTGTAATTTATTTCATAGAAGGGGCATGAGCATATGAATTATGAGTGGCTACTTATAAAGCCAAACATATATTATGCATAACACATAATGATTTCTTGACTTCAATGTGACTCACATGTGGGAGAATTCGTTTAGTGAAAATAAAATTGGGTTTGGAGTTGGAATTCCTGATTCCCAATTCCAACTGTACTATTTACTATCATTCTGACTTAAGCAAGTGACTTAACTTCTTAAGGCTCTCATTTTATCAACTGTAAAATTATAAAGTTGTTCTAGAAATTTGATGTTAAAGGTTCCTTTCAACTTTTTCTCCTGTAATATTGGACAAGTAACAAAAAGGAGGTCCCATTTTCTGATCTATAGCTAATGAGCTGTGTAATCTTGGGTAAGTACTTGGTCAACAGTTTCCTCAACTATTAAAAGTACACTTAAGCTTGTCAACCTCTAATGTAACTTCTCACACTCAAGTTTCTAGTTTTTTGTTTGTTGTTTGCTTTTAATAAAGTGCTTTGTTAATCTACAGAGATATTTTGTAGTGTATTAACACTATTGGGACAGATTTTTTGTGTAATTACATGATAATTTTGGGGGAATTTTATGATAGCAAGGATTTAAAGACAGTAAGATGTCTTGTTATTAATATATAGTTAAGAGGAGAAAAACTACTTCCCCACATGGTCTGATATTTTGGCTGAAATGTTAGGTATTTTTGTTAGGAATGAAATAAATAGGGAATAAAGGAAGGAAAGAAGGAAGGAAGGAAAAAGGGAGAGAAGGAAGGGGGACATAGAGGGGAAGTGAGGGGAAGACAGAGGAGGAATGAGGGGGAGAAACAGAAAGGGAAAAACAGAGAGAAAGAGAGAGAGGAGAGAGAGAGAGAGAGAAAGAGAGAGAGAGAGAGAGAGATGGAAGGAGGAATGAAGGAAGACTACTCTCAAAGATTTTACATTCTTTTAGTTGTGGATGGCTACAAATGTCCCTTACATTTCTCCAGCTCTGAGAATCTCAAATAGGTAATTTGCATTTGAAAAACACAATTATAAAATAGATTTGGTAGTATTTTAGGAAATGATTAAAGTAGCAATTAAGGCATTTAAATACCTTAAGAAATAAATGGAAATAATAAGTTGTTTCCAGCGATACTACACTATGGTTGCAGAGAATAAGGAAAGAGTTCATGCACAGGCACTGGTTATAAGAGAAATGGAAGTTTGAAGTTTGAGAAGTAGCATGCTTTAGAATGCTATTTAATATTCACTAAAGATACTCCTAAAATGTCAGGTCCTGCTCTTTAAACTTTTATTGCAGATCTGTGCATTTTTTGCCCTTTAAGAGCCTGATTCAATAACTTTTTTTTTTCAGCTCTGAAAAGCCAAGTTCACATTCTTACTTAGGTCACTGGTTAGAAAGAAAAAAAGTGTTTTATTCCCACTGAGACACGTTCAACAAACTGCACTAGCATTTGATGATCACTGGCTATAGATAGCCTCAGAGCTAGATTTAATAAAGTCATTTTGAAAACTTCTTGAGGGTGAATAATTTAATGTTTCAACATAAAACATATAGATATAAAGATTGATACTATAAGAGCAAGGAATAGTTTACATTTCAGACCTATGGAGAAGTAAAGAATTTATGACCAAACAATAGATAGAGAACATTATGAAATGCAAAATGGACAATTTTGATTGCATTAAATTGAAAAGTTTTTGCACAAATAAAGCCAATACATCCAAGATTAGGAGGGAAGCAGAAAACTGGGAAAGAATTTCCACAGCCAGTGTCTCTGATAAAGGCCTCATTTCTAAAATATATAGTGAACTGAGTCAAATTTATAAGAATGAAAGTCATTTCCCAATTGATAAATGGTTAAAGGATATGAACAGGCAGTACTCAGAGGAAGAAACTAAAGCAAATCTATGGTCATACGAAAAATTGATTAGAGAAATGCAAGTAAAATGACTTTGAAGTACCACATTACACCTATCAGATTGGCTAACGTGGCAAAACAGGAGAATGATAAATGTTGGAGAAGATTTGGGAAAATTGGAACACTAATACATGTTGGTGGAGTTATGAAATGCTCCAACAATTGTGGAGAGCAATTTGAAACTATGCCCAAAGGACTATAAAATTGTGAATACCCTTTAACCCAGAAATACCACTCCTAGGGCTATATCCCAAAAAGATCATAAAAATGGGAAAAGGACCTACATGTACAAAAATATTTATAGCAGTCATTTGTGTTGTGGCAAAAAATTGGAAATTGATGGGATGCCCATCAATTGAAGAATGGCTGAACAAGTTGTAGTATATGAATGTAATGGAATACTATTGCACTGTAAGAAATGATTTTTGAAAGACTTCCAAAAAACTTGGAAAGACTACATGAAGTGATGCAGAGTGAAATGAGCAGAACCAGGAGAACATTGTCCACAGTAATAGCCACATTATGGGATGACTGACCTTGATATACTTGGCTGTTCACAACAACACAAGAATCTAAGACAACTCCAAAAGATTTATGGTGGAAATTGATATCCATACCCAGAGAAAGAAATAAGGCTTCTGAATTCAGATGGAAGCATACTATTTGTTCTGCTTTTCCTTTGTTGTTTTGTTTTATTACTTCATTCTCATGGTTCCTCCCATTAGTTTTAATTGTTCTTTACATCATGACTAATGGGAAAATATGCTTAACATGAATGTAAATGTAGAGCCCATATGATTGTACCCTATCTCAGCAGGGAGGGAAGAAGTAGGAGGGTGAGAAAATATAAAACTCAAAATCTTATGGAAGTGAATGTTGAAAACTAAAACTAAATAAATCAAATTTAAAAAAAAACATACAACATAACTGCCACCCAAATTCATCTTACTTTTAAATCTTAATGCACATATGCAAAAAACAAAAATCCTTAAACGTTACTTTAGTGATTAGTGTCAAAAAAAGGTCTAGAAAATGTCCTTTTCTAGATAATTCTTAAATACTCACAAAAATGTTAAATTAAATAATGAACAGTATAAAACTTTTTCATGAAAACAGATACACCTCAAGGTCTATTCCTTTCATATTGTATAATACAGAATATAGTATTGGAGTGGATGGGGGTCTCAGAGTCAGGAAGATAAGAACTCAAGTATTTTCTGTGATGCTACTTATGTGACCATGGGTGAGTCTTTAGTCTTTCAGAGCCACGAGGCTACTCTTCAAAATATAAAGAAGAGGAGGTCATTCCCATGTAGAAGAAATGACAGTACTATTTTTTAAAATGTCAGTTAGAGGGGAGGATGAAGTGTGACCCCTCCACGTACCCTTAAAAAATTACTCTAAACATATTCTAGAGCAGCAGAATCCACAAAAAGAAAGAGTGAAATGATTTTCCATCCCAAGACAACTTAGAAGGTCATCAGGAAAGGTCTGTTGCACTTTGGTGAGAGTAGAGCATAGTCCAGCACAGGTTGCACCAGGACACCCCAGCCCCAGCAAACCAGGAGCATGCTTTAGGAGCCACTGAATCAGTAATAGGAGAAGCTGTTTCCAGAGCTCTCAGCCCACAGACAGTAAGGGAAGGTCAAACAACTGGTAAGAATGAGATTGAAGGGTTCTCTTTGGTAGAATTGGGAGCAGGACTTTGCTGCTAAGAACATACTCAGATCCAGGTCAAAGTCCTAGGTGGCGTTTCCAGTGCAAGGAAGAGTACTAGCACCTCAAAGCTTGTGACCACAGTGAAGCAGGGACACTCCATACAGCTCCAAGGCAAAAAAAGTATGCTTGTGGTCACTCAAACCAGAACATTGGCCAGGAAAGTACTAAACACCTCTCCTTAGATCATACCACTTGGCAGAACTGAAAACTTACAGGTCCCTAGAAGTATCTCTGAAAACAGCTGCACAAAACACCTAATGCATGGGACAGTATGCCCTCCACCCTAGAAGAAGAGCTCTACATTAACAAAGAGGTAAACATAAAGTAATAGGCTGGGGAAATGAGCAAACAACAGAAAAAATATGACCATAGAAAGTTATGTGGTGACAAGGAAGATCGAAACACAAACTCAATAGAAGATAACAAAAACAAAGCATCTACATCTAAAGCCTCCAAGAAAAATATGAATTGGTCTCAAGACATGGCAGAGCTCAAAAATTAAGTAAGAGAGGTAGAGGAAAAATTGGGAGGAGAAATGAGAGTGATACAAGAAAATCATGAAGAACAAATAGCTTTTTTTAAAAGAGATACCAAAAAAAAAAACCTGAAGAAAATAAGACCTTAAAAAACAAACTAGGCCAAATGGCAAAAAGCATCCAAAAAGTCAGTCAGGAAAAGAATACCTTAAAAGCAGAATTGGCAAATGGGAAAAGAGGTGCAAAAGCTTGCTGAAGGAAATAATTCCTTAAAAATTGGAATTGAGCAAATGGAAGACAATGGCTTTATGAGAAAAAAGAAACAATGGAACAAAACCAAAAGAATGAAAAAAATAGAAAACAATTTGAAATATCTCATTGGAAAAATAACTGACCTGGAAAAAAGATTCAGGAGAAATAATTTAATAACTGTTGGACTACTTGAAAGCCATAATAAAAAAGAGCCTAGATCATCTTTCAAGAATTTATCAAGCAAAACTTCCCGAATATTCTAAAACAAGAGGATAAAGTAGACATTGAAAATATTCATTGATCATCTCCTGAAAGAGATACCAAAATGAAAACTGGCAGTAAAATTATAGACAAATTCCAGAGTTTCCAGGTCAATGAGAAAATATTGCAAGCAGCCAAAGAGAAACAATTCAAGAATCGTGGAACCACAGTCAGGATAACAAGATTTAGCAACTTCCACATTAAAGGACTTAAGGGCTTGGAATATGATATTCTGGAGGGCAAAAGAGCTAGTATTAGAAGAAAGATTCACCTACCCAGTGAAAGTGAGTATAATCCTTCAGGGGATAAAATAGACAGACATTCAATGAGACAAAGAGCTTTAATACATTCTTGATGAAGAGAACAGAGCTAAATAGAAACTGTGCTCTCAAATACAAGACTTCAGAGAGGAACAAAAAGGTGAACAGGGAAAGGAACTCATTAGAGACATGATAATGTTAACTTGTTTACAATACCACCTGGTAAGATGATACTTGTAACTTATAAGAACTGTCTCATTATTAGGGCAGTCAGGAGATCTATTTATTTATTTATTTATTTTTAGTTTTGAACATTTACTTCCACAAGGTTTTGAGCTCCAAATGTTCTCCCCATCTTGTCCCTCCCCCTACTCCAAGATGGCATGCATTCTGAATACCCCTTCCCTAATCTGCCCTCACTTTTATCTCTCCCCAACTTGTCTTATCCTCTTCCCCTTCTATTTTCCTGTAGGGCAGGAAA
The DNA here is from genome assembly GCF_003287225.1 of Phascolarctos cinereus. Classification (NCBI taxonomy): domain Eukaryota; kingdom Metazoa; phylum Chordata; class Mammalia; order Diprotodontia; family Phascolarctidae; genus Phascolarctos; species Phascolarctos cinereus. The sequence continues at coordinate 193,131,589 of NW_027555847.1, forward strand.
GATGTCTATACCCCATTAACCGTATTTCTTATTTCCCATTTGTGTGTGGAAACAATTATTTTATCATGTGTTTTTAAAACTTTGGGTTCCAAATTTCTCCCTTCATCCCTCCCCACCAACCCTCATTGAAAAGGCAAGCAATTCGATACTAGTTACACATGTATAGGCATGCAGAACACTTCCATGGTAGTCATGTGGTGAAAAACTAACTATATTTCCTTTCATCCTATCCTATCCCCCATTTATTCTATTCTCTCTTTTGACCCTGTAACTCTTCAGAAGTGTTTGCATCTGATTATCCTCTCCCCCAATATGCCCTCCACTCTATCATTCCCTCGGTCTCTTGTCCCCTTCCTTCATATTTTTCCGGTAGAGTAAGAGAGATTTTCATACTCAACTGAGTATGTATGTTACTCCCTCCTTAAGCCAAATCCTATGAGAATAGGATTCACTCATTCCCTCTCATCTTCCCCTATTTCCCCTCCACATACTACCTCTCCTTTTCTCCTTTTCCTGGTATCATCCTCTCTCACCCCTTAATTTTATTCTCCAGATATGACCCCTTCATCTTCAACTCACCCTGTGCCCTCTATCTATCTACACATACACACAATTTTTTCTCTCCAATTACTCTAATACTGACAAAGAATTCATGAGTTACAAATATCTTTCCATGCAGAATGTAAACAGTTTAACCTTAATAAGTATCTTATGATTTCTTTTTCCTGTTTACCTCTTCATGTCTTTTTTGAGTCTTGTAATGAAAGTCAAATTTTGTATTCAGCTCTGGTCTTTTCATCAAGAATGCTTGAAAGGCCTCTGTTTCACTGAATATCTATTTTTCCCCTGAAGGATTATGCTCAGTTCTGCTGGGTAGGTGATACTTCACTGTAATCCTATCTCCTTTGCCATACGAATATTATATTCCAAGCCCTGCAGCCCCTTAATGTAGAAGCTGCTAAATCTTGTGTTATCTTGATTGTATTTCCACAATACTTGAATTGTTTCTTTCTGGCTGTTTGCAATATTTTCTCCTTAACCTGGGAACTCTGGAATTTGGCTACAACATTCCTAGAAGTTTTCCTTTGGGGATCTCTTTCAGGAGGAGATCAGTGGATTCTTTCAATTTCTATTTTGCCCTCTGGTTCTAATATATCAGGGCAGTTTTCTTTGATAATTTCTTGAAAGATGATGTCTAGGCTCTATTTTCCAGGTCAGTTGTTTTTCCAAAGAGCTATTTCACAGTATTTTCTGTTTTTTCATTCTTTTGAATTTGTTTTACATTGTCTGGATCTCATAAAGTCACTACCTTCCAATTGCTCCAGTTCTAATTTTTAAGGAAGTATTTTCTTCAGTAAGCTTTTGGACTTCCTTTTCCATGAAGCCAATTTTGCTTTTTAAGGCATTCTTCTTCTCATTGGCTTTTTGGATCTCCTTTGCCATTTGGGTTAGGCTATTTTTTAAGGTTTTATTTTCTTCAGCACTTTTTGGGTCTCCTTTAGCAAGCTGTTGACTTGTTTTTCATGATTTTCTTGCAACCATCCAGGCTGTCTTGGATTGTAAATTTGTTTCACTCTCTCTTGGGGATCCTGCTGCTTTAGAATTTGTTTAGAGCCATTTTTACAGGTATTTGGAGGGATTTTAAGGAGAGCTCAAGCAAGTCACTGCTTTTGCTTTGCCATCATAGCTCCACCCACTAGAAGGAGCTTTTATAGAGAGTGGGTATGGGCATAAGTTGAATATGAAGGAATGGATATGCAAAAAAAATTTTTTGAATAAAATTAAGGAGTGAAAGAGGAAGGTACTTGGAGAAAGGGAAAGTGAGGAGGTAAAATGGGGCAAATTATCTCATGTGAAAAGGGAAAGAAAAAGCTTTTACACTACGGGGAAGAAGTTGGAGCAAAGACAGAATATGTATGCTCATTGGTTCTAAAGACCAGTTTTACCCTACAAGAATGTAGGAGGGAAGGGGCTAAGAGAAAGGAGAGGTGGTGATAGAAAGGATGTCAGATTGGGGGAAGGGTAGCCAGAAGCAAAATACTTTTGTTATTTTTTAATTAATTTATTTTGAATTATCAACAATCACTTCCATAAGCCTTTGAGTTTTAAATTTTTTGAACTTTTTCTGCCCACCTCCTTCCCCAGGAAGGCTATACATATACACTCCTATTAAACATATTTTCACATTAGTGATGTTGTAAGGCAGAATTAGAACTAATAGGAGGAACCACTAGAAAGAGGAAACAAAACACAACAGAAGAAAATAAAATAGCAAATAGTATGCTTCAATCTGCATTCAAATGCCATAGTTCCTTCTTTGAATGTGGAGAGCATTTTCCATCATCAGGCCTTTGGAGATATCTTAGATCCTTGTATTGCTGAGAAGGGTTAAGTCTATCAATATTAGTCAACATACAACGTGGCTGTTACTATGTACAACATCCTCCTGGTTCTGCTCACTTCACTCAGCACCAGTCCATACAAGTCTTTTCAGGTTTTTCTGAAGTTTGCCTGCTCATCATTTCTTATAGCAAATAGTTTTCCATTACATTCATTTACCACAACTTATTCAGCCATTCCCCAATTGATGGGCATCCTCTCAATTTCCAATTCTTTGTCACCATAAAAAGAATTGCTATAAACATTATTGTACATTGGGTATGATCTCCTTGGGATATAGCTGTAGAAGTGCTGTTACTGTGTCTTTGGGCATAGTTCCAAATTGCTCTCCAAAATGGTTGGATCATTTCACAACTCCACCAACAATATATTAGTGTTCCAATTTTCCCACATCTCCAACATTTATCACTTTCCTGTTTTGTCATGTTGGCCAATAGGTGTAATACGGTACATCAGAATTCTTTTGATTGGTATCTCTCTAAGAAATAGTGATTTAGAGCATTTTTTCATATGCCTATAGATGGCTTTAATTTCTTCGTCTGAGAACTGCCTGTTCATATCCTTTGACCATTTATCATTTGGGGAATGACTTGTATTCTTATAAATTTGACTTAATTCTCCATATGTTTTAGAAATGAGGCCCTTATCAGAGAGACTGGTTATTAAAATTCGTTCTTAATTTTCTACTTTTCCTCTAATCTTGGTTGCATTGGCTTTGTTTGTGCAAAAAATTTTCAATTTAATGCAATCAAAGCTATCCGTTTTGTTTTTTGTAATATTCTCTATCTCTGTTTGGTCATGAATTACTCTGTTCTCTATAAATCTGATAGGTAAACTATTCCTTGCTCTCCCATTTTTCTTACAGTATAAGTCTTTATATCTAAATCATGAATGCATTTTCACTTTATTTTGGCATGTGATGTGAGATTTTTGGTCTATGCCTAGTTTCTGCCATACTCTTTTCCAGTTTTCCCAGCAGTTTTTGTCAAAGAGTGAGTTCTTATCCCAAAGCTGGGGTCTTTGTGTTTATCAAATAATAGATTACTATAGTCATTGACTGCTCTGTCTTGCATATTTAACCTATTCCACTGACCCACCACTCTATTTGTTAGCCAGTACCAAAGAGTTTTGATGACTGCTGCTTTATAGTACAATTTAAGATCTGGAATAGCTAGGCCACTTTGCCCAGAATTTCTTTTCATTAGTTGCCTTGATATTCTGGACCTTTTGTTATACCAAATGAATATTGGTATTATTTTTTTTTCTAACTCTACAAAATAATTTTTGGTAGATTGATTGGTATGGCACTGAATAAGTAAAATAGCTTAGATAGAATTGTCATTTTTATTATATTAGTTTGGCCTGCCTGTGAGCAACTGATGTTTTTCCAATTATTTGCATCTAATTTTGTGTGAAAAGTCTTTTCTAATTGTGTTCATATAGTTCCTGGGTTTGTTTTGGTAGGTAGACTCCTAAATATTTCATTATGTCTACAGTAACTTTAAGTGGAATTCTTCTTTATATCTCATGCTGTTGGGCTTTACTGGTAATGTATAGAAATGCCAATGATTTTTTTTTATAGCCTGCAATTTTTCTAAAGTTGTTTGTTATTTCAAGTAGTGTTTTACTTGATTCTCTAAATATTCTCCAAGTATATCATCATATTATCTGCAAACAATGATAGCTTTGTATCTTCTTTCCCTATTCTAATACCTTCAATATTTTTCTTCTCTTATTGCTAAAGGTAGTGTTTCCAGTATGATATTGAACAACAGTGGTGACAATGGACATCCTTGTTTCACCCCTGATCTTACTGAAAATGTTTGTAGCTTGTCCCCATGATATATCATGCTTGCTGAAGGTTTTAGGTAGATGCTGTCCATTATTTTAAGAAAGACTCAATTTATTCCTTTGCTCTCTAATGTTTTTCATAAGAATGGGTGTTGTATTGTGTTAAAAGCTTTTTCTGCATCTGTTGAGATGATTATGTGGTTTCTGTTAGTTTTGTTGCTGATACGATCAATTATGCTGATAGTTTTCCTAATATTAAACAAGCCTTGCATTCCTGGTATAAATCCCACCTGATAAAAGTGTATTACTCTTGTGATAATTTGCTATAATCAACTAGCTAACATTTTATTTAATATTTTTGCATCTATATTCATTAGGAAAATTGCTCTATAATGTTCTTTCTCTATTTTGACTCTTCCCAGTTTAGGTATCAGCACCATATTTGTATCATAAAAAGAATTTGATAAGACTCCTTCTTCACCTATTGTCCCAGATAGTCTATATAATACTGGAAATTAATTGTTCTTTAAATGTTTGATAGAATTAGCTTATAAATTCATCTGGACCTTGAGATTGTTTTACCTAGTGAGTTCATCAATGGCTTGTTCAATTTCTTTTTCTGAGATGGGGTTATCTAAGTATTTCGCTTCCTCTTCTGTTAATCTGGGCAATTTATGTTTTTGTAAATATTTATCTATTTCATTAAGATTGTCAAATTTATTGGCACACAATTGTGCAAAATAGTTCCTAATTATTGTTTTCGTTTCCTCTTCCTTAGCGGTGGATTTACCCTTTTCATTTTTGATACTGATAATTTGGTTTTCTTCTTCTTTTTCTTTAATTAAATTAACAAAGGCTTATCTATTTTATTGATTTTTTTCTTTTCTTTTCTTTTCTTTTCTTTTCTTTTCTTTTCTTTTCTTTTCTTTTCTTTTCTTTTCTTTTCTTTCCTTTTTCTTTTTGGTAATTGGACGTAAGTGATTTGCCCAGGGTCACACAGCTAGTTAAGTGTCAAGTATTTGGTCTGAGGCTGAATTTGAACTCAAGTCCTCCTGATTTCAGGGCTAGTGCTGTATACAATGCACCACCTGGCTGCCCCTATTGTTTTTTTTTTCATAAATCCAGCCCTTAGATTTATTTATTAGTTCCATAGATTTCTTAATTTCAATTTTCTTAATTTCTCCTTTGGTTTTCAATAATTCTAATTTGTTGTTTGAAGATTTTTAATTTGTTCTTTTTCTAGATTTTTAGCTGTATGCTCACTTCATTGATCTCCTCTTTTTCTATTTTATTCATGTAAGCATTTAGAGATATAGAACTTCCCCTAAGAAGTGCTTTCACTGTTGTCTCATTGTTGTCTTTCTCTTGAATGAAGTTATTGATTGTTTCTATGATTTGTTGTTTGACCCAATCATGTTTTAGGATTACATTATTTAGTTACCAATTATGTTTTATTCTATCTTTCCATGGCCCTTCATTATATATAATTTTTATTGCATCATTATCTGGAAAGGATGCATTTAATACTTCTGACTTTTTGCATTGGGTTGTAAGGATTTTATGCCCTAGTACATAGTCAATTTTTGTGTATATGCCATACACCACCAGGAAAAAAGTATATTCCTTTCTATCCCCATTCAATTTTCTCCAGAGGTCTATCACCTAACTTTTCTAATATTCTATTCATCTCACTAACTTCTTTCTTGTTTATTTTGTGGTTACATTTATCTAGTTCAGAGAGGGGGAGGTTGAGGTCCCCCACTAGTATAGTTTTGCTGTCTATTTCATCATGTATTTACCTGAGCTCTCCTTTAAGAATTTGGATGCTATACCATTTGCTGCATATATTTTTAGTCATGATATTACTTCATTGTCTATGGTGCCTTTTAACAGGATGTAGTTTCCTTCCTTATCTCTTTTGGTAAGATCTATTTTTGCTTTTGCTTTGTCTGAGATCAGAATTGCTCCCCCTGCTTTTTTCACTTGAGCTGAAGCGTAATATATTCTACTCTGACCTTTGACCTTTGCCCTGTGTGTGTGTCAAATGTGTTTTCTGTAAACAACATATTGTAGGATTATGGTTTCTAATCCGTTCTGCTATCCATTTCTGTTTTATGGGGAGTTCATCCCATCCTATTCACAGTTATGATTACTACCTTTGTCTTTTTCTCCATCCTTTTCACCCTGTTTATGCTTTTCTTTCTCCTTTCTCCTTTTCCCTCCTCACTGGTGTTTTGCTTTTGATTACCACCTTCCGCAGTACCACCTCCCTTCTATTAGCCCCTTTTCTTTTCTTCCCCTTTACCCTGACTACTTCTCCCCTCCCTTCTATCCCCTCTCCCTTTTCTTTCCCCTTTTCCCTCCTACTGCCTGTAGAGCAAGTTGTATTCCTGTACCTAACTGATTATGTTATTCCCTTCTTGAGCCAAATCTGATGAGAGTAAGGTTCAAACAATGCTCATCTCCCTCCCTTCTTTCCCTCTGCTGTAATAGGTTTTTGTGCCTTTACCTGTGATGTAATTTACCCTTGTCTGCCTCCTCCTTTCCTTTTTTCTCAGTACATTTTATTAATTAGATCAGATTAATCCACTTACTTGGATCCATTTAACCCAATTGATTAGATTTTTTTCTTATTATTACATGAAAGTCAACTAATATCCACCCCCTTTACATGTACCCTTTTAACATGGTGTAATAACAATACAGCTCTCAAGAGTTACAAGTGTCACCTTCCCTTGTAGAGATGTAAATATTTCACCCTTATTAACAACATGTTGTATCTTTTTGCCCATTTACCTTTTCATGTCTCTCTTGAATCTTGTATTTGAAGATCAAATTTTCTGTTGAGCTCTGGTCTTTTTATCAGGAAGGTTTGGAAGTCCCTTATTTCATTGAATATCTATCTCTTTCCCTGAAAGATTATGCTCATTTTCACTGAGTAGTTGATCCTTGGTTGTAATCCAACCTCCTTTGCCTTACATAATGTCATATTCCATGCCCTATGGCCTTTTAATGTAGAAACTGCAGGGTTCTCTGTAATCCTGACTATACTTCCATGATATTTAAATTGTTTCTTTCTGGCTGCTTGCAGCATTTTATCTTTGACCTGTCAATTTTGGAATTTGGCTACTATATTGCTTGCCATTTTCAATTTGGGATTTCTTTCAAGACGTGATCGGTGGATTCTTTCTATGGCTATTTTGCCCTATGGTTCTAGGACCTCAGGGCAGTTCTCCATTATGATTTCCTGAAAGATGCTGTCCCAGGCTCTTTTTTTCATTGTGATTTTCAGCTAGACCAATAATTTCTAAATTGTGTCTCCTGTATCTATTTTCCAGGTCAGCTCTTTTACCAATGAAGTACTTTACATTTCATCTTTTTTTTTATCCTCTTTTTTTTTTTTTTGGTGGATTCTTGCTTTCTCATAGACTCATTAGCTACCGTTTACCCAATTATAATTTTTTAACAAATTGTTTTCTTCTGTTAGATTTTGTACCTCCTTCTCCATTTGGCCAATTATGTTGTTTAGGGACTTGTTTACTACAGTGTCCTTTTTTCCAGTTGGCCAATTGCATTTTTTAAGGGCTTGTTTTCTACATTTAATTTTTGTCCTTCCTTTTCCAAGCTATTGACTCTTTCTTGCATGCCTCTTATTTCTTTTCCCATTTTTTTCTTCTACTTCTCTCATTTGACTTTTAAAATCCTTCTTGAGCTGTTCTAAGAAGTTTTTTTTTGGCTTTGTACCACTTAATATTCCTTTTTGAGGTTCTAGATGTGGATTTGTTGACAGTGTTGTCCTCTTCAGAATTTCTGCCTTGATCTTCACTGTTTTCATAATATGAATCTATGTTGTTTCTTTTTGCTCATAGTGTTTGCTTATTTCTTGACTTTTAAAGAGATTGAACTCTCCTGCTGGGGATCTGAGGGCAGTGACCCAAGCTTCTTATGTTGGGAGCTTAGGGCATGGTCTCTGGCTTTGTGTGCTGGGGCCTCAGATGTTGGTAGTTATAGGCTGTAGGGTTCTGGCAGCTTACCTGGTGTTGGGCTGAAATCAGCAACACTGGAACTCTAGGGGTAGGATTGGGTAGTCTCTCCCCTGGAGATTTCCTGATAACCTGGTACTTTCCTGCCTTAAGCTTTCTTCAGCTCCTTTCAGAAGGATATCACAGTATGTTTATCCACCTGGGGCCCCCTTGGAGTGCTGCTTCCCTTAGTTTTGCTGAGGCAGTGGAAGAGCCACTTTCTGTATTATGCTGGGGTACCTGGTGGTTTTCCAAGCTGTTTTCCACTGGTTCCTATGCCCTCACTAAGGCACTTAGTGGTTCAGGTCTTGGTGTTAGCCTGCTCCACCACCTGGGTTTCAGGATCTTCTCTTTCTATGTTGAGGTGGGGCTTTCTGCTAATTTGCTGGGAAACCTCCTGTTCAGTACTGCTGTTCTTCCCCCAGGGCAAGAGGAGTCTTTCCCATTAATCCCTCAAGCTACCTTGGTTACTAGACTGTTACACCCCATCTTTCTTCTGTTTCAGCTGTTCCAATGTTTTGTTTTGTTTTTTCCCCAGCGTGATATTTTCTGGGCTTTCAGAGGTTAATGAAGGAGGATAAAATCAACTTACTTCTTACTCTGCCATCTTGGCTCCTGGAAGGGAAGGTCAGCAAAACACTTGAGGAGGGACAGGGTGAAAAGAGAAAGAGAGAGAATAGAAAAAAAAAAGAGCTAGTATGAAGGTAAATACGTTTCATAACAGTAACTATGAAAAAAAAATTGAAGCAAATTTCTCTGATAAAGACCCTGTTTCGCAAACATAGAGAACTGAGTCAAATTTATAAAAATGGGAGCCATTCCACAAGTGATAAAAAAATCAAAAAATTGATCAGTTTTTAGATGAAGTAATCAAAACTATCTACAATCATGTGGAAAAAATGCCCTGACTTACTATTGATTTTAGAAATGCAAATTAATACAACTCTGAGATACTATCGCATACCCATTAGATTGGCTAATAGGTCAGAAAATGACCAATTTTGGAGGGATATGGGAAAAATGAGACATTAATGCATTGTCGATGGAGTTGTGAGCTGATTCAACCATTCTTTAAAGTAATTTGGAATTATATCCAAAGATCTGTAAAGCCATGCATACCCTTTGACCCAGCAATGCCATTATTAGGTCTATAAACCAAAGGAGATTTTTAAAAAAGGAAAGTTATTCATACGTACAAAATACATTTATAGCAGCTCTTTTCTAGTGGCAAAGGATTGGACATTGAGGGGACGCCCTTCAAATGGTGAATGGCTGAACAAATTCTGGTATGTGATTGTGATGGAATGCTGTTGTGCTATAAGAAATGATGAGTAGGATGCTCTCAGAAAAACCTGGAAAGATGTATATGAGCTGATGCAAAGTGAAATGCATTGTGTATAAGGTAGCAACAATATTGTAAGATATAAGATATCTGTGAATGAATTAACTATTTTCAGCAATGCAATGATCCAAGACAACTCTGAAGGACTTACGATGAAAAACCCAACCACAGAGAAAGAACTGATGATGTCTGAATACAGATTGAACATACTTTTTTTCACTTGATTTTTCTTGGGGTTTTTTTTTTGGTCTGTTGTCTTTCACAACATGCCTCTTATGGAAATGTTTTGCATGACAATAAATGTATAATCTATATTGAATTACTTGCCTTTTCAATGACCAGAGGGGTGTGAGGATGGAGGAAAGAGGGGAATTTGGAATCCAAAACTCTTAAAATAAATATTAAAAATTGTTTTTACATGCAACTGGGGAAAATAAAATACTAAATTAATGGAGGAAAAAGAAGAGAAGTATTTCAAAAAAAAAATAAATGTTGCATACTGTTTTTTGGTGTATATGTATAGCAAGTGAAGGTGAGAGTCAAGAAATAAAATTTATAGTAACTGTCACAATTAAAAAAGTTGGGAATAACTGCCCTAAAAATCAAAGAATATTAAAGTTTTCAGACAGATATCTTAGATATTATCTAGTCTAATACACTCATTATTTAGATGTGGAAATTAGCTTTGAAAGGTCAAGTGACTATTCTAATATCACAGGACTAAGTAAATAGCAGGGCCAGGACTTGGACCCAGCTCTTCTGATACCAAGTTGAGCTCTTTTTTTTTTCTGAGAAACCACACTATGCTAGTAACCCATTCTTAATAGCTGTCCACTCGGATTAACTCTCTTCTCCTAGCAAAATTTGGATTGTTTTATTTTCTCTTACAAAATCTGTATTTTCATAAGGGTTTTCCTTTATTAAGAGATCATTTTCTTCTAAATGGTAGACACCATATATTTCTTTCCATTTATTTATTTTTTTAGCTTCAAATTTAACAAGGAGATGTTGGGTCCTCTTTCCCCATGAGTATTAGGTAGATATTTTAAACCTAAATTCAAAGGATGGTGAATGATAACTGCTACTAGTTTATTTTTTTTAGGTTGATAAGAGAATTTAAAATTTGTCAAAGACTCTTAAACACTTCTCTTATTGTCAGATATACAAGGGAAAGATCCTGGGAAGAAGTGCATGTTTGTAAAAGGTTGTGAGCTTTGATTGCTAAGTTGATTCTTTGATACACAAACACAGACAAAATATTTATTTGTTTGTTTGTTTATTTATTCATTTTAGCTCATATCTTCCACATTATGTGAATGAAAGGAAAATACAGGCTTGGATTTGTACATTTAAATCTTTATACAGCACTATTTTTTTTTTTACTTTTGAGGTCAATTAATTTATTTGTTTGTTTCACTCTTGCATATTAAGTTCAAAGAGAGAATTTGCAGTTAATAGAACTCTGGCCTTGGAGTCAGGAGGACCTGAGTTCAAATCCAGCCTCAGATACTTAACACTTACTAGCTGTGTTACCCTGAGTGATTCACTTAACCTCAATTGCCTCACTAAAATAGCAAGAGAAAGGCTGAGAGAAAGAGAGAGAGAGAGAGAGAGAGAGAGAGAGAGAAGAGAGAGAGAGAGAGAGAGAGAGAGAGAGAGAGAGAGAGAGAGAGAGAGAGAGAGAGAGAGAGAGAGAGAGAGAGAGAGAGAATTTGGAACTTAAATTCTTTTTGCATATGTTTGAGAAAAAATAAAGTACTATTTAAAAAATAATAAAAGTTAACAGACCTTTGGTTAAGAAACCTTGCTTTAAAATTGTGGTTAGATTTATGTTTTTATTCATTTATGTATTTTCTATGTATTCATTCCTGCATTCAATTATGTGTTTATTTGTTTATGTATTTCTTTATTTCATAGATTGTTGTGGCAGAATTTATCTAGTTCTACCTTCTCTTTTTACAGATGAAAAACTGAGATCAGTAAAAAAGATTCTTGTTTTAAATCACAGAGCCAAATGATGGAAGACCCAGGACTTAAACCCACACTTTACAACTCAAAATTCAGTGTCCTAAGAATATGTATATAGACTTCATTTCCTGTATTACAATGGATAAATCAATTCACTTTTCTGGGTGTTCATTTCCTCAACTGTAAAATAAGTGAGTTGAATTAGCTGACCTATCTCTAAGGTTCTTTTTCATTCTGAATTTCATCCCTTTATTTTACAGATATCCTCTCAGGAAAATTAGGTGAAAGGCACCAAAGTTGGATGAGCATCTCTCAAAAGTGCTCAACAAACCCTCACTGCAGAGGTGTGGCTTCAAGAAACTGTAGCATGCTAAGCAGCCATACTCAACTAAACCATCTTGGAAGATTGGCTAAACCATGTTGAGGGTAACAAATGGCCCTCAAACCCATAAATGAGTTAAGGGGTTATCTACCCAAAACATGTGAAGACTTCCCCTGCTTGGAGAAGATGGATGGGAACAATTTGTTTCAACAGCCATGAAGGAGACAAAAACAGGCTTACAGCTTCATAAGACATGCAGAAACCAAGGTAAGCCAGTACATCCCAAATCATCACCAGTCATCTTGACTTTTATCTTGTCATTGGAATTTGATGACTAGAAAAGAAAGTGAGGCTGATGACTTTGTACAACTCTGCTTCACTTAAATCCAATTTAGATGCTAGTCAAGACATTATCAATTATGTCATTGGTCCTCCTCAAAAATTAAGAACAAGCAACCACATCCTCTCAGGATCTGAATTTTATTAAATGACATATCCAAGATTCCATATTTTTGAAGAACAAGAACTTGGATTCAAATCACCTGATTCTTTATCTGCTTCTTTTTTCACAATTATTTATTTTTAATTTATGGAATAAAACAAGCATTTTTATGAAAATATAATAAAAAGATGCTTGCACATGAAACTGAAAATATACTCCTTTTAAATGTATATTTAATTAATGTAATTAATACTTCATCATGTAAGTTTATTTTCTTTTTTTCTTCCCCCCTGCCACACTACAGATGGCTACCATTAGACACAAATATGTGTGTATGTATGTATGTAAAATTATTCTATACATAATTCTATTTATCAGTTCTTTCTCTGGATGCAGATAGCTGCTTTCTTCATAGTTCATAGTTCATAGTTCAAGTGGCTTCCTTTATAGTTAATTTTGACTTATTTTCCTAATATATCACCATGTCACAATTTTGGCACATAGTAGATGCTTAATAAGTACTTGTTGGAGCAGCTAGGTGGCACAGTGGATAGAGCACCAGCAGTGAAATCAGGAGGACCTGAGTTCAAATCCAACCTCAGACCAAACACTTGACACTTACTAGCTTTGTGACCTTGGGCAAGTCACTTAACCCTAATTGCCTAAAAAAAAATAAGTACTTGTTGGTTGTTTTATATATTTTCCCCTTTGAAATATCTGCATGGGGGGAGAGGCAGCAAGGTGGTACAGGGGATAGAGCACCAGCCCTGAAGTCAAGAGGACCTGAGTTCAAATCTGGCCTCAGACACATGACACTCACTAACTGTGTGACTCTGGGCAAGTCACTTAACCCCAGTTGCTTCACACACAAATAAAAAAAAGGAGAAATATCTGCATAATACTTAGCAAGTTCTATCTCTAAGACAATTCCAAGTGGGAAAAAATGCACTTATACCACTTCACCAGTAAAAAGACAAGGTAAGACTACAAGATAATTTCTTAGGTCCCTTTCACTAGAACAAATTGCTTTACAACATTTTTTTTCTCAATGCCAGTTTTTTTGGCCAATTTGGCCTGTGATTAGAGTAAATCCATAGAATGCAATTATTGTCTTAATTGGTGATTGGGGGGGAAATAGTGAGAAAATGAATGATTTTAAGTGTACCTTTTAGATGTAGTCCAGGAATGAAAATACTCTAGTCATCCCATAATAGAACACATCTCTAGTTATATGCAGATGTTTACCTTTCTAGGTCAGTCAGTTAATAACAACTTTTCAAACTCATACTTTGTGTCAGAGTAATGTGCTAAATATAAAAAGAGGCAAAAGATAGTTTCTACCCTCAAGGAGTTCACAGTTTAATGGGTGAGACAGTGAGCCATCAAATTGCACCAACAAGCTATATACAAAATAAATTGAAAATATTTAAGATAGGGAAAGCACTAGAACTAAGAGCAGTTGGAAAAATCTTCCTGTAGAAGATATTACTTTAGTTGAGACTTAAAGCAAGCCAGGAAAAGCAGTAGGTGGAGATGAGGCAGGAAAGAATTATGAGCATGGATGAAAGATAGGCAGAGAAAATGCCTGGAGCCAAGAGATGGAGTGTCTTTTTCATGGAACAGCAAGGAATCCAGTTTTACTAGACTGAAGAGTAGATGATAGCGAATAAAATGTAAGACTGGAATCCTAGGAAGGGGCCAAGTTAGAAAAAGCTTTGAATGACGGAGGATTTTTGTTTGATCCTGAAGGCAATGGGAAGTCACTGGAGTTTACTAAGTGGGGGGAGGGAGGATGTGATATGAATGATCAGACCTACATGTTAAGAAAATCAGTTTGGTGGCTGGAGAAGGGATTGAGGTGGGGAAAGGCCTGAGGCAGAGACTCACCAGCAGGCTATTGCATCTCAAGGCATGAGGTGGTGACAGCCTGCACCAGATTGGTGTCAGTGTCAGAGGAAAGAGGGTAGCATATTTGAGAGATGTTGCAAAAGTGAAATCAACAGGCCTTGGCAATGAATTGGATATGAGGGCATTACTGATAATGCAGAGTAAAAGATGACATGTAGGTTGTAAATCTGCAGGACCAGGAGGATGGTGTTGCCTTCCACAGTAACAGAGGAATTTGCAAGAGGAAGGGTTTAAGGGGGAATATAATGGTTTCACTAGGTGCCACTGCCTATATAAAATATAGGCTTCTTCAGGAGGATAAAAGAACTCTCCAACATGAGATGAACACCTGATGCCTCATTATAATCACTATATCAATATGTGAACACATTTAAAACTTAAAATGCTATATGAATGCAAGTTGTCTTCAATCATTATTATTGTCATTATCAAACTGTTACATCTTCTCTTTGATAATGAATCCTAGAATTTTGACAGAAATTCAATTGATGCTGAATGGTCAATAGCTTACAAAGTCCATCTTCATTTTCTTGAGAAATGAGTTATTTTTGCCCATCCTCAGTTCTGTGACTCCTTTATTATTCTCCATTATTTTTCAAAGATCTTCAACAATAGCTTGGCAATCATATCCACAAAATCTTTCACTACTGTGAGTAGTAGTTTACCCTGGCCTGGGACTTGAATTCACTGAGGGAAGCTATATACTCTAATATTATTTGAATTAAACAAAGAGCTTACCTAATAGATCAAGTTAGAGATGACTCAATTATTGTGTCTTTACTCTGTTTTATTGATCCTTCTTATTTGGTATTGAGGTTTATCTTTGCTTTAAAAAGTCAATGATTGTAATTCTACACAGAGAGCTAATTCATAAATGGCTCCCACATTGGTAATCAGGCATTTTCATATTTGATCTAATCTAATCTAACGTAACCTAATCATAACACATATTAACGTATTTCATTTTGAGTTGTTATTTGGTACTTTTCATACCAAGAGCTTTTTGGTTCTCTTCTTAAAAAAAAATCTTCATTGTATGTAAGATCAAGAAATTGTATATAATCCATAAACCTTCAGCTTTTTTGTTTCTTACTATCAAATCATGTTTCCTAACATATATTTTACTATCCTTCCCTAGACTCACCTTTATTTTGAAGTCATTGAGTACTGAAAATATGTGTTGATTCAATTCCAAGTGTCTCATTGAGTTACCTCTATCTCCTTGTTCTTCACAATAAATGTTTCATTGTGTTAATTGTGTGCCTGTTGTGTCTTCAGATATCTGTATGTGTATTGCTTCCTAACAGTCAAATGGGAGCTCTTTGTGAGCATCATCTTTTTCCTCTTTGTTTTGTATCCTCTGCTGCTAGCACAGTGCTCAGTACATGGGAAGTTACTTTCTAAATGTCTCTTGAATAAAATGGAATGGAAATTTTAATGAGTCTTCATGCCATTTTTTTTTTTTTGCAAACGAGCACTATAATATGGGATACTTCTTGTTGCCTTTGGACACATGATAAAATAAATTCCAACTTCTTGATATGCCACTCCAAAGAAAAGACATGAAAAATTATAAAAGTTGTGTAGCATTGTCAAGTACTGGACTTGGATTCAGTAAGACCTGTGTTTAAATCCTGTTTCTGACACTCACTAGCTATGTGATTTTGTGAAAGTACCTTAACCCCATTGTCCCTTAGTTTCCTTGCCTATAAATGAGAAAATTGAACTTTATCCTTTTTAAAGTTCCTTCTAGCTCTAAATTCCTGAAGTCAGGAAGATTTGATTTCAAATCCTGATTCAGACACTTACTAGTTATATGTCCTTGATAAAGTCACTTAACCTTTCTCAGACTCAGTTCCCTCATCTATGAAATGTGGATAATAATAGCACCTCCCTCTCAGGGATGTTGTGAGGATCAAATTATAAAGTGTCATGTAAACTTTAAACATTGTGTAAGTACAGGATAACTATTTAGAATACCAAGAACTATGTGAGACTTAATATTCTCTTCTTCAATTTCTACCATGCTCCTATTCCTGCAGAATCTAAAAAAGGATAGAGGAATAAGGGAAATTTTGTGAAAAAGTATGTACATAAATGAAATCCAAGGTTTTGTGTGTTCCCATATGTTTATTCAGTTGAATTCAATACAGCAAACTTTTATTAAGTTGCTAATATGTGTAGAACATGAGGATGATTCCTCCAGGGACATTATAACATAGGAGAAATTTAAGATGTATATTAATAAATTATACAATTTTGAAGATGGAAAAGAGTGCATAAAATGTACCAGCAAAATGATCTGAGATTTTACCAAAGGGAGAGCTCAATTCTGTGCAAGGGAATCAAGAAAAGCTACAGAATTCTTAACTTATTTTTGGGCCATGGTCCACTTTTGCAGTTGGTGAAGCATATGGAGCTCTTCTCAGAATAATATTCTAAATTCATAAAACAAAATACATAGGATTACAAAGAAAACCAATTATATTGAAATATAGTTATCAACATTTTCTAAAAGTCATAGACCACAGTGTGAGAACCCTTACTTAGAGGAAATGGCATTTAGGATAAGACTTGAGAAATCAGTAGAATTTCAGTTATCAGAGTACAAAATGAAGCAGGTCAGAGGCTAATAGAATTTTAAATAACTCACTGACCATAATAAATGCTATTTTTCAAAAGCCCAAAAGATGACTCAACACATGGACATCACTAGATGGTCAATATAGAAATCAGACTGATTATATACTTTGTAGCCAAAGGTGAAGAAGTTCTATACAGTCAGTTAAAACAAGACTGGGAGCAGACTGTGGCTCAGATCATGAGCTTCTTATTACAAAATTCAGATTTAAATTGAAGAAAACTATTAGATCATATATGAATGAACTAAATAACATCCCTTATGAATACCAAATGGAGGTGATAAATAGAAATAAGGGATTAGATCTGGTAGTTAGAGTGCCTAAAGAACTATGGGCAGAGGTTTGCAATATTGTACAGGGTGCAGCAACAAAAAACATCCCAAAGTAAAAGAACAAGAAAGCAAGATGGCTGCCTGATGAGGCTTTACAAATAGCTAAGGAAAGAAGGAAAGAGAAAGGAAAAAGACAAAGATATACCTAACTGAATACAGAGTTCCAGAGAATAGCAAGGAGAAATAAAAAGGTGTTTTTGTTTTAAATGAGCAATGCAAAGAAGTAGAGGAAAACAATAGAATGAGAAAGATAAGAAAATAAGAGATATTAAAGAAAGTTTCACTTAAAAATAAGCATGATAGTAGACAAAATGGTAAGGATTTGACAGAAGCTGAAGAGATTAAGAGAGGTAGCAGAAATATACAAAATAATTGTATGAGAAAGATCTTAACATCACCAATAATCACAACAGTGTAGTTACTGATCTACAGCATGATATTATGGAGAATAAAGTCAAGTGGGTTTTAGGAAGCATTGCTAGCAATAAGGCTAGCAGAAGTGATGAAATTCCAGCTGAGCTATTTAAAACCTTGAAAGATGATACTGTTAAAGTGTTGTACTCAATATGCCAGCAAATTTTGAAAACACAACAGTAGTCACTGAATTGGAAAAGATCAGTTTACATCTCGATACTAAAGAAGGGTAACACCAAGGAATGTTCAAATTACTGAACAATTGCACTCATTGTACATGCCAGCACGATTATTCTTAAGATTCTGCAAGCTAACCTTAAGCATATGTGAACAGAGAATTATCAGAAGAGCAGGCTGGTTTTTGAAGAAGCATAGAAGCTAAAGACCAAATTACCATTGTTCACTGGATTATAGAAACAGCAAAGGAGTTCCAGAAAAACATCTACTTCATCACTTCATTAACTACCTTAAGCCTTCAACTGTGTAAATTATATCACAACAAAATCTGTCAAGTTCTCAAGGAAATGGGATCATCAGATCTTATTTGTATCCTGAGGAGTCTCAATGTGGGTCAAAAAGCAACAGTTAGTACAAAACATGGTTTAGGATTAGAAAAAAAAGAGTAAGACAAGGCCACATATTGTCACCCTGCTTAACTTATATGCGGAAGACTTAAAGTGAAATTCCAGGCTGGATTAATCAAAAGCCATAATTAGTGTTACTGGGTGAAACAGCAACAATCTCAGATATGCAGACAATACCATTCTGATGATAGAAAGTGAAGAAGAATTAAGATGCCTCTTGATAAGGGTGAAAAAGAAAAGTGTAAAAGCTGGCTTGAAGCTTAACATAAACAAAAAAGATATTGGCAACTGGTCCCATCACTTCTTGGTAAATAGAGGGAGAAGAAATGGAAGTTGTGTCAGATTTTATATTCTTGGGCTCAAAGTTCACTGCAGATGGCATCTGCAGTCATGAAATTAAAAGACACTTGCTCCTTGAAAGAAAAGCTATAGTAAATATGGACAGCAAACTAAAAAACTGAGATATCACCTTGCCAACACACATCCACATACTCAAAGCAATGAGTTTGTTTGTTTGTTTGTTTGTTTTCCAGTAGCAATAGCAATGTGTGCCCATGAGACTTGGAGAATAAGGAAAGCTGAGTGTCTTGGAATTAACACTTTCAAATTATAGTGCTGGAGAAGACATTTGAGAGTCCTTCAGACAATAAGAAGGTCAAATCAGTCAATACTTGAAGGAATTCTGGCTATTCACTGGAAGGTCAAATACTGAAGCTGAAGCTTAAAAATTTTTACCATATAGTGAGAAGACAGGACTCATTGGAAAAGATCCTGATGTTGGGAAAGATGGAAGGCAATTGAAGGGGGGTGGTAGAGGATGAGAGCAATAAATGCCATCATGGAAATAAAAAACATGAACCTGAACAGACTCTGAGAGAATAGTGGAGGACACAAGGGATTGGTGTGCTGTAGTCATGGGATCATGAAGACCTGGACATGATTGAGCAACTGAAAAACAATAACAAAATGGGTTGAGGCTTATGAAAAAGTTTATAAAGTAAAGTAAATTTATTTAGCTGCCAGTTATTAGCTCTGTAACTTTAAGTGAATCTCTAAATATCTCTATTTCTTATTTTTCACCTCTGTAAAATGAGTCTTTTAAATTAAATGGCCTTTAAGGTCCCTTCTTTCAGTAACACTCAGTTATTCTGTATTCATAGGAGTTATAAAGAAAAATAATAAATTTTGAGTTGAAGCCACATTGCGGATGGCTTTGAATTCCAGGCTAAAGAATTTGGATATTATTGAATTTTGAATAGGGAAATGGAGAGATCAGATTTATGAATTAAGAAAATTAATATTGTAGTGGATAATGATGGCTCATATTTTATACATTGTGGTTGTTGTTCAGTAGTTTCACTCATGTGTGACTCTTCATGACCCCATTTGTGGTTTTCTTGGCAAAGATACTAAAATGGTTTGCCATTTCCTTCTCCAGTTTATTTTACAGATAGGGAAACAGAAGCAAAAATGTTAAATGACTTTCCCAGGGTCACACAGGTCTGAGGCTGTATTTGAATTCAGGTTTTCCTGACTGCAGACTCAATTCTCTATCCATGGAGTCACCTAGCTGTCCCCATACCATGTTTTTTGGCACTACAAAGAATATTCTTTACAACAATTCAATGAATCGGTACTTCCAGGACTGTTATTTTCATTTTGCAGATGAGGGAACTAGTATTTAGAGAAATTAACTACCACAGTTTGTATAATATTCATAACTAAAATTTATATAGCTCTTAAATGTTTGAAATCTCCTCTGTGTATATTATCTTATTTGAATCTCACATCTCCAAGGTTATTATTAAAAGCATTGTTTTTCTCATTTTACAAATGAGGGAACTGAGGCAAAAAAAAAAGATTGACTCACTCATGCTGAAATAGCTATTGTATCAGAGGTATGATTTAATCCTATGTCTTCCTATCTCCAATCTAATAATCTTGATTCCACAATAAGGACATTAACAGAGCTGAAATTTGAACCCATATCTTCTGGCTTCATGACTAATGCTCTTATTATGGTGCAAACTCTTTTTGAATCAAAGTAATTTAAGGAAAGTGGCCAAGCAACAATTTTCCTGTTTTAAGCATTATAGTCCAAGGAATTTTGTTTTAAAAATATGATGAGATACCTGTGACTGACAAGATGTTTAAATTCAAGCTTCTCCTCTTGGCGGCCAAGTCACAGTAAGAAAGGCAGGTTGAAAACTTGTAGTTTGTCCTTCCTGAAAGGATCATGGAATTAAAATGGTATTACAGCATAACTGGAGTGACCATTTGCATTAACTGGATTCTCCAAGGAAGGGCAAAAAAGATAAGTTATTAAAAGAGACTGTTGCTTATTTGAGCACTTATGTGTATGGTAGATGCTTTTTTAGTTGTTCTTCATAAGATGATATTATTGAAAACTGACAATCAATGAAAGATTACCACGAAGGTATTGGCAATGATAAAGCACACTAACAAATAACAGAAGAATACTTATGGCTCGTGTTGGTGTGAATCAATCCACAAATGTTCATGGGAAGAGATTGAATGTGTGAGCCCCCATCACACACACACACACACACACACACAACACACACACACACACACACACACCGGTTCACAGAAAGAGGAAAGGAGTTTGAGAAAGGGGTGCCAAGACATATGTTTTCAGAAGGAAGACACTCTAAACATTTGTTTGTTCTTCATGCTCAAAGAGGAACAAAAAGACATCATGATGTCAGGGTCAATGTACAGTGTGTCTGGGCATGGCTGTTTATAACAATACAAGTTTGGAAGGCTCTACCACAAGCGGGGCACAAATAGTCTGTATGACCATTTGGCAGGGAGATGTCACTAAATTTGTACATCTTGTGTTTCCTTTGAGATGCTACAATTCTGCTTTGCTCGCAGTGCCTTCTTTGCTGCAGACATACCATACTGGACAATCCTGTGCAATATCTCCTATGCCTCACAATTTATAATAAAATTCTTCAGAGAGACCTTGGAAGTATCCTTGTACCTCTTCTTCTAATCACTATATAAGCATCTGCTTTGTGTTGAGTTCTCCATAAAAATAGCACTTTAGGCAAATATATGTTTGGTATTCAAATATATATTTGATGTGGCCAATCCATCAAACTTATGCCCACTGCAACAGAATTTGAATGCTTGGCAGTTCAGCTCAAGAAAGGATCTTATTATCTATGTCTACATACTTGGAAAGTATACTGCCAAGGTAAGTGAACTTATCCACAGCATTCAAAATTTCTCCATTTTCTGTAACCAATGGTTCTACTTATGGGTGATGCACAGGCAGAATCTACTTTTCTATTAAATGATTTATTATTAATAATTATCAGCCGTTTGTAGGATGGTATCCATGACATATGTATGTTAAGTCATTTTTTTTTTGCATTTCATGAACACATATATACATAATGTCAAATAGAAAGACTAATGTACAAGTCAGGCTTTTTTATTTTAATTTAAAGTAAACAGTTTGGCGTTTCATCAAAAGCAATCTTGGAATGAAGAGAATAAATAATAAACCTGATGCTGACAGGTAGGTTATGCTTGCATAAACAAAGACTGCTTCATAAAAGACCAGTGCATTTTTTTTCCTTTTCTCTTGGAATGTTTTCTATTTAGTTAGTCACAGTGACTGGCTACCCTGAGCATCACACCGTTAAAAAAAAAAAAAAAAACCTTTAGGGAATATTCCTAAAACAACCTGTGAGATAGCAGATGCAAATTGAATGAGGAATGCAACCCAGTGAATATTAAACAGAGAAAGAAAACTGGCAATATATTTAGCAATCTGAAATGATTCCAGTTTTTTTTCCTATTGCTTTCAAAGCAGATACATTTCAAATTATTAAACTGTAACATTAAGAGGGCCAAAGATTGTTTCTAAAGTTATGAAAGAGGAAATAGTTAGGAGATTAAATTCTCTAAGTCCATCTCTCCCAACTATCCCACATAATGGGTCTTCAAAGTTACACTAATATGTTTCAAATATGCTTCTATGGGGAGACAATTTCCTTCCAGATTTTACTAAGAGGCTATATAACACTATATAATATTTATGCAGATAACCTCAACATAATTTTATCCTCCATATTGTTCTATGTAATATTTGAAACCAAAACAAAATTATTTTTGGACAATTTTACCAAAGTACAAAAGGTAGGAATATCATCCATTTAATAGACTGATATGATTTTCCTTTAAGGAAGAAAGGAACCTGTACTTGGAATTTGGTTGATTCAAAGGAGTGGAAGTAGAAAAGGCCCAGGACATAGGGAATTATTATTCCTGAAATTTGGATGAATTCCTAATGTCTTTCAAGATGGCTTCATGAACCAGAGATACTGTCCAGGTACAACACTAACTAAGAAAGAACAAGGAAATCAAGGCAAAAGAGAATTAATTTCTGTAAGTATTCAAAATCAGTAGAATTTTCTTATGTAACCTATAAAATGTCCCCAAAATTGAGGAATTTCAATAATTATGAAAGGTCCTTAATATCTTTTCAAAAGTTTTTAATTGAATTTACTTTAAACTGTTTGTTTAAGCTTCCCATTTAAGTTCAACTTAAGTCCATGTGGGGTAGGGGAAAGAGTACAGATTCCAAAGTGGAGAGCCTGAGTTCAAATCACAACCCTGCTAATTACTCCTGCTTTGATTTTGCAGAAATAACTTAATGTCACTAGACCTCACTGACCTCATTGACAATGTTATAGTTTTGTACAAAAGTGATGAGAAAGGTGCTTTACAGATCTAAACATATGGTCCTATTTTTCAAAAATTGAACTCATCCCTCCAAAACTTGTCTTAAATACTAATCTAATTGTATGTCTTAATAGCACTACCATCCTTCTATTTATCCAGGCTGAAAAGGTTGGCATTGTCCCTGATTCCTTTTTCTCCCTCAACAACTCCCACCACAAATCACAGTTTAACTTATTATATCTGACAGAAGCAGGATTGCAGAGTGAGTAATGTTGAAATCAGAATCAGAAAGACCTGGTTTCAAGTAATGCCTCTGATATTTCCCAGCTCTGTGTCACTGAACATCTCCAAGGCTCAAGTAAATGATTAACACTGTAATTTACAGACAGCTATATTTTTGTTTGTTAGGGAGAGTTGTATCATAGTTCCTGGCTTATATTTAGGTAATAGTTCCTACATCCCACAATAGCTCCTTCAAGTTTCATTGTTACCACCGTAGTTCAGATTTTAATTATTTCTCACCTTCTAACTGGTTACCTTGCCTTTAGGCACTCACCTGTTTTATCCATTCAATTGTTGCCAAAGTAATATTCCTGAAACACAGGCTTGATTTCGTCATTCAAATCCCTTCAATGACTCCAAAATTAAGGTTTTGTAATTAAAGGAAAAAGTCCTTAGTCTGGCACCTCAGACATTACAGATCCAGTCAATTCCAACCTAACTTTTTAGACTTATTTGCCATATCCAGGAGAGTGGGATAACAAGAAAAGCTGCTGCTGCTACTACTACTACTACTACTACTACTACTACTACTAATATCTACTTAATATCCTTTTTTCCACTTCCTCTCTCCACACAGCTGCAGGCAGACTGTCAAAAAGCCCATCTAGACTTCTAGGCAAAGTTGGGAAGCAGTTCCTTACCCTCTTGCTTTTCTTATTTGATTTGTATGCTTCACTTTTTAAAGAGCTTAGGTAAAATAATAATGATTACTTTCCTTTCTTCTGATGAGGAGGACCACCAGACTTTGGTATCTGCTCTGATATTTCCTCCTAGGATATCCAAACCAAACAATTTGCCTTACCTTTATACCCTGTAGTCCCCTGACATAATTTGACCTAATTATATAACCTAAGAACCCCTAAGCTTTTATATTGAGCAGCAGCCACACCACTCTTGTAGACAGGCTAAAACATGTTGATGGCAACTGATGGGCCTCAAATAGTTGGTGAGTAAGCAGAATGTCCACTCCATTCATGTGAAGATTTCCTCTGGTGAAATGGGTGGTTGAGAACTATTTATTCTAATGGCCATAGAGGTGGTTGAAGCAGGCACTGTGAAGCTCTTAGAGCTTGGTCAGACACTGAAGATGCCAGTGTCAAACACAGCATCCCAGGTCATCATCAGTTATCTTAACTTTTATCTTGTTACTGGTCTTTGATGACTCTGGAAGAAAGAATGAGGCTAATGACTGTGCAACTCTGCCTCACTTAAAGCCAATTCATTCACAGCATGAGTCAAAGTATTATCCCATAATGTCATTGATCCTCTTTGAAAAAGAAGTACAAACAAAAAATATCATGGGATTTTAAATAAGCAGAGTTACGACCAAATTCTGTAAACAATATTGCTCTGTTGTCCTGATTTTATGAAAGTAACCTGCCTTTAGGATAGGTAGACTTGGGAGATGAGTCAGACGACTTAATAGGGTATAATGACCCTGAGTCCCAAGTTCATCTACCCCTAACCTTTAGAAAAATGATTTATCTCTAGAAGATGGGAGGAGCTAAAGGCACTAGAACCAGGTACACAGAAAAGACTACCAAAGATGAAGTTAATAACCCACTGAAACTTGTTAGAATATCTACACTGATCTTATATGCAATATAATGGAAGGGACAATAACAGGAATCCACAGATATGAAGCTCTGATAACCAATTCAATAGTTGATATGGATTGAAGGTTACCTATCATAAAACCCCACTGGCTAATAGAAATAAAAGGTTCTGTATGCTTTATTTAAGGCTTATTGATAAACAGAAGATAAGGGAGAGAGTATTCATTTAAGCAATGAAAGATCTGATGAATAGAAGCTGATCTGGTGGCTTGGAGTTATTAACACAAAGTGGGATAATGGACTATACAAGATTGGACTATTCACTTGAAGTTATGCTTAGAAATACATCCCAAGACAACTGCATCTCTATTAGGACAGTTAAAAGTAGTATACATACACAGAGGGTAAACGTATAAGTTAATTTTGATGTGATGATATAAAAAAATAAGGCATAACAAAAATATAGCACTGGGAAAAGAGGAAGGGGAGAGTCAGAATAGGGTAAATTACATCCCATGAGGAGTAGAAAGAAAGAAAGAAGGGAGGCCTGAGGAATTTTTGAATCTTACCCTGATCAGATTTGGTTCAAAGAGGGAATAACATACACACTCAGTTGGGTATATAAATTTATTTTACCCTATAGGGAAGTAGGAGGTGAAAGAGGAAACAAAATGGGGGAGCTGATATAAGGGAGGGCAAATTGAGGGAGGTGGTAGTCAGAAGCAAAACTTGGGTGAGGAGGGGAAAGGTGAAAGAGAGAGAAAAGTATAAAACAGGGACAATAGGATGAAGAAATACAGAGTTAGTAATCATACCTGTGAATGTGAATGGGATGAAATCTCTGATAAAACAAAAGTGAAGAGCAGAGTAGATAAAAAAAAACAGAATCCTACAATACATTGTTTACAGGAAGCACATTTGAAGCAGAGAGATGCACACCTGGTGAAGGTAAAAGAATGGAGCAGAATATGTTATGCTTCAGATTGAGTAAAAATAGCAGTGGTAGCAATCACAATCTCAGACAAAGCAAAAGCAAAAGTAGATATATTTAAATGAGATAAGGAAGAAAATTGCATTTTGCTAAAAGGTATCAAAGACAATGAAGTAATATCAATACTAAATATGTATGCATGCACATTCTTAGAGGAAAAGTTGAAGGAGTTACAGGAAGAAATAAACAGAAAAACTATACTAGTGAGAAACCTCAAACTCATTGTCCCAGAACTAGATAAATCTAATCACGAAATAAACATGAAAGAAGTTAAGGAGGTGACTAGCATTTTAGAAAAGTTAAGTATAATAGACCTCTGGAGAAAATTGAATGGGGATAGAAAGTAATACACCTTTTTCTCAGCAGTACAAGGAACTACACAAAAACTGACCATGTATTAGGGCATAAAAACCTCACAATCCAATGCAGAAAGGCAGAAATACTAAATGCATCCTTTTTGGATCATAATGCAATAAAAATTACACTAATAAAGGGCCATGGAAAGATAGGCTAAAAACTAATTGGAAACTAAATAGCCTAATCCTAAAGGATGAGTGAGTCAAACAACAAATAATGGAAACAATCAAAAAATTCATCAAAGAATTAAACAACATACCAAAAACTTACAAGATATATCCAAAGCAGTTCTTAGGGGAAATCGCATATCTCCAAATGTTTACAGGAATACAATAGAGAGAAAAGAGATCAATGAATTGGGCATACTACTAAAAAAATTAGAAAAAGAACATATAAAAAATCCCCAATTAAATACAAAAATAGGAATTCTGAAAATCAAAAGGAGAGACTATTAAAATACAAAGAAAATTAGTGAAGTAATAAATAAAAGAAAGCTGGTTTTATTAAAAAAAAAACCCAATAAAATGGATTAATTTTTGGACAATTTGATTTAAAAAAGAAATAAAACCAAATTGCCAGCATCAAAAATAAAAAGGCTGAATTAACCAAGAAGGAAGAAGAAATGAAACAAAATATTTAGGAACTATTTTGCCCAGCTGTATGCCAATAACTCTGACAATATAAGTGAAATGGATGAATATTTACAAAAATATAAATTGCCCTGATTAACAGAAGAAGAAATAAAATACTTTGATAACCCCAATTTAGAAAAAGAAATTGAACAACGTAATCAATGAACTTCCTAAGAAAAAACCTCCAGGGCCAGATGGATTTAAAATTCAATCATACCAAACATTTTAAGAGCAATTAATTCCAATATTAAATGAGCTATTGGAAAAAAATGGAGAAGTAATTCTACTAAATTCCTTTTATGACACAAATACAGTGCTGATACTTAAACCAGGAAGAGCCAAAGCACAGAAAGAAAATTATAGACTAATTTCCCTAAGAAATACTGAAGCAAAATTTTTGAATACAATATTAGCAAAGAGATTGCAGCAAATTATCATGAGGGTAATACACTATGACCAGGTGGGATATATAACAGGAATGGAGGGCTTGTGTAGTGTTAGGAAATCTATCAGCATAATTGACCGCATCTATAATAAAAATTAGCAAATATATATGATTATTTCAGCAGATACAGAAAAGGAAAATTTTTGACAAAATACAGCAACCATTCCTATTCAAAACATTAGAGAGCATAGCAAAAAATGGAATTTTCCTTAAAATGATGAGTAGCATCTGTCTAAAGCCATCAACAGGCATTATATAATTTGGATAAGCTAGAAACACATTCCCAATAAGATCAGAAGTAAAACAAAGGTGTCCATTATCACCACTGTTTATTGCACTAGAAATTAGCTTTAGCAATTAGGGAAGAAAAAGAAATTTAAAAAATTATCATAGGCAATGAAGAAACAAAGCAATCACTCTTTGCAGATGATGAGATGATATATTTAGAGAATCCTAGAGAATCAACTAAGAAACTACATAAAATAATTAACTTTAGCATAGCTGCAGGATATAAAATAAACCCGCATAAATCATCAGCATTTCTATATATTACTAACAAAGCCCAGCAACAAGAGACAAAAAGAGAAATTCATTTAAAATAACTATAGACAATATAAAATATTTGGAAGTCTACCTGCCAAGACAAACCCAGAAACTGTATGAACACAATGATAAAACACTCTTCATAGAAATGAAGTCAAATCTCAGGAATTAGAAAAATATCAGTTGGTCATGTGTAGGCCTAGCTAATATAGCAAAAAAGAAATGCTACTTAATTAATTTACTTATTCAGTACCATAGTAATTGAACTACCAAAAAATATTTTATAGAGCTAGAAAAAGTAACAACAAAATTCATTTGGAAGAACAAGAACTCCAGAATTGCAAGGGAGTTAATGAAAAGAAACATAGAGCAAAGTAGCCTAGGTGTACAAGATGTAAAATTGTACTATAAAACGGAAACTATCAAAAATATTTGGTACTGGCTAAGAAATAGAGTGGTAGATCATTGGAATAGGTTAGGTACACAAGACACAGTAGTCAATGACTATAGTAATCTACTGTTTAATAAACGCAAAGACTCCAACTTCTGGGATAGGAACTCACTATTTGACAAAAATTGCTGGGAAAGCTGGAAAAGAGTATGGCATAAACTAGGTGTCAACAAACATTTTACACCATATATGAAGATAAGGTCAAAATGGGTGCATGATTTAGGCATAAAGGGTGATACCATAACAAAATTAGGAGATCAAGGAATAGTTTTCCTGTCAGACCTATGGAAAAGGGAAGGAATTATGACCAAACAAGAGATAAAGAACATTATGAAATGCAAAATGGATAATTTTGATTACATTATGGCTTTTGCACAAAAAAAGCCAATGAAACCAAGACTAGAAAGGAAGTAGAAAGCAGAGAAATCAATTTTACAGCCAGTGTCTATGATAAAGGTTTCATTTCTCAAATTATAGAGAACTGAGTCAAATTTATAAGAACAGAAATCATTCCTCAGTTAATAAATGTTCAAAGGATATGAACAGGCTTTTTCCTATAAAGAAATTAGCACTATCTACAGACATATAAAATTTCTCTAAATCACTGTTAGAGAACAGAAAATTAAAACAACTCTGAGGTACCATCTCACACCTATTAGATTGACTAATATGACACACACACACAAAGAAAATGATAAATGTTGGAGAAGATGTGGGAAAATTGGAACACTAATGTATTGTTGGTGGAGTTGTGACTGATCCAACCATTCTGGAGAGCAATTTGCCCAAAGGGCAACCAAATTGTGTATGCTCTTTGATGCAGCAATACCACTACAAGATCTATATACCAAATAGATCATAAAAAAGAGAAAAGGACCCTCATGTACAAAATATTTATAGCAGCACTTTTTGTGGCGGCCAAGAATTGTAAATCAAGGGTATGTCCATTGATGGGAGTGTTATATAAATAAAATGGAATACTATTGTTTTATAAGAAATGGTGACCAGGCAGATTTCAGAAAAATCTGGAAAAAATTACAGGAACTGATGCTGAGTGAAGTGAGCAGAACTAAAAGAACACTGTACACAGTGAAAGAAAAACTGTGTGATGACCAGCTTTGATAGACTTAGCTATTCTCAGCAATACTATAATCTAAGACAATTTCAAAAGACTCATGATGAAAAATGCTATCCATATCCAAAGAAAGAACTATGGATTCTGAATACAGATCAAAGCATATTATTTTCTTTATTTCTTTCTTGTGTTTTTTCCCTTTAGTTCTAATTCTTCATTAACAACCTAACTAATGTGGAAATATGTTTAATAGGATCATATATGTATAGCCTATATCAAATTGCATGTCGTCTTGTAGAGGCAGGGAGAAAAAATGGAATTCAAAATTTTATAAAAGTGAATGTTGGAAACTATCTTTGTATGTAATTGAAACAAATTAAATATTAGTAAGTGGGGAAAAAAATTGTCAAGAAAAAATTTTTAAAAAGTAGAACTTGCCAAATGGAAAAGGAGGTACATAAGCTACCTGAAAAAAAAAATTCCTTAAAAATCAGAATTGGGCAAATGGAAGCTAATAACTCTATGAGACACAATAATCAGTAAATTAAATCAAAAGGATGAAAGAAAAATAGAAGGAAAAGCAAAATATCTCATCACATCAACATCAACCTGGAAAATATATTCAGGAATAGTAATTTAAGAATTATTGGACTACCTGAAGGCCACGGTCAAAAAAAGAGACTAGACAGCATGATTCAAGCAATTATCAAGGAAAATTACCCTGTTATCCTAGAACCAGAGAGTAAAGTAGTCATTGAAATAATCTATTGATCATTTCCTCAAAGAGACCCCAAAATGAAAACTCCAAGTATATTTTAGCCAAATTCCAAAATTATCTGGTCAAGGAAACATACTGTAAGGAGGAAGAAAGAAACAATTAAAATACCAAGGAGCTACAGTCAGGATCACACAAGACTAAACATCTTCCACATTAAAGAATCAGAGGGCTGTCGGAGCCAAGATGGCAGAGTGAAAGCAGTGATTTGCTTGAGCTCTCCTCCAAACTCCTCCAAATACTCATAAAAAATGGCTCTAAACAAATTCTGCAGGAGCAGAACCTACAAAAAGACAGAGTGAAACAAATTTCCAGCCCAAGACAACTTGAATGGTTGATCAGAAAGGTATATCTCACTGGTCTGGGAGAGCAGCACAGTGCGGCGTGGGCCGCAGCAAACCTGGAGCAGGCCTCAGAGGACTGAATCTTGGGCAGCTGTGGAGGTTTCCAGACTCCTCAATCCATGAATGCCAAAGACAATTTAGAAGGTCAGTGGGAAAAGTCTGTTTCTGAGGTGCTGAGACAGGAAGGCGGGGTCTCAGCTCCATTCCCCAAGAGCTCGGCCCTGGAAGGGGCAGCTGCTTCCCAAGCTTCTGATCCCCCCCCAGGGGGAATCCAGTGGCTGATCAGAGAGGGATCGCAGGGATCTCTTTGCCAGTGCTGAGGCAGGAATCTCTTGCTTTGCCTGTGTTTGGATCTGGGTCACAGTTCTGGGCAGCTGTGCTGGGGTGGGGAGGAGCACTGGCTGGCATGGTGGAGCTTGTAGTGGCTGTGGAGAGAAAATCCTCCTCACAGTTACAGGACAGAAAGGAATACTTCTGGTCACAGGCCAGGAAAGGAGTAAACACCTCACACCTTATCATACCACCTTAGAACAACTGAAAATTTACAGGTCCCTACAAGTATCTCTGAAAACAGCTACACAAATCCCTGAAGCTTGGGACAGTACACTCTCCACATTGGAAGCAGACTCTTACCTTAACCAGGAGCAAAACCAGGAGAACACTGTGTAACTGTAAAAGACTTACCTTCTCTGATTAAGACAATGATCCAATAAAATTTCAAAGAACTCATGATGAAAAATGCTATCTAGCTCCAGAGTAAAAACTGCTGAACTCTGAATACAGATTGAAACATAATTTTTAAACTTTATTTTATTGTTTTAATTTATTTGTTTTTGTTTGCAACATGGCTACTATGGAAATATGTTTTACACGACTTTATATATATAACAACAAAAATTACTTGTCAAGGATGGGGGAGGTGAAAGAAGGAGAGAGAGAATTTGGAACTCAAAATTTGTAACTCAATATCAAATAATTGTTCAATATTTTTACATGCAATTGGGAAATACTTAAGAAAATAAATAAAACATAATTTAAAAAACAGGTAACTTGCAGGAGTGTGATTTTCTTAACAGAAATGATCAAATGTGGAGGAGGTGAGGGAAAGATTGTTAGATCTGTTTTGGACTTATTGAATTTGAGATGTCAATATGAAATCAAGGAGATTTCTAGCTGTCAGAGATATGAGTTCAGGAGAACAATTAGAACTTGATAAATATAATTGAGAGAAATATGCATAAAGAATGCAGAAGAACAGGCAAAACCATCAAGGGAGATAGCATAGGGATAAAAGATGAGGGGACTTTCACAGTCAAGATCAGTAGAATACAAGGGTTAACACAGATGAATAGGAACAAGGAGAATGGATTCACAATTGGAAGTAGAAGATTTTAATTTTCTTTGTAAATATATTTTGGCTTTGTTTTGTTCTTAGAATCTGTGAGGCTTAATATGTCCATGTCATTGTCCATCTTAAACACAGAATTTCCTGGTGTAGATTAGTTTGAAAGTGATGTTTAGTAGAGGTCACCAAAAAGTATGTGGATAGACAATATTATTCATCATCTTTCAAAGCTTTTATTTCTAGAAATACCAATTGTCATTCTGAACCATGCAATATCCTGAGCTTATGTATGATGGTATGAAAGGTAGGGACAAAAATCAGGATTTTAAAAAATACATATATATATATATAAAACATATATATATATATAAAATCTATTATGTATATATCTATTTATTTATTTATTTATTCATTCATTCATACATTCATTTAGCAATGTAGGGTCAAGAGCAAGATTAAGGAAATGAAAAGATTCCTGCTTGAAGTAGATGGAATAATTATATTGTAAGGATGAAAAAGCTGAGCTAGTCAACCTGTTTTTTTTTCTCTATCAATAAGAATGTATTTGGACCAAAAAAAAAAAAACTTATTAGAGAAGTGAGGAGATTTAACAAAGTATCTAGCTATCCTCAATTCAATCACATCTTTAGATCACTACAAACTAATACTGTTATGGATGACTGAACTGCTGTTTTTAATCTGAAAAATCTTGTAGAATGATGGAAGTTTTATATGATACAAGGCAGGAAAATGTTTGGATTTTCAAAAAAGGTAGGCTTTTCAAACTATCAGTCAATTAACTCTATGTGGATTCCCTGAAACATTATGGAATACATTATTAAAGAGGTGTTTTGTGAACACTTGGAAAGAGAAGCAAAGATCTCTTCAGTTCAGTGTGGTTTGAGTGAGTCATGCCAAGCTAGCCTCAGGGTTACTAGATTAGAACCTAAATAGAATGTCATTGATGAAGCTTAATTAGATTTCAATAAGGCATGTGATAATTTCTTATGTTTCTTTACAGATAAATTAGAGGGATATGACCTAGATGATTTTGGAGTTAAACATGTTCACAAATGATTGAATTATGAGAACCAAGCAATGTTATCTAATGGATCAGTGTCAACTTGAAGAAATACCATTGGGGCTTAGTTTGCTAAACATTTATTAATCTAAACTTATAAATCATCAATAAAATTAGACACTCAAATTGGCAAACAGAATTTTTAAATGGCCATAGATAAAAGTATAAATCTCTATAATTTAACTATATTTATTTTAAAATTAACAAAATATGTCCTACTTCTTTTAGTATCTCCTAATGATATATTTATTTTAATTTTTTTTAATGTATCTTTGTTGTTAGTTGTTTTCTACATGGTTATGGCTATGCATTTTCTGCAGATTTTTTTCACATGAACACTTCATGTTTCTTCTTTGTTTTTCATATTTGACATTTTAAGGCAATATTTCATTAAATTTATGTACATATTTTTGTCTCTCCACAACCACTGGACACATAGATTATTTCTAAATTGTTCTGAACAAAGAAACACAAATTTTAGATTGAATGGAACACAGAACTATCAGCTAGTCAGCTAAGTAGACCATGCAGTCCTTGCTGTCTTTAAAACTTACAAATAAAGTTTATATGAATATTTTGTAGAATATTTTCTTTTAATTATTCATAATTTTTAAAATGATAATAATAGTATAATTTTATAAAAATAAGCTTGAAGTACTTATATGTTATCATAACATTTTCAATTGTGTTTTCCTTCTACTGTATTTTTTTCTTTGCTCTACCTTTTGATGTATAAATTTCTTCATTTTCTAATTTCAATAACTGTCTTATTTTTAATAATTAAATCATTAAGAGAGAAAAAATATTTCTGAGTACTACTTTGGTTATAATACATAAACTTTAATTTGATGCATTTACATTATCTGTTATTTAATCTTTAAGTGCAATCTAACAATATTTTATAGTTTTGTTTTGCTCCAGGTATTATTCAACAAATCATTATAGTGTCCATGTAAATTTTTATCATTTTTTCCTTAGTGAATATTATTTTTATGACATTATGATCTGAACAAGAGAGTATTTAAATGTTTGCCTTTTAAATTTATCTTTATTTCTTTGTGCTGAGAACACTGACTTTTAAAAAAATATATACGTTCTGCTTTTCCCATGTATCTCTTAGTATGTGCCCATTCAAAATTACATTTCTTCACACTCTAAATCCTTACTTTTTATCTTTCAATTAAATATATTGTATTCCTTTAATAGATGTTATAATTTCTCACTGTTATTGATTTTCTATCCAATTCTTTTTTTACAAATAAGCTGACAATTTCTTATGAGTTTATTGCTATGGTGTTAGGTGTATAACTGTTTATTATTAATATTCTCTTGCTACAAGCTTTTCAGGCTCCACAGGAGATGGATGCGCCCTTGGGCTTTCCCAGGATGGGGCCTGGCCCACCCCAACCTTCAGTCCTTGGCCTTTGAGGCCCCAGTTTCCTCCCACCTCCCATTGTGAGTGGGTCCCTGGAGACCCCGGCCCAATTCCCCAGGACCTCCATGGCCTGCCTGGAGTGTGGGTCCTGCAGACTAGCAGGCCAAGCAGCAGCCACCTGTGGCCAGTTCATTTGACAAGTTCTCACCCAGCACCCTGCCAAGTCATCAGAGGAAATCTTTGTGGTGACCAGGGTCATCTTCTGCAGGCAGCTGTAGCTGTTAACAACTTTGAGGCCCAAGATGATTGAGGTATCAGCAGAATCTACAAACTGGAAAAGCGTTTCAAATTTCTTATCCTGAAAGTCTCTTCTCAACCTCATCGTGTGGAAAAGCCTGACTCAAGCAATGGAGAATGGAACCATTTTTATGTCAACTCCTTGACCCCTGTCATTTTAGGAGGTGCGAAATTTTGAGGGTCATCTATACAAAAAGCTATAAAAAGAGACGTCACGTTGACTTAACTAACCCAATAGCAATCTGTCAGTGACCAGGCCAAGCCTCTCCTTATATGAAAACCCCTAGCTTTTCCTCCATTAAGACTGTGGGAATCCCTGTCCTTGTCAGTGCTACTAGAGTTAGAAGAAGCTAGAAAACTTACTTCTGGTGGAGAATTGGTACTTTCTGGGTCCTCAGGGCCACACATTTTATAAATTATTCTTGTCCTCCCTTTGGGCCTAGTCCTCCCTTACTGAGGAGAAAGCTACCCCAGAAGCAGACTGTATAACAATAATGGCCCTTGATGGTACTACTAGAGTTGGAAGAAGCTAGGAAAACTTGTGGCAAAGACTCCTTGTTGCTCTGTACTGGAGCCTACATTATAGTGAACATTCTCATCAGCCCTCCCCTCCTGACAACATGTCATGGGGCAGAGTATGGGAAGGCTGCCTCCTGCCCTCTCTCTGATCATGCTATTTGACCCAGAAGAACTTTCCATAAGCCTATTTATGGAAGCTTTTCTTCTGTATTACAGTGATCTCCATCCAGAGAGGACTACAGCTTTGACTAGACTAAAAATCTGTGATGCTGCAATAATTTAATAAAGTTGTTATAGAGCTTAAAAAAATATTATCTTGAGGCAGCTAGGTTGGACAGTGGATAAAGCACTGGCCCTGGAGTCAGGAGGACCTGAGCTCAAAATCTGGCCTCAGACACATAACACTCACTAGCTGTGTGTCACTTAACCCCAATTGCCCACCAAAAAAAAAAATCTTGCTATCAATGAAATCAAAAAACCCATGCAATTTAGCTATTACTCTTAATTATTTCTAATCCATCTTTGTCAGATACAATTTTGCAACTCTAGATTCCATAAACATAAATGAAGTATGTTCAAATGCACTATATTTTAACATCTCAATAATACTCTTACTGTTGTTAAGTCTATTCCAATGTGTCATTGTGGTATAGTGATGACCCACATTTCTCCAAATCTAAGACAGTAGAGTGCATTCTCTGACAGGTTGCAACATTCTAGATAATCATCAAATATCTTATTTGCTTTCTG
The DNA here is from genome assembly GCF_003287225.1 of Phascolarctos cinereus. Classification (NCBI taxonomy): domain Eukaryota; kingdom Metazoa; phylum Chordata; class Mammalia; order Diprotodontia; family Phascolarctidae; genus Phascolarctos; species Phascolarctos cinereus. The sequence continues at coordinate 193,167,293 of NW_027555847.1, forward strand.
AGGAGGAACTTAAATAGGTTAAGTGAAACTCATCAGCAGTAAATTGACCACTTAATGAAGAATCCTTTAGATAGAGTAACCCAGGAAATAAAGAAAAACATACAAGGTTCCTTATTCTTTCTGATTTTGAAGTGAAACTAAGTGAAGCAGAAAGGAGAACATAAGAATTATTCATATTTAATATAATCTATAAATATTAACTCACCTGTTGGCACTATAAAATCCTAAGTCCTGTTGTGCCTCATGATGAAACTGAAATAACTCTAAGAAAAAAATGATGTAAAGAGCATCAAGAATAGATCCAATCTTCATGGAGAAGGTTTATCTTGGAAGTAATGGAATTTTGAGGGTATTGAGAGTATTGAAGAACAAATTTTTAAATGATATAATCTAATCTGTAAAATGTCAGAACCTCTGAACAATAAAAGTTGCAGGTGACCCAGCTGGAAATGGAGAGATACATGATGTGTGTAATTAGGCTACAACATATAATTGATGATATGTCTTGTGCAACAAATGTTACATCATAATGGCTCAACAAGTTGTGGTATGTGATCGTGATAGAATACTACTGTTCTGTTAGAAATAATAAGGTCTCTCCTGAGTGGGCTGCAGGTGCAGGGCGCTTCCTAACAAGGAGCTGACTGGCAGCCCCTTGGAGCCCAGCAGGCTAGAGGAGGTGGTGGGGTGCCTTGGGGTCCAGGCCAGGCTGAGGAGCCAGTCAGTCCATACTGAGTGACTGTGGGTCCAGAACAGAGCGATACTGTGGGGACTGAGCAATGCCGGGCCTGCTGCCATTGTGGACCACAGGCCTGGGCCTCACCATGCCTGGCATGAAGCTCACCATTCATGCCTACTGCAAGATGGTGCTGCATGGGGTCAAGTACTCTCACTGTGCCATCAATGAGCTCCTGATAGCCAAGAAGCAGAAGCCCCACAAAGAGCAGCCTTTGCATGGTGGCCCCAAAATGCTAGGCCCTCTTGGTGGACTGTATTTCCCTCTTCAGTGACACCCTGGCACTGGTCCCTATGTTGGAGGTGGCTCTCACCTTGATTGATATATGGTGCAAAAATAATAGCTATGTGTTTGCTGGTTATTATCAAGCTAATGAATGTGTAAATAATACCAGTACAAACCAGGTTGTTGAGAAGGTGGTTCCAGAATTGCAGAGGGCCTCAGTGACACCGCACTTGTTATGGTAGACTACACAAAGTTTACAATGGAGCTCATAGAACCCATGATTCATGTGTATAAGCATCATGAAAACAAATGGCAAGGCAGAGATCCACACTATGATTATTGTGAAGACTGGCCGGAAGCCCAGTGGATCTTGGCATCTCTTTTGTACAACAAGTCCTATGAAACCCTTATGGATTTTGATAACCACCTGGACTACAACCAAAATGATTGCACAAATTCAGAGATCAATAAAGCTCTTCTACATCTATGATAGGGAGGGATTCCACTGACTGATTTATGGGCATTTCCACTACACTGAAGAGGAAAAAAATAAATATTTTAAAACCTAAATAGAATAATATACCTTGTACCTTGTGAGGAAAGGCATCATTTAAGAAATGGCATGTGGCTCAAAAGAGGCATTGTGTCTAAATGGCCATTTTTTTTAAAGCAAACATATCTAGAAGAGATATAAATTGTCAACTCTATCTGTCCCTGTGGATTCTTTCCCAGTTATATGTTTCACTTGCCTTCAGAATCAAAGCGATTTCTGATTGTCCAATATTGTTCCTATTAAACGATTTTAACTAGGCTTTTACAATCTTGAGAGAATACTTTTTAAGACTTATGAACTATCTTTCCAAGAACAACAAATCTTATCCTTTAATGAGTGTTTTGGGGTTTTAAAATCTTCTTGTATTTAATTCTAGTCCAAACTGTATGAGGATAGGACCATATTTGACCTAAATTATGTTATTTCCCAGTATCCAGCATTTCCATAAGCATTAGTAAATATTGCATTTTGCATTTGAGTATGATTTCGTTTGATTGTACCAAGTGATAGAAAAGTGTTGATAAGCTAGAGTGCTTCCCAAGGACAATGAGTAGGATGTTGTAGTTACTGGAAACTACATAATGCAATAATTATTGTGACTTTTGGCCAAGGTACTTAACCTCCAAGAGCCTCAGTTTCTTCTTCTGTAAAATGAGAGGATAATACCACATGGCTTCAGAGGTCCCTTCCCACTCTATATCTATGATCCTAAGTCTCTGTAGGAGAGAAACAAGTTTAATGTGCAGAAGATAAAAATTTTGACTTGATCTAAAAGTAAATTTCCCAATAAAAAATTATCCAAATATGAAATGGATTGCCTTTCTAGACATGAAAAGGTCGTTGAAGATTGAGAGCTAGAAGTTATCTCAGAAACCATCTAATTCAACTCTCTCATAGCACAGATGAGGAACTGAGACCCAAAGAGTTCCAGTGACGTACAGGGATCATACAGGCAATATGAGAAAGAAAAGCGAAAGATTCCAGTTTCCCTGACTTCCAATCCATGACTTTTTCCATTGCATCATACTGCCTTTAGATCTTCAAACAAAAGCTATAATGACCATTCCTCATGGATATTATAGAAGAGATTACTGCTTCAGAAGTGACTCAAATGAGATAGTGTATGCAAAGCCCTTTGTAAAATATTAAAGCATTAGGTAAATGACAACTATGATGATGAGTATGATAATGATAGAGATTGGACTAGATGATCCCTGAAACCCTGTACTGAAATTTGATGATTTCATGGTGATTAATCAGATCACTGTCTTCCATGTGTCCCAGAATAAGAGTCTGGGAAATGATGTGAAACAGTTGACAGACCTTTGTGTTGTGAACAAGTGAATGATCAGCCCCATGTATAGTACTGGAAGTACTCAGACAAATTTACAAAGCATTGGAGACTAACAAGAACCATTAAGTAGACAAGTTACATGCAAATTAATTTAAATTATTAGCTTTCACACAATGTAAAAAATGTTAAAATGCATTGCAAAGCTCATTTCTTATGCAGTAAATCAACCTGATTTTTCCAAAGGGTTGAGGAGGCTTCTTTATGTTGAGAAGAGGTTCCTCTCACCTTATGACATTAGTTGAAATGAAATACGAAGAAGCAAAGAAAATGAGAAAGTTGTTAGAATTAAATATATCCAGCCACTTAAAAAATGAAAGTAAATGTAAGACCATTTCAGCATATGTTTATCTCAAAAACTGTTACTTCTTAAAGCTCTACTCTTGTTCATTTTGTAGCAGAATTCACATGAGACTGGATATAAATATTTAATATTTATTATTAGTAAATGATTAAAAGTGAATTCTGTTCATGCATGGTAAAATGTTTTAATTAGTTTAATGCTGCATAATGCATAGAAATGTGTGCCTCTGGCAATAAATGTTTTCCGCATAATGCCACAGGTAGATTTGTGTATATCTAAAGAAATATTTTGATAAGTTTGAAAGGAATTCTCTAGACCACACCACCTGGAAGAGAATCTCTCAATTGCACATTCCTTGACTCAGGCACCAAGTATTTTTCAATGGAGCCAGAGACCCTCCAGCTTATAATGACTTCAGTCATTTTTTTTACTTGTATTTTCTGGTTATCAAAGACTGCACCTATGACAGATGCCTCAATCTTACATAGGGTCAGAAAATCCATGTAACTGCTTAATTTTCAATTGCTAAACACTTTCTAGTCAGTATCCATTTAGAAGGTTCTCTTCCAACAAATCAGAAAGTGGTTTCTGGGTTCAACCTCCCACCCCCAATATTGTCAACCCAAAATTTCTTTTGCTCTCCCATGAAAATGATTTACTAGAAGAATGGCACAATAAATGGTGCTTCATCCAAGCAGCAACATCATTGTATTCTCCTAGATTGTCTTTCATATATTAATATTGCAGACAATGTTTGAATTATTTAAGGGGCTGCTAAACATAATAACTGATATTTCTATAGCTCTCTAAGGTTACATGCTGTCTTTCATTCCTACCTAAAAAAAAAATAAGAATTTACTAAATGTCTATCATGAAGGAAGGCCAAGATAGGTGTGGGTTTCCACTGTTGAAGAAAAAAGAGGTGATATTGCTACCAATGCTGCTTCCCTATGACCTTTCGCTCACCACATCAATTAGGTGGGTGGGGTGGCAAGCCCCAGTCCTTCTTAGGATATAACACTGGAACAGCCCCAACTACTACTGCTATATGCAGAGGGCTGCCATTTTTTCCCTTTCTCTCCACTTTTGCATTCTATTAATACTTCATAAATCAGCAACTAGTTGTCCCTCAGGCACCATAGAAAGCCCAAGCAGGTGGATACTACCACATCTGAAGAGTAGAACAGATAGTAAGTAACACTGCAGCTCCAAGGACATTGTGAAGAAGAATGATATTGATTTAGACTGGTCAAATCATTTTTGGGACTAGAGAAGTTCTTTACCGAAAGCCTTTCCTGTTGCCTTCATACTCCATCCTCTTGAGCATTGCTTGGCTCTGGAGATACCCATCCTTTGCCTAAGTTCTCTGAGTGGGAATTGTCAAATTGCACATTGACTCTTGTTAACTTTTTTTCATGGCTTGTCTTCTGCTATACTCTTCCATTTGCCTTCCTTCTATTGGAAACCAATTTTAACTCTCCTATTTCTGTGGAATGCACCACTCCTCCATATTGTCATTCTCAATTTCTTATTCTCTCTAATCTCACCCAATATCTAGTCAATTTCCAAAACCTGTCATTTATACATTTGTATTTATCATATATGTCATCTTTATCCTCTGAAGCCACCATCAACCTGGTGGAGGCCCTCATTACCTTATGATTGGTCTCTCCTCCTCAAGTTCCTCTCCATTCCAGCACATACCCTACTTTGCTGTCAAATTTATCTTCCTAAAGCTCAAATCTGACAATGTCACACCTGTATTCAATCAACTCCAGTGTCCCCATATTGTCTCCAGGATTAAATATAAAATCCTTTTTAATTTATAAATCCCTTCTTAACCTGGCAGCTTCATATCTTTATACTTCATACTCCCTCACAGACTCTGTGATGCAGTGATACTAGCCTCCTTGTGGTTCCTCATACATAACACTCCATTTCCTGATTCCTAGCATTTTTATCATACGTCTATCATTACTGGAACTTTTTCTTTCCTCTTTCATCTTCACCTTTTGGCTTCCCTGGCTTTCTTCAAGTCTAAGACAAAGTCTCACCTTCTGCAAGAAACCTCTCTTCACCCCCTTTAATGCTAATGACTCCCTTCTATTGATTATTTTAAATTTATTTTGTATATTGTTTGTTTATATTTTTTGCCCATTACCTCTGCCATTAGACTGTGAGTTCCTTGAAAGTAAGGACTGTTTTGCTTTGTTCTGTTTTGTTTTGTGTTTGTGTTTTGGGGTTTGTTCATTTCTTTGTTTTTGCCTTTATATCTCCAGTGCTTAGTATAATGCCTGGCACATAGTAGATGCTAAATAAATGCTAAGTGATTTACTAATTGATTGAGTGCATGAGAGCAGTAAATGTGAAAATGGGGAGGTGAAAAGTTGGCATGGGGGCAGGCTATTAGGAAAAGTTAATAAGAAGGGAAACCAGCTTCAATTAGCTCAGGGGTTATAAGCCTACCTACTATGCATAGTGCCATGGAAAGAGGGCTAGGTTTGGAATTAGAGCAGTTTAAAACCTCATTACATCCTTGAACAAATCACACAATCTGTTGACTTCCTTTTCCTCATTTTTCCCCCATCGTCTCCCTTCCATTATATATCCCACAATCTCTTATCTCAGGGAGAGGGGAACAAGGGACAAGGAAGAAAGAGAGATTGGGTGGGAAAAACAGAAATGAGCTCATGTTGTATACAATACAAACCATTAGAGTCCCTGCAGTAAATGCCCCCTCGGTAACCAATTTCAAACCCTAGGTTGATTGTACCCATAAGAGAAGACTAAGCCAGTCTGGACTAGGCCTAAAGCTCTAAAGGTTAGTGTTTCATATGTTACTTAATCTTTCCGTACCTCAGTTTCCTCATCAGTAAAATGAGGATAATAATAATACCACCTACCTCCCAGGATTCTTGTGAGAATAAAATGAGATAATATATGTAAAAATGTATTGTAAACCTTAATGTTTATAAATGCTAGCTATCATTATTATTATTATAATTGTTGAGTCTATCAACAAGCCATCCTCAAAATTTTTTTTTCCAGTTTGCAGCCTAATGAAGGGGAAAAGTCTTCGAGAATCCTAGGTTACCTCTAACCAAAATGAAGCATCACAGTTGGGGTTTAATGGAGAACACCAAAAGCAGAAAATGTGGCTGAGGTATCAAATCATTAAATTTTAAAAAAGGTTTCCTGAAGATATATGTTAACATCATGCAATGCAAAATTCATAATGGTAAGAAGCAAAATTTTTTTTGGTCTGTGACACATTTAAAAATGTTTATAATTTAATAATTTGGTTTTTTTGAAGATCAAATGAGATAATGTATGTAAAGCATTTTGTAAACCTTGCAACTACACAAATGTAAGTTGCTGTTGTTGTTATAATTTGATGCCATTAACTTAATTTGTTATTCAAAGGGGACCTATTTTCTGCAAGTGAAATGCCACAGTTGAGGTCACAGGCATGATATGAAGAGGCAGTGTGGTATAGAAAATAGAGAGAGATTAGAGATCCCCCTCAAAATTGGGAAGACATATTTTGAAATTCCACTTCATTCTTCTCCAGACTATACTCCTGACTCTCCAGATAATCTCTACCATGACACAGAAACCTCTTCATTCTGGAAGCATCTTCCACCCCTGTAGTCTCTGCTCCTGATTGGCTGGTTCCTCTTAGAGTTTCCCCTTTAAGGAGAATGTATTCCTGACTCTATGGACTTTCTCTACCACTTCCCTGTGTAAGTACTATCCTTTTATATGTTGTCTTGTCTTGTTGAAATGTAAGCTGCTTAAGGGGAAGAACTGCTTTTCTATTTGTATTGTATTCTCAGTTCTTAGCACAGTGATTGACACATTTTAAGTGCTTAATAAATTGTTGACTTGATGTGCCTAGATATACTAGTTACCTAGTGCAAATCACTTAAACTTTCAGGTAACTCTATAATTTGCAGAGCAGGCTAAAACCTTCATTTTGTAGAGGAAATATCCTCACTGGGCATTCAAAATATTGATGAAACAGTAAGTCTGGTTTAAAAAAAGTAGAGGGAGAAAAAGCTGAATGTAGGATTTATAGCTAAATGGAACCTTGGTATCAAGGGAGGGGAATGAATCTAGATTTTACTGCATTACTGTTGTTGTTTGTCCTTTACTTTCAAAAGGATCAATGATATCATGGGTGATGTCTTACCTCATAAAAGAACTGGATTTAAGTGAGGCAGAGTTGCACAAAGTTATTAGCTTCATTATCACTTCCAGAGTCACTGATGTTTAGTAGCAAGGTAAAAGTCAAGACACCTGGCAATGGCCTGGGATGCAGTGGATGAATTTCATGTTTTTGGTGTCTGACCACATACCCCATACACTTGGTATCACTATACATTTGGGGAACCAGGAATCACACCCTGGAACTCAACTTAAACATCATGGATCAGAATCTGTTGGACGTTTCTTGCTTTACTCAGAAGGGTTTAGAAACTGTAGTACTGAAATTAGATCACTCCAAGGCAGACTCATCCATAAACAAATACTGCATTTAGATTCTAAAGTGTGGATGGCCACAAGGGTCTGTGTCACATCTAATAGGTTAGAAAAGAAGTTATAGGTCCCTTTAGTTTAATCTATTAAACTAAATCTATGTTAGTTAATCTATGATAAACCGAACACTTGTAAGTAGGATGGATGAATATATGGACAGATAAGGAAAGTTATCTGGGAGGGCTTTTTTGATATCATGCTCAGAGACTTATTGAATTGTACTTCTCTTGTCAAGTATAATTAGTAGAGCGTCCTATATAAAACAACTAAAATATAGTTATTGACCTTTTTCTTCCTATTCTGTGGTCTCTGGTCTCTCTTCTCTCTTTTTACTAATACATTTTCTCCTCTACAACATATAGATTCATTAACTTTCCCTTGCTTTGACATCATGATATTAAACTTTCTGGTGCATGTGATATTTATTTAGATTTTCATGTTTAAGAGAGAACCAACAGGAAAATAGAAGATAACTATCATCTCTTCTATTATACTTTTTTTTCTCAAATGTGGTACAATTTTAGCTCACATAAACTAAATAACAATAAGTTCTTTTAATTTTTATTTAAATAGCCATCTGCTTTTGTTTCTTTTCTCCAGAAAAAGCCTAGGGAATATGATTCTATGTCTACCTATACATACATATCTATTTATCTATCTATATCTATATCTACATATAATCCATAGATGTACAGAGTTAAGAGATAGCAAATGCTCTGAAAATTACTAAGAAGGATCCATTACCAGAGGTAGACATGTAGATATTTCCACTTTGCTATACAGTACCACAGATGATATACAGTTACTGATATTTATCTCCTAGTCCAGAGAGCTTGAATTTCTGGAAAATGAAAGTACTGATTAGGGTTTAGCTCTGTGGAGTTTGGTGAGAAATAATTGATTGTAACCCCAAAAGTAAATTATGGAAATATTCTTAGTCCATGTATTTCTGAGAAACATAGTCTAGGGGTAGGAGACTTCCCAGAATTAATTCATCTGAATTGCACAAGCAAAATTTACTTTGCTTTCAATGATCCCAAACTACTCCCCGAAACAAAGGCCAATATTTTAAACAATTATTTTCTTTCATTGATACTACATGACTGCATAATATGGAATACCTGTGAAGAATCAATAGTCTCTGAAGAATGAAAGTTGAGGTCAGAGAATAATAGAGAAGTGTATGTTGATGATAAGTAGGCTACCATATGTTACTCATGATCAATTACTTAAGAGAAAATAAATAATGTCACCAGAGATGTATGACCAGAAAAGGATACCATAGAGCTAGTCGTATAGCAAGAATAAATAATGGAAAGTCCAGGTGTTGAATTGGTAGCTATGATATCTATAGAGATATAGATCAAGCTTTCTAAGAGCTGTGTGGGTGTCCTATAAAGGATTCATGAGGGCACATTGATAGGAGTCACAAGGCTGTGAAGTTAAGGTTAGTCTGTGATCCACACCTTCAGAAAGTGTATGCATATCAATACAAGCATGGAGCCATCAAAATATTGCAATATAAAAGTGACCAAAACTTATTTCATCTGATTGTTGGGTGTTTTGCAAAGAAAGGCTCAGAGATTAGGATTAAGTTCTTTTGATAAAAATTGAACTAATTAAAATAAGCACAGAGCACTCAAATGATACTACTTAGTTATATTACCTAACACAAATTGGTTGACTTCTGACTCTCTTTCTCCATTTTAAAGATAAAAGAAGTATACTGTATCAGTGAGTGGCCTGTACATAGAACAGTGAAATATCTAAATTCTCTCTTTAAAAAGGGTCACTCCACCTTCTAGATCTTCAGTGGCTATGGGCAGTTTTGTGGTGCAGAAGTCTAAGAGAAAGAAGTATCTGTGGTAGGAGGATTGAGAGGGAGAGAGAAGAACAAGTAATTTCATAGAGATTAAGAAACAAAGACTTTTTATAGTAAATAATTTATTGACAGGTAGTCATTTGTCATGGAGAGCTTCTATTCTATGGATGAAGAATTTATATTATCTTTAGTGATCTCCAAGTTCTCATTATCTTTAAATTCCAACTCTCATGGTAAGGCAAATAGTCAGCATGGCAAAAATGTTGAAAAGACATTCACATTAGGGTTAGAAAGCAGCTTGGCATCGTAGATAGGGCACTGAATTTAGAAGACCTGAATGTTTATCCTGATTCAAACACCTGCCGGATCTGTGACCACAAGTCACTTAACCTTTCTGTGACTTGTTTTTGGTAAGAAAAAACCCAAAAATCTAACATAGTTTTAGAAAGAAATTTATGAAGTCATTTGGTAGAGGAGAGCTAGCAGGAAATGAGGTATAGCTCTCTCAAGTCCAAGCTCTAGAAGGTTTAAATTAAATAGGATTTAGAGTCCAGGGGTGGGGAACCTGCAGCCTCAAAGTCATATCTGGCCCTGTAGGTCCTCAAGTGAGGCCCTTTGACTAATTCCAAACTCCACAGAACAAATCCCCTTAACAAAACGATGTGTCCTGTAAAATTGGACCCAATCAAAAGGCTACACCCAAGGACTTAGAAGGCCACACGTGGCCTCAAGCCATAGGTTTCCCACCTCTGATTTTAGACAATGGTAAATACATCTCCTAGCTGAAGCTTCTATGGCTTTTTGTTTAGATTTTGATGGCTTTGATTGAGTGTAAATAGCAATTGTTTTCTATTCTGGTCAGAAACTTTGAGGGTCTTCCCTTCCCAGATTAATATTTTTGCAAAGGTAAATTAGTTCAGCTTTTATCTCATTCTTACCTAGCCATTAGCCATTGAATGGGTATTGCCTCAGATAAACTGAGGCCTGGGAAAAACCTTAATTTAGAGATGCCAAGGTGATCCACTGCATCCTAAGCCATCTCCAGTCATCTTGACTTTTGTCCTGACACTGAACTCCGATGACTCTGGAAAAGAGAGTGAATCTGATGACTTTGCACAGCTCTGACTCACTTAAATTCAATTCACATGCAAGTCAAGACATTATCTCATGATAGCATCAGTATTATTTCAGAATGAAGAATCAACAACACCACACAGAAACCATTGTGTGCAAAGTTAAGCAATTTTGGTGAGAGGGCAACTTGAAAGCTAGGTAGATTGAGATGAATATAAGTAAATATAAACATTCAATAAAATTTTGGTAAAATCAAAGCACAAGGGGAACCCAAAACACAAGCTTGGTTGGACTCAAAGCAAGATCTGCATGTGGAGACCCAAAATAAGATTATTTTAGGTAGATCCAGGATCTGAGGGTCCTCAAAATTCCTTGTATCCATCTCCAGCATTCCTAGAGAGCACCTGTGGTCAGAGTGACATTCTTGGTTCAAACAATCCTTAACCACATGAAGTTGGATTTAAACAGTATAATAATAAATTTTCTGAACAAGCTAATAATAATCAATACTAATACACAGCCTCAGGTTTCTCAATTACAAAATAAGGGGATTGGACTGGATGGTCACTAAAATCCCTTTCAGCTTTACATCTATGATCATACATGGGTCCCAATCCTTTGACCCAAAATCATATATCACCTGTAGTAAAACAATATAATTCCATGGACTTATTTCCTTTTCTGTAAAGTGATTAGAAAATATTACCTTTTCACATCTAAATTTCCATAACCTGGTGATGTACACAATTATGTGACTCCATATATCATAGACTGGGTTTCTCTCATTTGTAATTTAACATTCAAGGAGGCTAATTACTAAGCTGTGCAATGTTAGTGTGTTATTGTTGTGTAGTTATTTTCAGTCACGTCTGACTCTTCACGATCCATTTTGGTAGCATTCTTAAATGTAGGAAGGGCAAAACATGAAAGACTTAATTACGAAAGATACATTCCTTCTGGATTTTCCAAGCCTAAATGCAAAAATAACAAATTTCTTTAAAGAATTTTAGACACTAAAAGTATGGAACATGTATGACATGATGAAAAGTCAGGGACACATATAATATTTATTTTTGCATTGATCATTTTTACTGCAATTATATCTATACCTGGTTTTGTAGATATATGAACACGTAGGCTTCACTTATTTCAGGGCTGCTTTTACAACCATTTGGCCGGAGTAAAAATACTGAAAGCAAAATATCTGAATAAAATCACCTGATTTCTGAGTATTTGGTATGGAAATTATGTAAAGGACAAAATGGCATAATGGACTACATAGGGAAATAGCTATGTTCCTAGGTTTGCTTAATAACTTTGCTTAATTCCTTTCAAGGAACTTATGAAAAATAAATATATGAATGGTAAATGATTATACCATTGCTTTATGAATACCACAGTGAGATTTTGGTAGGGAATGGATTAATACTGGTCATTTTTCACTTAATCATGTAACATAGCAATGTTATTAATTCCTTCTAGAATGATACAGACATTAACAGGATACGTAATTACGGCAATAATTTTCTATAGTATTATAGTGTGCTCTAAATGTCAAAATTATTTCTATAAGAAACAAAAATAGAATCAAGGGAGAAATACAAGCTCCCCCCACAAAAAAAATCTTTGATATCTTCTTTCAAGTGAAAGACTGTTGTCCACCATCTCTTCCCTCCCTGACACCCCTTCAGGTCCAAATACCAAACAATATTTGCATAAATGCGTTGGCAAACATAGCATTCAGCATATGAAGCAGCACTAAAAAATATTGCATGCATTACATGGTTACTAATTCCCAAGGTGGATTGTGATTAGAGAGAGATTTTATCACAGAATGATAGAATATAAAAATCAAATAGGATCTTAGAAGTCATGTAGTCCAATCATTTATAGAACTATTCTTTCTGCAACAGCCCTGAAATGCAGTCATCCAATCTCTGCTTGAAGATTTCACAGGGATGGTTAAACTACAATTTTGCAAGGCACTGTCAGGACCATGTACAAGTATAATCCACTTTCCACAACTGATTTGCTCTGAAAAGCTAAAGAGAAATCATTTTGTGAAAATGGAATTGTATTTTGAATTGGTATTTAAAGCTACCCTGCAGTGAATCTTTTGCAAAGCTGTCAATCTACTTATAATACAAATAATCCTCCCTAATACATCTGTTTTATGAATTCAGATTTTTATGTAACTAGTTTTATTAAAGCAGGGAGCACCTCCATTGTGAGGATCAGAGGATTTGTTCACAGGATCATAAGATCAAAGATTTAGAGCTGTCAAATTAGTTTGTGATGTCATTTAGTGGAATACCTGAAACTGAGGCCAAGACAGGCCAGTGATTTGCCTGAAGTCTCCATTTCAGTAAACCACAAAGTCCAGATTTTAACCAAGAGCCTTTGACTACAAATAAACTCTCAGTTGAACTCGTGAGAGAATCAACTGAGAAGGATTTGTCACTGGGTAGAAATTGTTTCTTTTATTGTATTTGTGTCCCCAGCACTTAGCAAAGAAAATGGCATATAATAGGCACTTTATAAATACTTACTAGTGTTTGATTCAGGCAATCTCTTTCCCCTCCTCCCTTTCCCCCCCTCCCCATCCTTGTACTGTCTGGAATTGTTACAAGAGTGAAAACATTGTATTTATTCTGCTGTCCTAGATTTTTTGGCACAGTCAAAATTTTAAGAGGAAAGAAATCTGTTTTTTCTATGAGGTTTTGCAAAAGTAGTATCCATTGTTAAGCCATTTCACCTCTAATTTTTGGTTTTGAAAAAACAATTATCAATATAATTATGTAAGACTATGTGAACTATTCTTGAGGTATGATCTACACACCTGTTGTTGTACTCTGGTTGATCAGTTAGATGGAGAGGCTGTTGATGGGATCCTTGGACATCTGAGTATGAATGCAACATAGAGAGTTAGAGTTTCCCCACACAATATACTGAAAGAATGCTTTGAGTTGGCTTAAGTGATTACCTTGAACCAGTGCCTTCAACAAATGCACTCGTTCTTGTCAAAGAAAGATAATGCCCAAAGTAGACTGAAAGTGGTTTGAAATCATCTTGATATTGAAGAGAAATGATTCTCCATCACCCTAAAAGGAAAGTATAAATGAAATTGATCATCATAGGAACTTTGCCACTTGCTTACTGCCACTAAAGGTGTCAGTAGATGCTTTGCATAGAGAAAGTAGAATAATGTTATCCTGAGAGGCCTATTACTTCTGCAAATAGATTGCCCAAGTACCTGCAAATATGATTAGCAGTGTATGGGAGTCATTGATGCTTAAGAAACCAGGTCAAAGATCCAAGAGATAAGGTGTTGGTCTAAGAAAGTTCTCCCTACTTAGGTACATTTCTGATTTTCCAATCACAACCTTCCTTTCTACCATCACCACATTCCTACATAGTTCAAAGCAAGAGTCACGTTAAGGAAGAAGTAAAAAAAAAAAAACCTATAAATAACTGATATGGCAGAGAGAACAATGTATGTACCAGCCAAGAAAACTAGTAGAGATCAAGTCCTAAAATCAATGGATAGGACTTTGTTGCAGAAATAGGGAATCTGAAATGGTAACTTAGTCTAAGAGTTCCAGTAGAAGTAACTGGCAGAACAATGGGTAAAGCACTGAGCCTGGAGTCAGGAAAACCTGATTTCAAATTCAGCCTCAGACATTTATTACCTGTGTGAACTTGGGCAAGTCATTTTACCTCTATTTGCCTCAGCTTTCTCAATTGTTAAATTGGGGTAGTAACAGCATCTAGCTTGCAGGGTTGTTTTGAAACTCAAATGAGATATCTGTAAAGAAAAAATTAACTTGGTGACTGGCACATAGTAGGTACTATATAATGCTTATTCCCTTCCTCAGTACTATAACCAGAAAGAATATCATATTTATTGAGCACTTTTTTTCCTCCCTTAAAAACACATTTGCAGGCACTATAATGAAAGAAGAAAAAAAAGTTAAGAAACATATGTGTGCGTGTATGTGTGTATAATTTCAGATTCCTTTGAAATCTTGAAACAAAAATATTTTTACCCATTTGATAAAAATTCAGACAGATAAAAAATGCAATTTTATATCTCATAATCTCATTTCTCACTATGATAAAACTGGGTAAAATGCAAACTCAAACTGGTCTTCACACATGTAATGAATAATTCATCATCATTTCCTTAAGCACAAACTGATTACTGTTCTGCATTCATTCACTCCAGAAAGCAATCTGTTTCTAGAAAAAGAGAGACATTCTGTAACAATGTCAAGGAATGGAAACTATATGTTTGTTTAGAGGAACATTCTACTTCCCATTTCCTATTTTAAGGTTAAAGTTCCCTGTTTTAAGGTTAAAGTTTCAAGTTTAAGGTTAAAGTTTAAAGTTAAGTTTCAAGGTTAAAAAATACACTAGTTATGTTTTGGCTTTTGACAAATTTTTGGTATTCATCAACTGTTTGCTTATATCATTGTCTACCTGCTGGAGAGGAGGAAAAAAAACACTATACTTGTCTATCTCAAATCATACTCAAGAATTTTATTGCTGTTTTTGTTCTTGTGGTCATTATTCTTAGTGTTATAGAATTAAAGCTACCTTACATGTCATATAGTCAAATAAAGTACATAAAACATGCTTAGTATAAAGATTAGAAAATTGAAGCTTAGAGTTAAATAGGGTTAGCATCAGAACCCAGGTACTTGGATTCCTAATCCAACTCTCCATTGTACAATGATTCTTTTTTGCAGACCATCAAAGTCTATATTCCCAGTATCTGAATCATTCTTTTGGAAACAACACTGTGTGCTAAATGTTGTCCCTGTACCCTGACACTAATACAGCTTAACAAAATTAACACAATTTGCAAAAAATAAAAAAGAATGTCCAAATCTTGATCTATAAAGTACCAACAAATCATACTAAAATGTAGGCCATGATCAACTGTTTGGCACCAAATTTCATAAGAGAAAATTATACTAGTAGACATAATCAGCATCTATCATTTGGGAAAAGCATAGGATTTGGTATCAGTAGTTGTGGGTCGAACTACCAACCCTGTATGTCCTGTGTTTTGTTACATTGGGCAAGTCACAATCACTCTGAATTTTGGTTTCTACATCTTTAAAAGCAGAGGAACATCTTATATACTCAGAAAACTCCTCCGATTAGACATATTAGGGTGCTAGCAGTGTTGGTTAGCTCCTACTGATAAGAATTACGTCAATAAGCATTAGGATCTCCTAAATGCATATTGAGAAACCAAAACAAACAATTTAGTTCATTTTTTGTAGGCCCTGCAATTGTTATCATTTATTTTCTTAAAAATGATTTCTCTTGGTAATCTGTGTTTTGGAGACTCAGAGCTCCATTCTGCAAGCCTTCTCTCTGAAGTAGTTCAGAAGGACATCTCTGATAATGAGATTGTAGTGAATCTTTTTATCTTGGTCAAACTCCAACTCAGGTCTGAAATGATTTTATCTTACTTAGGTTTGGGTGGAGATAGACTTCCAAGACTGATGATGGTATTTCCTTTTACAGTGGGTGCATATTGGCCCACATGGACTGTGATCTAAAGCACCTACTCAAGACCTCATTTTAATATGAACTACCTCCTAGTCGACCAATCACAGTTAATTGGGACCCCTTGGAAATACCTACTCTTTGAA
Source organism: Phascolarctos cinereus (assembly GCF_003287225.1). NCBI lineage: Eukaryota > Metazoa > Chordata > Mammalia > Diprotodontia > Phascolarctidae > Phascolarctos > Phascolarctos cinereus. The sequence goes on from NW_027555847.1 coordinate 193,183,563, forward strand.
GGGCATATAAAACTGTACCCCAAAATCCCAAACTGAGCCAGTTCTGAACTGCCCCTCCTATGGGGGCCCAGTTTTGGACTGAACTCCCATGCAATGCATGTCAAGCCACCTTAAAAGAATTTAAATCATGGACACATGTACCCCAATTTTGTTTGTCTCTTTTTTAGATTAGACTGTTTCAAATTGGAGTTCATGGGGTTCATGGGATTTGGGGTTCATAACTTGTATTCTTGAATGTTCAAGAAAAGGAGAATATAATAGGTTCACTTCAGACATTCTTAGGTATCTTTATTGCACTTATCAACCGGACAGATTTGGAGAGCAAGTTAAAATTATAGTTTCAATATCAAAACTTAAATCACTTTTCCTGATTTCCATTTGTAAGAACTTGGAGATTAATTGTAATAGAGAGGTTTGTGTAAAGATCAGTATGAACTGGTTAACCTGGCAAAATTATGAATATCTTTAAAAATCAGATTGAATTTCAAGGTTTTTATGACACCAAGAACAAAAGAATAATCACAATAATCCATTCATAGAATCCCCAGAGGCAAGCATCACCTTTTAGCCTTTGGATTTTCACATAACATAATGGATCAGTATGGCATTCTGGACATGCCTAGAAGCAGGAGGGGAGGAAAAAAAGAAAAGGAAAAAAAGAAAAGGTTTCACTATGAGTAGAGACATCAAGGCCTAGAACTCTGACCTAACTAATGGTATAGGGGTCTGTGTCCTACCCCAGACTGACCTCAGCCAAATCACTTACATTTTCTGTGCTTTAGTTTTTTCCATCTGTCCATGAGAAATTGTAATACTTGTCATACCCTTAGCTCCCTAGAATGCTATGGGGACTGATAAGGATAATTTCCAAAACTCTTTAGAGCTTTCTAAAGTAAGTACTCTAAATGAGAATTGTGGAATTAGTTTAAGCTGCTTTTATTTACAGCAAAAGCTCAATAAAACTACTGATTAGGATTATAAAAAGGAAAGTATTTCAGAATATACAAATGTGTCCTTTTATTTATAATCGCTTTCTTATTCCTCTTCTTCCTTCTCTAGCTTAACCTTTCCTTTAGGCCAGTGACACTATCTTGTCACCTGTATAACCCCTCCCCAATCCCTACCAAGTTCACAGACACCTGTAAAACCATTGTTGTTGGGGCAGAGCTAAGATGGTGGAGCGAAAGCAGTGACTTGCTTGAGCTCTCCCCCAAACCCCTCCAAATACATGTAAAAAAATGGCTCTAAACAAATTCTAAAGCAGCAGAACCCACAAAAAGACAGAGTGAAACAAATTTCCAGCCCAAGACAACCTGGATGGTTGATCAGAAAGACATACCGTGTGGGGCCAGAGAGGAGCACATTGTGGCATAGGAGTGCAAGCCGCAGCAAACCTGCAGCAGCCTTCAGAGGAACAAATTGCTGGCAGTTGTGACAGTTTCCAGACTCCTCAATCCATGAATGCCAAAGACAACTTAGAAGGTCAGTGGGAAAAGCCTATTTCTGAGGTGGTGAGAGATTAGTGTGGGGTCTCAGCTCTATTCCCCAAGGAAATTGGCCCCGGGGAGGCAGTTGCCTCCTGAGCTTCCAGCCCACAGACTAAAGGAAAATCAAGTGGCTGATCAGAGGCGTGGATCTCTTTGCCAGTGCTGAGGCAGGAATCTCTTGCTTTGCCTATGCTTGGATCTGGATCACAGTTCTGGGTGGCTGTCTTGGGGTGAGGAGGAGCACTGGCATGGTGGAGCTTGTAGTGACTGTGGAGAGAAAACCCTCCTCACAGACTGCTTTGACCAATCACTCAAAGACCGGAGCACAGGCCAGGAAAAGAGCAAACACCTCGCCCATTATCATACCACCTTGGAAGAACTGAAAATTTACAGGTCCCTACAAGTATCTCTGAAAACAGCTGTACAAACCCCTGAAGTTGGGACAGTTCATTCTCCACATTGGAAGCAGACTCTTACCTTCACAAAGAGCTTAAAACTCAAGTAGTTGGCTGGGATCATGAGCAAACCTCGCGAAAAGAGTCAGACTATATTGTCTTACTTTGGTGACAAAGAAGATCAAAACATACAACCAGAAGAAGACAACAAAGTCAAAGCTCCTACATCCAAAGCCTCCAAGAAAAATATGAATCAGTTCCAGGCCTTGGAAGAGCTCAAAAGAGATTTTGAGAAGCAAGTAAGAGAAGTGGAGGAAAAACAGGGAAGAGAATTGAGAGTGATGCAAGAAAATCATGAAAAACAAGTCAACAGCTTGCTAAAGGAGACCCAAAAAAATGCTGAAGGAAATAGCACCTTAAAAAATAGCCTAATCCAAATGGCAAAAGAGGTCCAAAAAGCCAATGAGAAGAAGGATGTCCTAAAAAGCAAAACTGGCCAAATGGAAAATGAAGTCCAAAAGCTTACTGAAGAAAATTCTTCCTAGGGGCAGATAGGTGGCACAGTGGATAGAGAACTGGCCCTGAAGTCAAGAGGACCTGAGTTCAAATCCGGCCTCAGACCAAACACTTGGCACTTAACTAGCTGTGTGACCCTAGGCAAGTCACTTAACCCCCATTGCCTAAAAAACAAAAACAAAAAAAAATACTTCTTTAAAAATTAGAACAGAGCAATTGGAAGCTAGTGACTTTATGAGAAATCAAAACACAGTAGAACAAATACAAAAGAATGAAAAATTAGAAAACAATGTGAAATATCTCATTGGAAAAACAACTGACCTGGAAAACAGATCCAGGAGAGAGAATTTTAAAATTATTGGATTATCTGAAAGCCATGATCAAAAAAAGAGCCTAGAAAACATCTTTCAAGAAATTATCAAGGAAAACTGCGCTGATATTTTAGAACCAGAGGGCAAAATAGAAATTGAAAGAATCCACAGATCTCCTCCTGAAAGAGATCCCCAAAGGAAAATTCCTGGGAATATTGTAGCCAAATTCCAGAGTTCCCAGGTCAAGGAGAAAATACTGCAAGCAGCCAGAAAGAAACAATTCAAGTATTGTGGAAACACAATCAAGATAACACAAGATGTAGCAGCCTCTACATTAAGGGACTGCAGGGCATGGAATATAATATTCTGGAGGGCAAAGGAGACAGGATTACAACCAAGAATCACCTACCCAGCAAAATTGAGTATAATCCTTCAGGGGGAAAAAATGGCTATTCAGTGAAATAGAGGACTTTTAAGCATTCTTGATGAAAAGACCAGAGCTGAATGGAAAATTTGACTTTCAAATACAAGACTTCAGTGGAACATGAAGAGGCAGTTGGGGCTGAGTGGCTTTCCCAGAGTCACACAGCTACTAGATATAGGGTGTTCAATCTGGGGCAGATTTGAGCTCCGGTCCTCCTGGCTTCAGGTCCAGTGCTCTGTCCACTGCGCCACCTAGCTGCCCCTCTGTATTCTTTCAATGCTTTTTAATAATTTCTCTTTTCTGATTTGGGTATTTCATTTTCCTTTTCCCTCTTTTTGATTTAATTTATGAATTTATCATAAATTATATCAGTCTTCTTTTAAAAAAAGCATTTTATTTTTCAATTTGATAATTCTTTTGTGTCTACTTTATTTCTTCTTTATTTTCATAATTTACTATTTTGAAATTACTTCCAGAATATCAATTGATTAGTTTTCTAATTCATTTAACCACAAATTCATTTTTCCATTTCTCTTGTTAACATGATTAACCAAGAACATACAGTTGAGCATTATTTTGAGTACACCTCCAAAATTTTAATATGTTAATATTTTTGTTCTCTTTAACACAATCTATTATTGTTACTCTGATTTATTCTTTAAAACAGTCATTATGTGCTTTTATTTTATGGTTTCTGTATAGATATGGATTAAATGTTTTCCTACTTAATTAGCTCTTTTTATTGAATTATAATACATATTGTGCCTGTAATTTATGGTTTTCTGAATTAATCCTTAATTTCTATATACTCTAGAACATATAAATTTTGTGAATATTCCAGATGCATTTGAAAGAAATATATTCCTCATTTTTCCCATTCAGTCCTCTCCATTTTTCTATCAAATCCAGTTTCTTCAGGACTCTTATTTGTTTACAATATATTTTTCATATATATGTTCAATGATCGCAGTCTATTAGGAAATTTCATGTAATTTATTTAATTTTTTCTTAAAAGTTTAATTTTATGCCATTATGACATAGCTGTCTAATACTGATATTTTCTCATTATCATCAATACCTTAAAAATTTGAGATAATTTTTTTAAATGCTATTGAGTTTGAATGCAGATTGAAGCATCTATTTGCTCTTTTATTTTTCTGTTTTGTTTTGTTTCTTCTTTCCTGTGGTTCCTCCTATTGTTTCTAATTCTTCCTTACAATATGACTAATGTGAAAATATGTTTAATAGGAATGTATATGTAGAGCCTATATCAGATTGCATGCTGTCTTGGGGTGTCTTGGGGAAGGAGATGGGTAGGGAGGGAGAGAAAACTTAAAACTCAAAAGCTTATGGAAGTGAATGTTGAAAAATATAAATAAATATTTTTTTAAAAAAAGAGAAAAGAAACTGTTTTTGTTGTTGCTTTAAAATTTTTAACTTCAGCTAATCCCCTTTCAAAATGAATGGTCACACAGTCTTCTGATACTAGGTTCTCTGTAGGTTACACCTTGCTGGATTCTTTCCAGATTATGTTTAGGTGACCCACAGATGCTGACTGAAATAAATGGAAAAAAAAATCAGGAGCAATCAGTCCACTTCCCTGCTAAAGGGTCCTTGTCTTTATAGAGATTTCTGCTGAAACATTAGAAAGGAGTGTCTGGACACTGAATGGTTAAAGGCATACTGCAGGAGGACATCTGGGACTTTTTTTTTCTGGCAGCATTGACTTTCTGAAGCAACTTCTGGGGATCAAATAAGGTGTTTTAATTTTATCTGAATCTGTTTTCTATTAGATCAAAAAGGAAGAATAAATGTCTCATTTCATTAGTATTACAAGAATTTTAATTCTTAATTTCAAATGTGGCCAATAAATGGGAAAAGGCACCCGTCTCATCTCAAAATTTCACGACAGCACTTTCCCTCAACACATTCAAAAGATCAGTAAATAAAAGAATCCTTTGCCCAGAGCTTTTACATTCCATACTGCTCTTTCTTAATTAAATACCCTATAAGAAACATGTGTTTTCCAAATCAATCTGATAGATGTTGACATTCAGTTTTCTCTCTTAAATACCTGATGTTTCAAAATAAAAATATCTTTGGGGTAAGGACTTCACGTGCTGTATACTATTTTAATGGATCATTCAATTCAATCTAGTTCAATAAGCATTTATTAAAAGCCAACTGTGAACCAAGCATGGTCCTAAGTGATGAAGATACAGGGGAGAAAGAAAACAGATTCTAATCTTAAAGAACTTACATCCTACAGAGTATCATTGGGTGTGGTACAAAGGAAAGAGTATTTTACCAGGAGTAAATTAGTAGCTAGTACTACTTTGAGAACGCTGATAGTTAATTTACAATGTGACTGTTTACACTCTGGAAATTGATGAATGCTAATATTCAGGACAAGATATAACTTTTTATTGATTATGTAGACTTAATAAAGTGATGGAGAAAATATTTGGATTATTATCCTCAGTCTCCTCATCAACTAAATAAAAGAATTATAGCTCTCAGAGATTATTTACTTAGTAAGAGTGAGTAACAATGAAGGAACAATTTTACCTATGGCATTGCTTTCCATAGCTGATACTCCATTCCTTATTAGCATTCTACACCTAGTGAACAGCTAACAGATTCATGAGACAGCAAGGTATAGTAGGTCATAGGATAAAAGATCGTAAATTTAGAGTTGGAAGGGACCTTAGACATCATCGTGTCCATCTCCTTTTTTTGAAAATTTTTTTTGGTGAGGGCAATTAGGGTTAAGTGACTTGCCCAGAGTTACACAGCTGTCTAAGTCCAGATTTGAACTCAGGTCCTCCTGAATCCAGGGCCAGTGCTCTATCCACTGAGCCACCTAGTTACCCCATTGCACCACCTAGTTGCCCCTCAACTCCTTTATTTTAAAAATAAGGAGATTGAGGTCCAAAGATGTTAAATGACACCCAGGGCCAAGCACCTACTAAGTATCTAACACATGACTCAAAGCTATTACTCCTTGCCTTCAGACACAGTGCTGTAGGTACTACACCATACAGCCTCTTGAGTTCTGGGCTTAAACTCAGAAAAGCCTTTGCTCAAATATCATCCCAGATATTTAATCACTGTATGACCCTAGAAAATTTCCTAAAATTACTTTGTGCCTCAAGTAATTCCTTAGATAGTTGCCACTCTACCTCCATGAGTGCCCTTCACATTAAATAAATCACTTTTTTAATATATGGGTCTGAGAAATTTTCAGAAGTAGAAATTGAGTATCTGGTTGCTAATAGGTATAATTATAAGAGCTGTGAGGGGCACCCCTACCTCAAAATATCTATCCTCTTAGTGTCTGGGAGTAAAGACCAGTTTTTTGGGTTTTTTGTTTTGTTTTGGTTTTTGTAGAGATAATGATTGAACTTATTCATGGAAGCTGATAAGGAAAAAAAAAGAAAGAGACAGAGACAAAAACAGATAAACAGACAGAATCAAAGAGAGAGAAGAGAGACAGAATCATAGAAAGGACAAGCCAAAACAAAATTTTAGGAAATGCTAGTGGTTGAAGGTGAGAGGATATAGCAAAGGACCAGATGGACAAGGAGAAGGAAAATCAAGGGAGAGCAACATCATGAAAGCCAAGAGAAAAGAGAGTTTTCAGGAGAAGAGAGTGGATGATGAAATGTATAAAACAGTGAAAAGAGATCAACCAGGATAGGTACTAAGAAAATACTACCAGATTTACTTACTGACTTTGGAGGTAAAAGTTTCAAAGCAGTGTGGGGTTGAAAATTGAGTGAGTAGGGGAGTGAAAGCAGTGACCCCACCCCTCCAAATATGCATAAAAAAATAACTCTAAACAAATTCTAAAACAGCGAATCCACAAAAAGACAGAGTGAAGCAAATTTTCGGCCCAAAACAACCTGGATTGTTGATCAGAAAGGTGTATTGCATCGAACAGTTTGGCTTGGGCATGCAGGTTGCAGCAAACTTGGAGCAGGCCTCAGAGGACTGAATTGAAGGTAGCTGTGGCAGTTTCCAGACCTCTTAACCCACAAATGCCAAAGAAACTTAGAAGGTCAGTGGGAAAAGTCTATTTATGCAGTGAGAGAGAAGCTAGGTCTCAGCCTCAGTTCCCAGGGGAGCTCAGCCCTGGGGCGGTGGCTGCCTCCTGAGCTTCCAGCCCACAGACTGGGGGGTAATCAGGTGGCTAGTCAGAGGGGTATTGCAGGGATCTCTTTGCCAGTGCTAAGGCAGGAATCTCTTGCTTTGCCTGTGCTTGGATCTGGGTCACAGTTTTGAGGGGTGGTCCTGGGGCTAGAAGGAGCTCTGGCTTGGTGGAGCTTGTAGTGGTAGTGGAGAGGACAGAAAAGAGTGCTTGTGATCACTCATAGACCAGAAAACAAGCCAGGAAAGGAGTAAATACCTCACCCCTTATCATACCACCTTGGAAGAACTGAAAATTTACAGGTCCCTAGAAGTATCTCTGAAAGCAGCTGTACAAAGCTTGGGACAGTACATTCTCCCCATTGGAATCAGACTGCTACCTTAATAAAGAGTTGATAACTCAATTAATTGGCTGTGATCGTAAGCAAACCTTGCAAGAAGTGTCAGACCATAGAATCTTTTTTTGGTAACAAAGAAGATCAAAACATACAACCAGAAGAAGACAACAAAGTCAAAGCTCCTACATCCAAAGCCTCCAAGAAAAATATGAATCAGTCCCAGGCCTTGGAAGAGCTCAAAAAGGATTTTGAGAAGCAAGTAAGAGAAGTAGAGGAAAAACTGGAAAGAGAAAAGAGAATGATGCAAGAAAATCATGAAAAACAAGTCAACAGCTTGCTAAAGGAGACCCAAAAAAATACTGAAGAAAATAACACCTTAAAAAATAGCCTAACCCAAATGGCAAAAGAGGTCCAAAAAGCCAATGAGGAGAAGAATGCCCTAAAAAGCAAAATTGGCCAAATGGAAAAGGAAGTCCAAAAGCTTACTGAAGAAAATACTTCCTTAAAAATTAGAATAGAGCAATTGGAAGCTAGTGACTTTATGAGAAATCAAGACACTGTAAAACAAATCCAAAAGAATGAAAAATTAGAAAACAATGTGAAATATCTCATTGGAAAAACAACTGACCTGGAAAATAGATCCAGGAGAGAGAATTTAAAAATTATTGGACTATCTGAAAGCCATGATCAAAAAAAGAGCCTAGAATCATCTTTCAAGAAATTATCAAGGAAAACTGCCTGATATTTTAGAACCAGAGGGCAAAATAGAAATTGAAAGAATCCACAGATCTCCTCCTGAAAGAGATCCCCAAAGGAAAACTCCTAGGAATATTGTAGCCAAATTCCAGAGTTCCCAGGTCAAGGAGAAAATACTGCAAGCAGCCAGAAAGAAACAATTCAAGTATTGTGGAAACACAATCAGGATAACACAAGATTTAGCAGCTTCTACATTAAGGGACTGCAGGGCATGGAATATAATATTCTGGAGGGCAAAGGAGATAGGATTACAACCAAGAATCACCTACCCAGCAAAACTGAGTATAATCCTTCAGGGGAAAAATGGTCATTCAGTGAAATAGAGGACTTTCAAGCATTCTTGATGAAAAGACCAGAGCTGAATAGAAAATTTGACTTTCAAATACAAGACTCAAGTGGAACATGAAGAGGTAAACAGGAAAGAGAAATCATAAGAGACTTATTAAGGTTGAACTGTTTACATTCCTGCATGGAAAGATGATATTTATAACTCATGAGACCTTTGTCAGTATTAGGGTAGTTGGAGGGAAAAAATTATATGTAGGTATATATGTAGATATAGATATAGATAGATAGAATAGATGAGAAGAAGAAGAAGAAGAAGAAGATAGAAGATAGATAGATAGATAGATAGATAGATAGATAGATAGATAGATAGATAGATAGATGGCACAGGGTGAGTTGAAGATGAAGGGGTCATATCTGGAGAACAAATTTAAGGGATGAGAGAGGATACTGGAGAAGAGAAAGGGAGAGGTAGAATGGGTAAATAATCTCACAAAAAAAACAGAAAAGAAAAGGCTTGGAGGAGAAACAGGGGAAGGTTAGAGGGAATGAGTGAATCTTATTGTCATTATTTGTCTTAAGGAGAGAATAACATGCACACTCAGTTGGGTATGGAAAGCTGTCTTATCCTACAGGAAAATAGGGGGAGAAGGGGACAAGAGAGAGGAAATGATAGAGAGGAGGGCAGATTGGGAAAGGGGGTAATCAGAAGCAAACACTTCTGAGGAGGGACAGGTTCAAAAGAAAGAACAGAATGAATGGGTGGGGGACGGGTTAGGATTAAGGGAAATAGAGTCAGTTTTTCACAACATGACTACTATGGAAGTGTTTTGCATAACTGCACATGTATAGCCTATATTGAGTTGCTTGGTTTTTCAATGAGGGTGGGTGGGGAGGGAGGAAGGGAGAAAATTTGCAACCCAAAGTTTTAAAAACACGTGCTTAAAAAAATGTTTCCACCTGCAACTGGGAAAGAAGAAATACAGGAAATGGGGTACGGAGATCTTTCCTTCCTTACAGGAAAGTAGAAGGGGAAAGGGATGAGAGAAGGGGGGGCAATAAAATGGAGGGCAGACTAGGAGAAGGGATATTCAGAATGCATGCCATCTTGAGGTGGGGTGAGGGGCGAGATGAAAATTTGAAGCTCAACATCTTGTGGAAGTAAATGTTGAAAACTAAAAATAAAAAAAAATTTAAAAAAAGAAAGAAAATTGAGTGAGTAGGTGAGGAAACCGAATCAATAAAATAAGTGAAATAAAATAGGCAGTTCATTTTTGGAGTTTTTCTATAAAAGGGAGAAAATTTTCAGAATATACCTTAAGAATAATCAAGTACAGGGTTTTATGGTGAAATGATGAAAACCTGACTGTGTTAACAGGAAGCAGGAGTAGAATTGGAGGATAAGAAGACAGAAGAACTATTTGGGCAATCTCACCAAGAATTAAAGGAAGTGGATCAAAAACACCATTAAAGAGACTGACTTCAGCAAACAAAGGGCTTACCACTTCCTCAGAGACCGAACCAAAAGAGGTAATGAAGGATGATATAGATTAATTCTGCGAAGTATAGTAGAGGAGAAAAGGGAGCTATAATGATGAATGACCTGTATTTTCTCAACAACACATAAGGCAAGGCCATCTGTTGAAACATAAAGGGAAGGGGATGGTTATGGAACTTAAGGAAAGAAAAGTTTTGGAATAACTGTCTGGAGAGTGTAATAGAAAATCAATCATATAAGAATAAAAATATTTGCCACAAACCACTGTGGATCTAATTCAGAATACATAACATATATATAGTGGAACTAATGTAGTTTGGTGACATTTTTACCAATGTTCAACTGCACTTGATTAGAATTGAAAAGGGCAGATGATGACAGTAAATGAAGGCTAATGTTTGCCAAGTCATGATCATCAATAGAATAAAGAGACAAGAGATTCAACAGGAGAGGATAGTACATAAATGAAAAACCTAACCATAGGGTCAAGACTGTGAAGGACAAGAAAGTGAGATAAGAGCAAGCTTGATGAAAAAGAGCAAGAGGGACTGGATATCATAAAGAGCAAGAATAGATTTAGAAGTGAGACAGAGGAAGAGAGAGAAGGAGAGTTGGCCATGATTAGGGACGAAAACTTAAGCATTCAAGATCATGGAACTTTCTCTAGACTTTCTTTCTGCTTGTCTGGATAATTATTCTCATGATTGTTTACTTGACAATCCTCCATATCCCACCTATCAGCTGTGAGTGTCCCCCAGAGACAATTATTTTGTTTTTTCTGCACTCTCTCAATGATTTCATTAGTTTCAATGAATTCATTATCAACTTTATGAAAATGCTTCCTAGAGATATATACACATCTCTAATCTCTCTCCTCTGACCTTCAGCACCAACAACTTTACCTGTTGGCTATCTCCAATTGTATGGCTCACAGGTAGCTCAAACTCAACGTATCCAAAATGGAAGTCATTATTTTCTCCCAATCCTACTTTCTGTCAAATATACCACTAACTTCTTAGTTCCTTAACTTGGTAACCTAGTAGTCATCCTCAACTTTTCATTCTTTCTTACCCTCCCCCATATCCAATCAGTTGATGAGTCCCATTGATTCTGCCTCCACAACATTTTTCAAATGTGCTTCCCTGTCTCTACCCACATGATCATCAAAATAGTTTAGGTCATCTATCATCATGAATTCCCTTTTGTTCCTTATTCTACACTACAGAATGATTCTATGCCATCTTCTGTTCCACCCTGCTTCTCTAATGGACCATAACAATATATTCTCCTAAGTGGTCTTCCTACTTCCAACCTTTACACTCTTCTATCTCTCCTCTACCATGTGGATCTGCAAAACTAGTATTCCTAAAGGACAGGTAACCAAATCACTTTTGAATTTAGAAACAATCTATTTACAATTGAAAGCAGAATGATGGAATGAAAATATTCTTAGAGTTGCAGACTGACTTTTATCTGAAATCTGGCTCTAACACTTAAGTAGTTTTGTTACCTTAGAAAAAAATTACTTTATCTCAATGAAACTCATTTTCTTCAGTTGTGAAAGAAGAATACTGGCAACACTTATTTCACAAAATCAATGTAAACAGAGTGCATTCTTTTCACCATCTTTGACAAATAAATCCTTTGCCCTATTGACTTCTCTATACCATTCATGCTTTGCCAAACTCCAAATGTTAAACAAATTCTGTTATTATTACCTACTTCAAAACTTTCATATATAAGTAGATGAATAATCTTAGGGAAATTCACAGGCTTCTAAAATATCAACATAGAAAGAAAAGCAATCAAATCAGACATTGATGGCCATTTTGGGTTATAATGTTCTGAAATTCTAATCTGAAATATAAATGTCTTTCTTATCAGTTAATAATATTTTGAGTCTTGGGATTAGAATTTGGGACTCAGTGACATTTGGAAATAAATCATTGACTTGTTTAAGTGACCCTGACCTAGAGACTTAAGCAGCTGTGGGATTCAGATTTGCTATTCATTTTTTTTTCATCTCTAAATGGGTGATAAAATTACTAGCCACCTGTTGGGATGATCAGGTTGCTGATCTATCTCAAATGCTTTAAAATCTTTGGTTACAAGTTATTTTCTCTCTACATATTAAGAACAAATACCGGTTTTCATTTCATTTCCCCAAAATGCTATATTTAAAAGGGAAAAAGTACAATATTTGAGTTCCATAAGGTTTGAAGGTTATTTTTGTATTAGTTTCAGCTTCAAGCTGTTTTTCTCTGTTGTACTCTTGGCACTGCCATTTTTTAAGTGCAGTACTTCATTTGCATAGTAATTACAAAGTTTAACAAATAGCATTAATGTCTGAAAGGAAGAGGTACACTCCATTCAAATTACTGACAGTATTATATTACACATTTTAACTGCATTTTTTTAAAAAATGAAAACCATTCCATCTTAATGTGCTACACAGATTTCCAGAGCTCAGCAATATTTGTGTTTTAAGAAAGTAAAACCTCTTCTTCTGTTCTTTAGTGACTTCCAAAACCCTATTCATAAATACTGATTAGGCACTATTTCACCATGGAGTATGACACTACTAGCACAGCTCCCTATTCAGGGCCAAGCTGTAAATAAGTAAACTAGACCAAATGCCCTACTAATTACAGAAAATAACATCATTCTTAAATAATCCATATTACTTTAAGTTTGCAAATGTCAAAAAAGAAAGAAAAATAAAGAAAGTAAGTAATCTTAAAAGTTGGAAGACAAAGAAAATGGAACATGGGATTAGTTTGTTGAAACAGAGGTAGATTTCAAGGGGGTGCACATGCTTTCAAATGATAGTGAGGGAAGAAAAACAATGAAGAAAACAGCAATTTCTAATTACTCACATTAAAGCCTCTGCAATTTCAACCTTTTTAATAATACTGTGAGATTGAACATGCAATTTCACCATCTTTCCCAACTACCTCCATCATTTCCCGACACTCACAACACCCACTTCTTAAAAAGCCCTAATTAAAAGTCTATTATTTACTTCAAAGGGTGGAGCCAAGATTGTGGAATAGAGAACATACTCAGCTGAGCTCTCCCAACATTCCTCTCCAAACAACTTTAAAAAAATGTATCAAATCTAATTTTGGAGTCCCAAAGCCAACAAAAAGTCAGAGACATTCTTCCAGCCCAGGACAATTTATGAGGTCTTGGTGACACAGGAGTAGAGGCTGACCCAAAGCCCATGTGATTGAAACAGTAGTGGTGGGATTAAATGATGGTGACAGAAACAGCAGCAGCTTTGGGAGCTTTCAAGCAAGAGGGAGTAATAAGATCTGGCAACTGGTCAGAAAGAGATTAGAGTTCTGCTTCTGGGAGCCAAGATGGCAGAGTAAGAAGCAAGTTGCTCTTACTCTCCCTCATTGACCTCTGAAAGCCCAGAAAATATCAACCCAGGAAAAACCCTGAGCCAGTAAAAAGACAGGGCACAGCAGCCTTGTCCCCAGGAAGCTTGGGGGATTAAGAGGAAAGGCCTTTCTCACTCTGGTGGAGGGGAGCAGTACAGGATTGGAGGCATCACAGCAAGCCAGCTGAAAGCCCCACCTCAGCATACCAGTGGAAGATTCTGAGACCCAGGTTTTTAAAACAGACAAGTGCCTACACCATGACCTCTGAGAGACTCAATACAGGAAGAGGAACTAGTAGACACTAGTTCAGAAAATGATGGCATCCTCCAGCTGCAAAATCTGCCAATGCTTCAACACAACTGTGGGAAGCACAACTGCAGAAGGAAAGCACTAGGCTAACAGAAATCCAGCAGCAGCAAAACATCACTGTGTAGAGCTCAGGCTACCAGGAGCCAAACATTCAAGTGCAAGGCCCTGGTGAGCAGGAAAAGAAGCTTGGGTAAGTGCCCCCTTAGCTACAGCAGGAGAACTCAACAGTTGTTTTTTTTGGGGGGGAGGGTGTTGAGGGCTTGCACTGATGGGTTTGAGGATATAGGTCATGTCGGGATGTTCCTGTTCCTGTCCATTATCTAAGAGCCATCTAGGTCAGAACGTAGGCTCTCCGACCTCTTCCAGGCACTCTCTGTCCCTTGAGAGAATGAAGGATTTTTCAATAAACCTTGAAAGATAGTCAGGAAGTGAGGAGATGACTCTGGGGGGATAATCCCCCCAATTACTGTTACCATGAGAAAAATTAATTGCTGATACTTGGTTTTTTCCACTCTTGATTCTGTTCTATGAATGGGGTATAAAAACCCTAACTCTTAGATCAATAAACGGAGCTTGTTTATAACTTGCTACCCCCTGGTCCACATTATTTTCTCTCTCTCTCTCTCTCTCTCTCTCTCTCTCTCTCTCTCTCTCTCTCTCTCTCTCTCTCTCTTTCCTTCTTTCTCTTTTTCACTCTTTTCAGCCTCACCGGAGATTAAACTTCATAGTGGACTCAGAAGTCTGTTACAGGGGGGTTTCTTTGTTTTGTAAAAAATCAGAAAATAGGCAAACACCATGAACAAAAAAAACAGAAATGGAAAATGACCATAAATTCTTATTTTGGGGAAAGGGAAGATCAAGACACAAATTCAGAAGAGGACAACATTGTTAATATACTCACATATGAAACCTCAAAGGGGAATATGAACTGGTCTCAAGCCCAAAAAGCCTTCTTGGAAGAGCTCAAGAAGGATTTTAAAAATCAAATAAGAGAGGTAGAGGAAAATTTGAAAAAAGAAATGAGAGGTATACAAGAGAGAGTCAATAGTTTGAAAAAGGAAGGACAAAAATTAATTGTAGAAAATAAGTCCCCTAAAAAGTAGAATTGGCCAAATGGAAAAGTAGGCACAAAAACTCACTGAAGAGAACTCCTTAAAAAGTAAAATGGGCCAAATGGAAAAGGAGGCAAAAAATCTAATAAAAGAAAACAACTCCTTAAAAATTAGAATGGAACAAGTGGAAGCTAATGACTCTATGAGAGAGTAAGAATCAGTCAAACAGAAACAAATGTATGAAAAAAATACAAGAAAATGTAAAATACCTCATTGGTAAAATAATTGACCTGGAAAATAGATCCAGAAGAGACAATTTAAAAATTATTGATCTACCTGAAAACTATGATGAAAAAAAGAGCCTGAACCATATCCTTCAGGAAATCATCAAAGGAAACTGCCCCCAGGTCCTAGGACCAGAGGATAAATTAGTCATCAAAAGAAT
This sequence comes from Phascolarctos cinereus, assembly GCF_003287225.1. Lineage (NCBI taxonomy): Eukaryota > Metazoa > Chordata > Mammalia > Diprotodontia > Phascolarctidae > Phascolarctos > Phascolarctos cinereus. The sequence continues at coordinate 193,198,914 of NW_027555847.1, forward strand.
CCAGCAATCACCTCCTGAAAGAGATCCCAAATTGAAAATGCCAAGGAATATAGTAGCTAAATTCCAAAACTAACAGATCAAAGAGAAAATACTGCAAGCAGCCAGAAAGAAACAATTCAAATATTGTGGAACCACAGTGAGAATTACACAGGACCTTGCAGCTTCTACATGAAAGAATTGGAGGGTATAGTATACAATATTCCATAGGCCAAAGGAGCTTGGATTACAACAAAGGATCAGCTATCCAGCAAAACTGAGCATAATCTTTCAGGGGAGGAGATGGACAGTCAGTGAAAAAGGGGACTTGCAAAACTTCCTGATGAAAAGATCAGAGTTCAACTGAAAATTTGACCTTCAAATACAAGACTCAAGAGAAGCATAAGAATGTAAACAGAAAAAAAAAGAAAAAACATTATTAATAAGGGCAAACTGTTTACATTCCTACAAGGGAAGATGACATCTGTAAATCTTAAGAATTGTAAAGTCATTATTACATTTAAAATGGGGTATACTTAGACAGAGAGGCATGGGTTTGAGTTGACTTTGATGTGATGGTAAAAAATCTAAGTGGTGAAAAGGGATTTTATTGGGAGAAAAAGGAGGAGGCAGACAAGGATAAATTACATCACATGAAAAGCACACAAAAAACCAGATACAGTAGAGGGAAAGAAGGGAGGGAGATGAGCATTGTTTGAACCTTACTCTCATCATATTTGGTTCAAAGAGGAAATAACATGATCAGATAGGTATAGAAATCTAATTTACCCTATAAGAAGTAGAAAGGGTAAAGGGAAAAGAAAAGGGAGGAGGCTAATAGAAGGGAGGGCAGGCTGAGGGAGGTGGGTGGTAGGAAGCAAAACTACTAAGTAGGGAAAGGGGAAAAGGAGAGAAAAAAGAATAAATGAGGGGAGAGGTGAACAGGATGGAGAGGAAGACACAGTAATCTTAATTGTGAATGTGAATGCAATGAACTCTCTGATGAAATGGAAACAGATACCAGAGTGGATTAAGAATCATAAACTTACAAGATGTTGTCTACAGAAAACACATTTGATGCAAAGAGATACACATGGAGTAAAGGTAAAAGGCTGGAACAAAATATATTATGCTTCAGCTGAAGTAAAAATAAAAGCAGTTTGGCAATCCTGATCTCAGACAAAGTAAAAGCAAAAATAGATCTAATTAAAAGAGATAAGGAAAGGGGAACTACATCCTACTGAAAGGTACCATAGATAATGAAGTAATATCATTACTACACATATATGCACCAAGTGGTACAGCAGCCAAATTCTTAAAGGAGAAGTTAAGGGAGATACAGAAATAGACAGCAAAACTGTGCTAGTGGGGGATCTCAACCTCCCCATCTCTGAACTAGATAAATCTAACCACAAAATAAACAAGAAAGAAGTTAAGGAGATCAATAAAATCTTAGAAAAGTAAAATATGGCTCACCATGAAGAAAACTGAATGGGGACAGAAAAGAATATACCTTTTTCTCTGAGGGGCATGTCACCTACAAAAAAGTGAGCACATATTAGGGCATAAAAACCTCACAATCCAATATAGAAAGGCAGAAATATCAAATGCATCTTTTTCAGATCATATTGCAATACAAATTATATGTAATAAAGGGCCATGGAAAGATAGAGTGAAAATTAATTAGAAACTAAGTAATCTAATCCTAAAGAATGAATTGGTCAAACAACACATTATAGAAACAATAACTTCATTCAAGACAATGACAATAATAAGACAACATACCAAAACTTATGAGATGCAGCATAAGTGGTCCTTAGGGGTAGTATATTTCTAAATGCTTGTATGAATAAAATAGAGAAAGAAGAGATCAATGAATTGGGCATGCAACTAAAAAAGCTAAAAAAAGAACAAATTGAAAATCCCCAATTAAATACCAAATTAGAAATTCTGAAAACCGAAGGAGAGATCAATAAAATTGAAATCAAGAAAACTATCAAACTAATAAATAAAAGCAAAGAGCTGGTTTTATGAAGAACTAATAAAATAGACTAACCTTTGGTTAATTTCATTTTAAAAAAGAAAGAAGAAAACCAAATTACCAGGATCAAAACTGAAAAGCGTGAACCACCACCAATGAAGAGGAAATCAAAACAATAATTAGGAGCTATTTTGCTCAACTGTATGACAATAAATTTGACAACCTTAATGAAATGAATGAATATCTACAAAAATATGAATTGCCCAGATTAACACAAGAGGAAATAAAATACTTAACCTCATTTCAGAAAAATATATTGAACAAGCTGGAAAGAGATTACAGAGGATCCCTGTGTTAGCACTGGACACAAGACCAGAAGCTATTTAGCAACTCCATTGTTTTTACCCACTTCTGGGTCATAATTTGAGAGTAGAAAGGAACATTTTTGATCAAGAGGTAGCAGAAGCCCTGAGGAATAGTGTGGCTTTTGGTCACAAGGGATCAGAGACCCTAAGGAACAATAGCAATTGCAATCCCAAAGGAATAGAGATCCTTTCTGGGGAAAGACCAGACTGTAGACTAGGAGAGCAGTGACTGCAACCTCTCCTGAGATCACACTACCTTAGAAGTACTGAAAACTTACTTATCCAGAACTAGATTAGAAAACAGCACTGCAAAAAAGTGTGAAGTTTGAAACAGTACATCTCCTTTTTCCCTGATGCCAGGAACAGAGCCCAACTTTAACATAAGGCTCCAAATTTTAAAAAAAGGGTAGAAAAACTAAGGGGAAAAAACTGATCATAAAAGCAACTATAATTACAGAAAATATCAAGAAACAAATTCAGGAGAAGACAATGAAGTCAAAATAGTTACAAGCAGGCTGGAGTCAATATGGTAGATTAAAGGCAGTCAGCCATCCTAACTCTCCCCACATTATCCTTCAAATAACTCAAAATCAAATTTTGAAGCCACAGAGTCAACAAAAGTTCAGAATGCGATGTTTTTCCAGTCTAGAACTACTTAGGAGGTCCACAGGAGAGGTTTGTAACATCAAAATGGTGTTCAGATGAGAGTATGGCAGTGGTGCCAGCTTGTGGGCCTTGAAGGCAGGTGCAACAGCGGCAGCAGAAACAACAGTCTAATAGTAAAAGAGGCACAAAAAAAATCAATCAAGAAGAATTTCCTTTAAAAACAGAATAGGCCAAATGGAAAAGAAGGTGAAAACTGGAAAGAACTCTTTGAAAACCAGAATTGCTCAAAATGAAAAAAGAGTCAAAAAAGCTTAATGGAGAAAATTCCTTAAAAATTAGAATTGAGCAAGTGGAAGCTAAGGACTCCATGAGAAATCAAGAAACAATAAAACAAAGTTGAAAGAATAACAATTGAAGAAAATATGAAATTACTCTTTGGAAAACCAACTGACATGGACAAAAAGATTGAGGAGAGTTATGTGAAGAATTATTAGACTATCCAAAATCCATGATTTTTTTTTTAAAAAAAGCCTATATATAATATTTCAAGAAATTATCAAGGAAAACTGTCCCAATATTTTAGGTCCAGACTTATAATAGAAATTGAATGAATGCACTGATCACCTCTGAAAACAATCCCAAAGTGAAAACTCCCAGGAATATTATAGTCCAAGTCCAGAGCTCCTAGGTTAAGTAGAAAATACCGCAAGCAGTCAGAAATACACAATCCAAATATTGTAAAGCTCAGTCAGGATAACTTAATATTTAGCAGCTTCCACATTGAAGAAGAAGAGGGCTTTGATATTTAAGAAGACAAAAGAATTAGGATTGCAATCAAGAATAACCTACCCAGAAAAGCAGAGTATAATCCTTCAGGATAAAAAGAAAATGGATATATAATGAAATAGAGGACTTTCAAACATTCCTGACCAACACATCAGAGCCAAATTGAAAATTTGACATTCAGACAAAAGACATTCATTCTCAAGAAGAGCATAAAAAGGTAAAAATGAAAAATTAATCATAGGAGACTCAAAAAGTCACATTATTTATATTTCTATATGGGGAAATGTGGGAAGCTAGGTAGTACAGAAGATAGAGAACTGGGCATGGAGTCAGGAAGACTAATTTTCATGGTTCAAATCTGGCCTGAGGCACTTACTAGCTGTGTGACCCTGGGCAAGTCATTTAATCCTGTTTTCCTTAGTTCCTCATCTCTAAAATGAGCTGGAGAAGGAAATGGCAAACCACTCCAGTATCTTTGCCAAGAAAACCCAAAATGGGATCACAAAGAGTTGGATACAACTGAAACAACTGAAGATGATAGTTGTTAAGTCCTAAGAACTTTACCATTAGTAGGTCAGTTAGAAGGACTGTACGTAGAGTTTTCAGAAGAAGAAATCAAAGATATCTATAGCCATGTGAAAATTACTATAAATCACTACTGATTAGAGAAATGCAAATTAAAACAACTCTAAGATACCAATTCAAACCTACAACAAATGACAAATGATGGAGGGGATGAGGAAAAATAGGTAGAATAATAAGGTGTTGGTTAGGTTATGAACTGGTCCAACCACTCAGTAGAACAATTTGGAACTATACCAAAGAGGAATAAACTGTACATACACTTTGAGTTAGTAATATCATTACTAGATTGATACCCCAAAGAAATTAAAGAAAAAGGAAAAGGGCCTAGATGTACAAAAATATTTGTAGAAGTTCTTTTAGTGGTGACTAAGAATTAAAAATTGAGGGCATGTTCAGAGGAATGGCTGAACAAGTTGTGGTATATGATTGTGATGGAGTATTACTGTGTTATACTATGAGAAATGAAAATGGGGGTGGTTTCAGAAAATTGTGGCAAGACCTATATGAACTGATGCAAAGTGAAGTGAGAAGGACTGGGAGATTATTGTGTACAGTATCAGGAATGTTGTAATGATGATCAACAGTGAAAGACCTGGCTACTTTGATCAACAAAATGATCCAAGACAATTCCAAAGGAGTCATGATGAAAAAAATGCTACAGACCTATAGAGAGATAACTGATGAACTTTGAGTGCAAATTGAAGTGTGCCCTCTCTACTTGGAGTCCTAACCAGAAAAGGATGGTAAAGTAGTGTGAATTATGGTTCCAAACATTGTAAAGATCTACCACATAGTTAAGGTCCAAGAGATAAGGTAGTGCCATAAAATTATAAATATTACAAAAGTGAATGAATTTGCCAGATTCAATATTCCACTGATCTACAAGGAAAATTCAGTCTTAATCTAATGTCCATAGATAGAACATGATTTCCATTAGTGGCACTATCATTCTTTCATGTTATTGGTCTTTTATGTTCAAAAACTTGATGCTTTTTAAATTTTTGCTTCCCTCACTTTTTATATCCATTTTTTCAACATTTGCTCTCAATTCTATGTCAACACTATCTCTCCCATCTGTCCAATCAGCCATAGTTAGAGACCACATTGTCACCTACTATATTACTGCATCATTAGAGATCTCACTGTACTTGAGGTGCTCAGAGAGTACTAGCACCTCTATTGTGAGGGCTTGTCAAGCTCTTTTCATGGTTGCTCATCCACTTTTGGTGTCTATTTCTCATCTGTGGCTCCAAGAAGCTGTAGAATGCACAGTGGCAACATCATGGTAAAACTACCTTGGCAGGTGGGCTAAATCAGGTTGAGAGTAACTGAGAGGCCATTGGTGATTTAGAGATATGTCTACCCCAAGCATGTGAAGAGTTCTTCTGACAGAATGGATGGATAAGAGCAATTTGTTCTAACTGCCATGAAGACTGCTGAAGCAGGCACTGTGAAGCACTAAAGCTTAGCTAGACATAAAAAAAGAGTCAAGGTCATCCACTGCATCCCAAGCAATCACCAGTTGTCTTGATTTTTGTACTGCCATTGGACTTAACTCTGAAAAACAGAGCAATGCTGATGACTTTGCACAACTCTGTCTCACTTAAATTCAATTCATGTGCAAGTCAAGACATCACCCATTATATCATGATGTCACTGGTTTTCTTCAAAATTGAAGGACAGGGGCAGCTAGGTGGCACAATGGATAGAGCATCAGCCCTGAAGTCAGAGGACCTGAATTCAAATCTGGCCTCAGACCAAACACTTGACACTTACTGGCTGTGTGACCCTGGGCAAGTCATTTAACCCCAATTGCTAAAAAAAAAAAATGAAGGACAAACAATAGGTCTTACTTTCTTCTCATTAATTTCCAAGCCTGCATACATACTTCTTGGTTAATTGTCCTCACACATAGAATTAGATATTGAATTCCTATTTTTTTACCCTTCTTAAAATATTGGACCAAGAATTTATGAGAATACAAGGCATTCCCCAATAGATAAATGGACAAAGGATATGAACAGGCAGTTTTCAGCTGAAGCATTAAAAAAAATCTATAGACATATGAAGAAGTGCTCTAAATCACTTTTGATTAGAGAAATGCAAGTTAAAACAACTCTGAGATACTGCTTCATAGTAATCATTTTGGCTAATATGACACAAAAAGGAAAATGATAAATATTGAAGAGGATGTAGGAAAATTGAGAAACTAATATGCAGTCAGTGTAATCGTAAACTGATTCAACCATTCTGGAGAGCAATTTGCTACTATGCTGCAAAATCAACCAAACTGTACATACCCTTTGATCCCACAATACCACTACTAGGTCTGTATACCAAAGAGATCATACAAAAAAGAAAAGAAAAGGATCTACAGTTGCTAAAACATTTATGCCAGACCTTTTCATGGTAGAATACTCATATTGGAAATTGAGGGGATATCAACTGGAGAATGGCTGAATAAGCTATGGAATATGAATGTAAAGGAATGCTATTGTGCAATAAGAAATGGTGAGCAGGCAGGTTTCAGAAAATCCTGGAAAGACTTGTATATACTGATGCAAAGTGAAGTGAACAGAGCCAGTAGAAACATTGTACACAGTGTCAGCTATGAATAACTCACCTCTTCTCAGCCACACAATGATCCAAGACAAATGCAAATTTCTCATGAAGGAAAATCCTATCCTTGCCCAGATAAAAAACTGATGGATTCAGAATGCAGATTAAAGTGTATTTTTTCACTTACTTTATTCTTTCTCATGGTTTTATTTCTTTTTGACCTGTTTCTTCTTCTACAACTGTGATGTATATAGAAATGTGTTTTACATGATACCACATGTATAAACTATATCAAACTACCACTTTCAGAAGAGAGGAGGAAAGGGAGGGAGGGAGAAAAATTTGGAACTCAAAATCTTGTAAAAATGAAAACTAATTTTTTTTCTTAATATGTAGTTGGGGGAAAAATTAAATATTATTTAAACAAAAAAGAAAAGAAAAAATTGACCCTGACACACAAGCAGAAGTAGGTTATATGCCTACTTCAAAGAGTTTTATGATTTCTGGGGGACATACAGGTAGTAAAAATATCTTAGAAACAGTATAGTCTGTTTCTTCTTTCCACTCTGTAGCACTTAGTATTCAAGAAGAAGCACCTTTAGAACATAGATATTTCTTGAAATCAGTACAAGAACAATAGCAAAACAGATGTATAATAAAATTTTGGTTGTTCTCTCTTAGAGCCTATAAATGGCACTTCAAACTGCAGGTTCTCTACAGTGAGTAGAGGTAGACTCAGTACTGAATAAACATCTTTATCTGTGCTTTAACCACCTTGACCTATTAAGTATTAAATATATTTACATAGCCATCATCTTTGAACATTCTTTGGACAGCCTTTTTCCAAATACCAGGTACAAGGACTCAAGAAAACAAAGAAAAAGTATCTCAAAACACCAAACACTTGATAATAAAGTCAAATATGATATATCATTGAATGTTCATTATCATGACCAGTATTTATATTGTTAGCTTGTAAACCAGAAAAAAGCTATGCAATCACCTAAATCAGAGTCTCTTAAATTGTGGGTTGCATCCCCATATGGGGTTGTGTAACTGAATGTGGGGGTCAAGAAAATTTGGCAACAATAAAAGATTTCTGCATGTGCAACAACCAAAAATTAATTCAAAATCAAACACATGATGAATTGAAAGTGTTTCTGGCAGCATATTGTCCATATTGCTTCATTGCAACTTTGACTTCACTGAAGCCTTGGTTCTCAACACACAACATGCACACTTTACACTGTATATTCTATCACACCACACAATGCCAAAGGATGCTGCCTGAAATACCTTAGCTCAGATTCAAGACTACTGTATGTTATGAATTTCCTTGTTTTTACTATGTATGCAAAGTTTTCTGTTCTTACAGAAACATAATAGTTTAATTATTGGAAATAAAGGCTTTTCAGATTTTATTACCATCATTCCCCAGCAGATAAGTATCAAATTAGTATATCTTCAGATTGTACTGTGTTAGAATGTTTTATTTTAAAAATTGCTGTTATCTCCTTCTTTTATAGAAAAATGTGTGTAATTGTAGCAGGTAAAGACAAAAGCCCTTTAATAATATTTCTCCACCATCACCACTATGTGTATGTAAATGTGAACATCATTTTTTAAATTCTTTTGGTGCAACAATTGGGGGGAACACAGCTAGTAAGTGTCAATTGTCTGAGACCAGACTTGAACTCAGATATGAATTCCTCCTGAATACAAGGCCAATGCTCTATTCACTGTGTCACCTAGCTGCCCCATGAACATCAATTTTTGTTAACTAAGCATAAACAAATGGAATTTCATACACTAAAGCTAGTATTTATTCAAGAAATCATTAGCAGTATTTATTTATATTTTAAGACAAAAATATTTTTTGTTAATGGATAAGTAGCTAAATTTAGACAGAAGAGGTAAAAATAGTAATGACAATGTAGCAGATCCTTCACTACCAAGGTGTAATAAACCTAAATTGACAAGAAAATAAAAATATATTGAATCATTTTTGCAATATGGATTTACTTCTAATAATGATGATGGTGCAGAAAACTGTGTTGAAGTTTGTACAGATGGTGCTAGAGCAATGATCAGTGAGAATGTTGTATTTGTAGCAAAAATTAAAGCTGGTGGCAATGAACATATCATTTTTACTCACTGCATGATCCATCGGGAAGCACTCATAGCCAAAAAAATTATCACTAGAGTTACATGTTGTGCTTCATGATACTATCAAAACACTAACTTCATGAAAAGCCATGCCCATAACAATTGCTTGTTTTCAAATCTTTAGAAAGACATGGACTCTGATTACAAAAGCTTATTACTACGAACAGAGGTAAGGTGGCTTTCAAGATGGTGAATTTTAAACAGATTATTGAAATTGAAAAATGAAGTTGCTACATTTTTTACTGAGCAAAAATCTGATTTTGTTATTTTTTCATGATGACTTATAGCTTCCAAAACTGTTATTTGTCAGATATTTTTGAAAAACTCAATGATTTAAACATTACTTCAAAGAAAAATATTAGAACATATTTATATTAAAAGGTAAACTTAAAAGTTTTACTAAGAAAGTTTACATATGGAAGAATAGGGTAGAAAATGGTTCTTTAGAAATGTTGATAGCTACAGATGATTTTATAATTTAAAATAACATTCCCAAAGATTTAATTGTAAAAGTTATAATAGATCATCTGAAGTTCCTGGAGACACAATTTCAGAAATACTTCTCTTCAAATTTTGATTCCAAAAAACTAAGCTGGTTTCATAAAGCATATTCGACTGAAATCAAAAATGTCAGTCATCTGCTATTAAAAGTTCAAGAAGAATTTGCTGAATTATTAAGTGACATAGGTTTAAAACTTTATTCCTAAATTAATTTTAGCTTGGATTAGGATAGAATTTCCAACAATTTCTGAACTGACCCTAAACATAATTCTGCTGTTTTTTACTACATATTTTTGTGAAGAGGTATGCTCAGCAATAATGATTATAAAATCAAAATATCAATCAACTCTGAAAAATGTTGAAAATGCTCTATGTCCTGCAGTATCAAATATTAAGCCAAGATTTATTTTTTTTCTAAAAATAAACAAACACATCTATTTCATTAGTACATAAATTTATTTTGATCTTTAATAAATTGTAAAATTATGTGCATAACAAAGAGTTGTTTTAAAATAAATTTCTTTGTGATTCATTATTAGCAAATGTTTCATTTGTATAACTATTTTAAAGACCTATATACTTGGGGTCACATAAAAATTTCTTGGGCAAAAAGTGGTCATAAATGAAAAAAAGGTTAAGAAGACTTGATAAATTGTAATATAGAATGAAAATAGGAAAATCATTCTAGGTTATTGCTTTTTGTCTGCTTAACATGGGTTCTAAATTTGTTGAGCAGGGAATAAACTGTATTCTATTTCAATGTCATATTTATTGTGTGTATTCTATGTGTATTGTAAAAAAGTAGTCACAAGAGGCAGAGCCAAAATGGCTGGGAAAAAGCAGAGACTTGCCTGAGCTTTCCTCACCAAATGCCTCCAAAATACCTTTAAATAATGATTCTAAACAAATTCTGGAGCAGCAGAATTGGCAAAAAGACAAAGTGAAACAATTTTCCAGCCTAAGACAACTTGGAAGCTTGGCAGGAAAAAAATGTTTTAAAAGGGTGACAGAGAAGCACAGTCCAGCACAGTACAGGCCCCAGAAAACCAGGAGCAGGACTTCAGGTGACTGAATCAGTGGCAGCAGTGGCAGTTTCCAGACCTCTCAGTCCAGAGACATCAAAGATAACTTAGAAGGTCAGCAGAAAAGGTCTGTCACACCTGGGTGAGAGTGGGGCACAGTCTAATAAAGGTTGTGGCAGCAGTCCTGGCTTTAGCAAAATGGAAGCAGACCTTAGGAGTCACTGAATCAGCAGGAGTTTAAGCTACTTTTGGAGCTTTCAGTTCACAGATGGTAAAGGGGTCAAACAACGGATCAGAAGGAGATTACAAGGATCTCTTTGCTAGCACTGAGGCAGTTTTCTGTTGTTTTGCCCTATTTAGATCTGGGTTACGGTCCTGGATGATAATCTCAGAGTGAGGAAGAGCACTAACACACAAGAGCTCATGCCACAGTAGAGCAGGGACCCTTTTCATAGTTTTGAAGCAGAAAAGAGTGCTTGTGGTCACTCAGAGACCAGAGCACAGAGGAGGAGAGGAGTAAACACCTCTCCTTAGATCATATGACCTTGGAAAAACTAAAATCTTTCAGGTCCCTAGAAGTATCTCTGAAAAGAGCTGCACAAAACCCCTGAAACTTGGGACTGTGCACCCTCTGCCTTGGAAGCAGAGCCCTACTTTAACAAAGAGTTAAAAATCAAGTAATAGGCTTGGAAAAATGAGCAAATAACAGAAAAAAATTCTGACCATAGAAAGTTACTATGGTAACAAGTTAGATCAAAACACATTCAGAAGAAGACAATGAAGACAAAGTTCCTACATCCAAAGCTTCTAAGAAAAATAGAAATTGGAGTCAGGCCATAGAAGAGCTGAAAAAGGATTTTGAAAATCAAGGAATAGAGGAAGAGGAAAAATTTGGAACAGAAACAAGGATGATGAAAAAAAATCATGAGAAATGAGTTAATAGCCTGGTAAAGGAGACAAAAAATACTGAAGAAAATAATGCCTTAAAAAACAGACTAAGTCAATGGTAAAACAGGTACAAAAAGCTAAGGAGGGAAAGAATGTATTAAGAAGCAGAATTCCCAAATGGAAGAGGAAGCACAAAAATTCACTGAAGAGAAAAACTCCTTAAAAAGTAGAATTGGCCAAATTGAAAAGAAGGTACAAAAACTCTCTGAACAAAACAATTCTTTAGAAGAAGAATTGAGCAAATGGAAGCTAATGACTTTATGAAAAATCAAGAAATAACAAAGAAATAAAAAAGAATGAAGAAATAGAAAACAGTGTAAAATACTTCAATGGAAAAATAACTGACCTGGAAAAGAGAGCCAGGACAGATAATTTTAAAATTATTGGACTACCTGAAAATCATGATAAACATCATCTTTTAAAAAATTTTCAAAGAAAAGTTCTCTGATATTCTTGAACAGAAGATCAAATAGAAATTGAAAGAATCCACCAATCACCTCTTGAAAGATCCCAAAATGAAACTCTCAGGAATATTATAGCCAAATTCAGAGATCTCAGGTCAAGGAGAAAATATTTCAAGCAGCCAGAAAGAAACAATTTAAGTGTCATGGAGCCACAGTCAAGAAAACACAAGATTTATCAACTTCTACATTAAATCATCAGAAGACTAGGAATATGGCATTCCAGAGGACAAATGAGCTAGGATTACAACCAAGAATCATCTTCCCAGGAAAACTGAGTGTAATCCTTCAGGAAGAAAAAAATGCACAACCAATGAAGTTCAGGACTTTCAAGGATTTTTTTATGAAAACACAACAGCTAAATAAAAAAATAACTTTCAAACACAAGACTCAAGAGAAGCATAAAAATGATAAACAGGAAAGAGAAATCATGAGAGACTTAATAAGGTTAAACTGCATTCCTTCATAGGAAGATTATACTTGTAACTAATAGAAACTTTTTCATTATTAGGGCTGATGGAAGGACTATATATAGACAGAGGGCACAGATATAAGTTGAATAGGAAAGGATGATATCTAAAAAAATAATAATAAAATTAAGGGGTGAGAGAGGAGTATACTAGGAGAAATGGAGAGTGAGTAAATGGGATAAATTATTTCACATGAAAGAAGCAAACAAAAACTGTTACACTGGAAGGCAAGAGGGGGGAGATGAGGAGGAGTGAGTGAATCTTACTTTCATGAGAATTAGCTCAAAGAGAGAAGAACATACATGCTCAATTAAGTATAGAAATCTATCTTACCCTACAGGAAAGTAGGAAGGAAAGCAGATAAGAGAAGGTGGCGGAGGGTCACAGAAGGAAAGACAGATCGGGGGAGGAGATTGTCAGAAGCATAACATTTTTGAGGAGGGACAGGGTAAAAGGAGAGAGACAATAGAATAAGCAGGGGGAGAAGGGTAGGATGGAGAGAAATACAGTTAGCAATACTATCTGTGAAAAAAAAACTTGAAGTTTCTCTGATAAAGGCCTCATGTCTCAAACATATGGGGAACTGCATCAAACTTTTAAAAATAAGAGCCATTCTCCAATTATAATTGATCAAAAGATATGAACAGTTTTCAGATGAAGTAATCAAAGCTATCTATAGCCATATTTTTAAAAATGCTTTAACTCACTATTGATTGGAGAAATGCACATTGAAACAATTTTGAGGCAGTACCTTGTATGACAGTAGGTGGAGGGGATATGGAAAAAATGAGACATTAATGCATGGTTGGTAGACTTATGAACTGATTCAACCATTCTGTAGAGCAATTTTGAACTATACACAAAGGGCTGTGAAATCATTCATACCCTTTGACCTAGGTCTAGCACCACTACCAGGTCTGTATCCCAAAAAGGATAAAAAAAACCAAAAGGAAAAGGACATATATGTATGTGTCTCTTTTCTGGTGGCAAAGAATTAGAAATTGAGGTGATACTCATCAATTGGGGAATGGCTAAACATATTGCAATATGTGATTGTGATGGAATGCTACTATACTATAAGAAATGGTGAGCAGGATTCTCTCAGAAAAACTTGGAAAGATTTACATGAGCTGATGCAAAGTGAAATGTACTGTGTACAAAGTAATAGTAATATTGTAACATCAACTGCTGTGAATGACTTAGCTGTTTTCAGCATTACAGTCATCCAAGACAACTCTGAAGGACTTATGATGAAAAATGCTATCCATCCCCAGAGAAAGAACTGATGGTGCTTGTATAGCATATGTTTTTTACTTCATTTTTTTGAGGTTTTTTTTTGGTTGGTCTATATTTTCTTTCACAACATGACTATTATGGAAATGTTTTGCATGATTACACATGCACAACCTATATCAAATTGCCTGCCTTCTCAATGCAGGAAAGTGGAGAGGGAGGAAGGGAGAGAATTTGGAACTCAAAGTTTTAAAAACCAATGTTAAAATAGTTTTTACATATTATTGGGGATAAATAAAATCCTAAATAAATAAAAAAGAAAGAAAAAAATGAAGTAGAGGATAAGAATAAAACCTCTAATCTCTGGTTACAAATACTAACCACACAGAATAAGTTATGATGAAATAGTGAATATGATATGCCTTATAAAGCTTAAAGTAGTGTGAGTTATGGGAACAAAAATGAAGTTATTTGACTATATGGAATACAGCATATTTATAAAAATCCTTCATTTCAGCTGTATGGGGGGGATTTTTTTCTTCACAATATACATTACAATTCCTTAATAACTTATTAAAGCCTTCATGAGTTACCATAACAAACCAAAACAAAATTAAATGATTCCTTGATGGATAATCCTCTTATTATAAACCATGTTTGACTGTCCTCAGAGAATAAACTGAGCCCATACTCCAGATTTGGTAATACCTTCCCACTGTTGTGTTCTGCAAGATACATTGTTGACAGTTCAGAGTCACAGCCAAGCCTTGGTTTAGAATTCTGCAGAATTGATGAAATGGGAAGTAGAAATAAATATTTATCATTGGGTATTATATGCTTTCATTTTTTGTGATATGATAACATTATGAGAATAAAATAAACATTTTTCATTTTCAATTCAGTGCTCCCAAAGTCCAATAATTACAAAATTTTCCACTGGTTTTATTTTGTTCTTGACTTTTGGAGGCAGTCAGGGTTAACTGACATGCCCATGGTCCCATACTTAGTGAACTGTCTGAGCCCAGTTTTGAACTTAGGTCCTCCTGACTTCAGGTCTGGTGCTTTATCCACTGTAGGATCCTTTTTAATACTTCAGTAATTAAATTACATTGAACAGGACCTGAGACAGAACAATCGATAGTAAATCTCCCTCAATAGCTTACATTTAAACATAATGTTTTAAAGTTTGCAAAAGCATTTTACATTCAATAGATGAGGCAACTGAGGCTTAGAGAGTTGACATGACAAAAATGCTAAACTATGAAGCCTATGTAGTATTAGTTATATCAGTGGTCTCCAAACCTTTTATTATGCCAAAATTTTTCAGCACATATACTCAGTGTGTGTATATTTATAATATGTATTATGACATATAATATGCATTAAAATACAGCAGGGATAAAACATTCATAAAAATAAGAATTTTAAAAGGATTAAAGATTAGATAAATGTTCTTAAATATGCACTTATTAAGATTGCAAACATGTATACTTAGTTAAATATTAGTGTTCATTGAATATATTGATTGATATTTAGTGATAGTAATACAATTGGATATCATTTAGCATTTTTTATTGTTTAAGCCTGTATGTATTCTGTAAATGGAGACAAAACAGACTTGTAAATTAAAATTATTTATTAATAATTAGCCATGCATTTAATTGATCAATGGAGCTACCTTTTGTTGCTGTTCTGTCATTTTTTTGTCGTGTCCCAATCTTTTCAACTTCATTTAACTTAATTACTGGAGTAATTGGCCATTTCCTTCTCCAGCTCATGTTACAGATGAGGAACTGAGGCAAACAGGGTTAAGTGACTTGGCCAATGTTACCCAGCTAGTAAGTTTTGAACTCTGAAAGATGACTCTTCTTGACTCCAGATCAAGTACTCTATCCACCTACATGCCCTGTCGCTACCAAAACAGGTGAATTCATGTCTTTAAAGTTGCTTTTTATTGAATGATGCGCAGTACAATAGTTTAAGAATAGGCCATAATAGTCGGTAAATTATAATAGCTATTTAGCAGGAGTTAAAATTTTGTATGTATAAATATTCACTATACATGATGAAAAACAAAAAAGAGTAAATTGGTTTTGCTTCCCACTCTGCGTAAAAATTTCAGTATAAATCTGTTGTTCTTTCTTTTTGTGGTACCACTTAACAGATTCTGTCATGTCTTCCTATTCATATATGGAAATTTTTGTTGCGTGATTGTTGTTTTTGTTGCTTTTAATGAGTCTGAGAAACAGCAAGAAGGAAAGTTTGACTGGATTTGGGGGAACAGGAATGGTAGTAACTAATAATAAGGTTGGAAACATTAGGTTGGAGACAAGTTGTCAAGGTCTCTAGAAGGCAAACAAATGTTTTTATATCTGAAACTAGAAGCTATAGGGAGCCACTGTAGTTTACTGAGTAGAAAAGTGATATGGTCAGACCTTTGCTTTGGGAAAATTATTTTAGCAGGGTATGGAGGATGTATCAGAGTGGAGAGGGACTTGAGGCAGGGAGACCAACTAGGAGGTAAAAGCAATAGTCCAGGTGAGAGGAGATGAGGCCCTGAATTAGAGAGTGGTTGGTTGAATGGGGAGGAGATAATATGTAAGAAATGTTACAGAGATCAAATGTTACAAATAACAAGATTTGGCACTTATTTGCATATCCAGAATGAGTGAAGGTGTGGAATCAAGAATGGCAACAATATTGTCAATAAGCAAGATTGTATTATCCTCAATAGAAATGGGGAAGTTCAAAGGAAGGGTAGGATAGGAGGAGGAAAGAGAATGTAACAAGAATACTACATTCATACTCATTCGTACTTTGCATATAACCCATCCAAAATTAAAAAGCGACTGAGGGGCAGTGGTCTAACTCACCATCCCTGCCTTGTAGCACAGTCTGCCCTTTGATGGACATATGCATGTTGTGGCTAGGCACACATTGTGATTGTGAGGGCAAGACAGGTGGGTGGGATTTCCTAAACAGCACCTGAGTAAGAAGCGTGTCCAGCAGGCACCTAGATCCAAATAAACTGTAAATATTCTTAGGGGCCACAATGCTTTAGAACTGGGAGACTGGGAGCTTGCTTAAGGGTACAGGGAAAGTTATGGGGTATTATAGAGAATAGAGGATCAATGGTAACTATGATTGCTTTTCAAACAATCCCCAGATGAGCTATTATAGGGATGGTACTATCAGATCTATTTTCTTAACCTCTTTTAAGTTGATCACACATTTTGGGGCATTGCCATAGTTTCCAGGGAGCTGGGCCCCACTCTGGAGACCACTTATATATGAGTGGAGTATTCCATAAATTTAAAATATTTTTTTAAATTGCTGCCATAATTTCTTCTTTACTAGAGAGGTTTTGTGGTTTGGATAAAAATAAGTTACTGTGATTTGAAAAGGAAAAATACACAGTCGACGCACAACAAACTTAAATGATTCACTTTTGTGTCTGTGGAATTCAAAATGACGCTATTCTGAAAGGCTTGTAGGAATTAAAGAAAACTGTTTAGAAATGCCCATAGAGTTACAAATGTTAGGAATTTGAATCAAAGCAATGAGTAAAATAAATAAAAAATTAAGAAAGAAATAAAAGAAAACAATTCAAAGAAACCTCGTGTAGCTATTGTTACTTTTGAAGCAGAAATGTGATATTAACTGCTAGTAGCAAATGTTACAGCCTCATTCAAGTACGTTAGCCATGGAGTAGAGTAATAAATTTAGGATTAGCTTGTTTCTCATATTGAGTTACTTACCAGTGTTAGGAGCAATGGAATTACAGTGTTCAAATGAACACATATGTGCACCTGTATAATTTAAGCGAGGCCTTAAATCACAAAAATGTAAACAACACTATGTGTTATTTGTCTAAAATTCCCAGGGAAAATTGCCTACTGGGGCTTTATTGCCGTTCTGAGAAATGTGAGTGTGCTGGTTATGTTCCCAGCTGCCTCTGGTATAGCAACTCAAGGCACGCTGGTAACTTCGTTTTCCAGAGTTTATTTAGTGTGCAACATTTCAGACAGACATTACAGAGGTGATGAAAGAGCCAAGCACCCATTGCTAGGCTATGTCTGCAAGGACAAGTTGATCTTTCTCTTGCAATGCCCTCCCCAACTAATTTAACTGGTTTTAACTGACTCCAGTGACTTGTTACTTGCTTGACATAAGGTAAAACCTACTGTATTCCTGATATGGTATCAGGTATTACTGAGTGAAAATCTAGCCTCAGGCACTTATTAGCTATATGACCCTGGGCAAGTCACCCTTTCAGCCTCAATTTCTTAACCTGTAAAATAAAATGATAATAAATGTGAATAAAATAAATTAAATTAAATTAAATTAAAATGATACCTCATGAAATTATATCAATGATGTAATAATTATGATAATGATAATAATAATAACCAGCTATAACTACTACTAATAACCATCATTTATATAGTACTTTGCAAATTTTAAAGTAAATGTTTGTCTTTACAAATATTATCTCATTTTATCCTCACCAAAACTCTGAGAGGTAGGTGCTATTAGTATCCCCATTTTACAGATGAGGAAACTGAGGCAGGCAAAAGTTAAGCAACTAGTCCAGGGTCTCACAAGTAATAAGTATCTGAGTCTGTATTGGAACTCAAGTCTTCCTGATTCTAAATCAAGTGCTCTATTCTCTGTACCACCTAGGTGTTAATATAAGATAGCATATGCAAAGTACTTTGCTAACCTTAAAACACTATATAAATGCTATTGCTGTTAAAGTAACTTAAAAGGGAAGTATCGCATAGTAGAGAGAGCACTTAATTAGTTTAAAACCTGGAAATCCTGGGTTCAAAGTTTACTTGTAATCTTTACTAGCTGTTTTCTTTTTTTTTTTGGCAAACAATGAGAACCTATCTGTAGCATCTGCTTCATAGTGCTATTTTGAGGTTCACCTGAGATAAGGGATATAAAGAGCTTTTTAAGCTTAAAAGCATTTTATATGTTCATTATCTACTAAGTCATAGATGAGTTGTAATGTGAGTTGGTGGAAGTGGTTACTTACACTCATGTTAGGAGTGAGCCACTTTAGGAAAAAGAGACCCTACTGAATTTTAATGTTGTTGTTCATCCTTTGATGTCCAAGAGAACCAATGACATCACAAAGGTGAATTGGATTAAGAGCTGCACAAAGTTGTCAGCTTCACTCTCTCCCAGAGTCACTATAGTTCACTGTCAGGACAAAAGTCAAGACTACTGGTGATGGCCCAGGATGGGAAGATTTATATAAATAGGCATAGGGTGAACATCACACAGCTGGACTATTTCAATAGCCTTCTGATTGGTTTTGTCATCTCCCATCTTTCCCCACTTCAGTCTCTCCTCCACTCCCCTGTCAGACTGCTCTCCCTATAGTGTAGGACTAACCATATTATCACCCCTACCACAATCCAGTGGTTCCCTATCACCTCCAGAATTAAATATTAAGTGCTCTGGTATTAAAAGCCCTTCATAATGGGGTCCCCTCCTACCTTTCCAATTTTCTTACCATTTACCCTATCACCACCACTACCACTAACCCCCATCTATATACTCTACTATACAATGATACTGGCCTTCTTAATCTTTTATTAAGAAAATTTGTCTCCAATGTCTAGACAGAATGCACTCCCTCTTCATCTCTGCCTCCTGTTCTTCCTGACTTCCTCTGAGTCCCAGATAAAATCCTGTCTTTTACAAGAAGCATTTTCTGATCCCTCCTAATATCAATGCCTTGCTTCTCTGGATTATCCCCAATGTATCCTATATGTAGCTTGTCTATACAAAGTTCTTTGCATGTTGTCTCCCCTGTTAGAATGTGAGCTTTATGAGAGCAGGGATTGTCTATTTGCTTTTTTTGTATCCCTAGCACTTAGTACACTGCCTGGCACAAATGGTTGTTGTTCAATTGTTCAGTTGTGTTTTACTCTTGATTTCAATTGGCAAATTAGTCAATTCAGTTTGTGCATATAGATATAATCTACATGTGATTAAGTATTTTTTCTAAGGAATTCTAAAAACAATAGTATTCTGTGAGAATTTCTCATACAAACTCTTACCTACTATAATCCCAAGCAAATAGCATATTGAAAATAATAAATACACATAAGACTACTCCAAGCTTCCTTGGTTAGGAGAATTTGCTTGGGTATAAAAGTTCTTATAATGCTTTGTGCACAAAACATCCAAATGGTGTCAAAATTTGATAGATGATTAGCTTTGTGAGAATTAGACTAATGACTGTTAAGATAGAGCTAATGATATGGCAAAATGACAAATAAGAAATAATTTTAAAGCATAAGTGACTCAGGCATTGGAAAACATTTCCTTACCATATATAGGATGGTGAGAAGGAGCATGGTCTGATGGATACAGAGATGATCATGCAGTCAGAAAGACAAGTCCTGCCTCTGAGATATATCCCAGCTATATGCCTCTGGTCAAGTCTTTTAATCTCTCAGTGACCCCAGGCAACTCTCTAAAACTTTACGTTTATACAAGAGGTCTTGAAATGTCTTGGTAAAGTAAGTTCCTCACCACTCCTTTATGCTGATGGAATCATAGGAACAAACAAAGAAAAGGAAAAAAATACATATGTATGTGTGTTTGTATACATAAATACATATATACGTACATATATACACACATATTTATACATACAGCACCATAGAATGTTAGGGTTAGAAGAAAGTTCAGAGATCAATCTTATTTAATGACTAGGGAAACTGAACTCAGGAAAAATAAAATTACTTCCTCAATGTCATATAAGTAACTAATAGCAAATAGGCCACAATGAGATAAATCATTAAAATTGGGATCAAATCTTAACTACTTAGGATAATTTAAATGTTGTTTGACTAAATCCATTTGCATTTGCATATAAATTGGTCAAGAACAACCACAACAAAAGTTTTGGTCATCTCAATTCACGGCATCTTTTTTATAAAGTTAAATTATGAAGTAATGTTCTAGAAGCACGTGTCTCAGTGTATGTAGAGCCTTAGGGAAGAACCTCAGGAAAGTGGTTTAAATTGGTTTAAATGATTCACTGAACCACTTACTTAAAACTCAGTTATCTAAATATAGTTCTCCAACCTTTCCTTCTCCTTCCTTCTCATCAAAATGGACTAGACCAAGAGTAGATCATTTTGTCAGTCACTTTGCTGGCTTACTAGTCATCATTCTAAGATCTCTCATCTCACCTAAAATCTTTTTTTTCTAACATGTTAATCAAAAACTATGTTCAATCCTCAAATATCCTCACTATCTTACTTCTTGACTCTTGCTTTCATAGTTTGTTGTTGAATGTCACTAGAAAAAAAAGTCATAATCCTGTCGACTCTTTCCAGTATGTTTATGTTCTGTAACTTCAGCTATATCTTCACCCTTAATTTGGCAATCCTTTTATTCTACCTCTTCTTGACATCATTATTCCAATCTATGCTTTGTCTCCTCAAGTCCACAATCTAGCTCATTTCTCAAGCTCAGAGCAGTTGACCTAGCCAAGAGGATCATTAAGACATCCAGGATAACCTACTTTATTTATACTGTATGTTTCTGCTTTTTTGCTAACTTAGCATTTCTTCTTCCCTGCTTCTTTTCTACCCAAGCTACTCTCTGAGAGGGCATTAATGGCCTAGCTATTTTGCAAGATATGAGGGCTTTTTCTAAGTCCCAATCCTTCTTAAACTTTCTGTGGCTTTTGACACTGTTGTCTCTCACCTACCTCTGAGATGGAGGTATGACTTTAAAGACATTACACTCTACTAATTCTTACTTTACCTTTCTTTCTAACTGTTCATTTTCTATCACATCTTTTTCTTCTTTCTGTCCTCTTTGACAGTCTCCAAGACTGCCAAAAACGTTCTTCTTTTCTCTATAAAATATCCGTTGTTGATCTTATTCACTCCCAGGTTTAACTATAAAATTCAAATTCATATCTTAATCCCAGAAATTTCTTCTGAATTTCAGACCTGAAATTGCCAATTGTCCATAGAATATTTTCACCAAGATACCACACCAACAACTCAAACCCACACATGTCCAAAACCAACTTACTCTCTTTTTTTCCCAAACAACCTACCCTTTCCATCCCTTCTGTGTTGTGCCAAAATGTTTGTATTTGCTTTGAACAAGTTTGTTGTATCTTGAATCGATTGTCAACTTTTATTGATTATGTCCTTCAAGAGATATCTACATGGTATAACAAATAGTGAGCCATCTTCACTATCAGTTTAAGTTTTGTTCTGACACATACATGTTGTGTGACCGTATACAAGTCATTTGACATTTAATGTTTTAAGCAGTTCTCTAAGATTATAAGTTGTAAAGAAGGGACTATTCTGTATTGGTAGAGAGAGTTTCCTCACCTAGCATTTTTCTGCACCAGTGAAATTACACATCCAGTTCCTATCCCAATATCCTCTAAATGTCTTTGAAATTGAGTGTTTTCTCTTCAGTAGCTTTGCTACTAGTGGATAGCCCAAACTATTCATTCAATTTATTCTATAAACATTTATTAAGCCAGGTAACTAATAAACCTTTATTTGTGGTCTACTAAGTATCAGGCACCGTGTTAAGCTCTGGGGATACAAAAAGAGACAAAAGAGTGTTCCTGCCCTCAAGGATCTCACAATTTAATGGGAGAGACAAAAAGCAAGCAAATATAATTAAGAAAGGGAAAGCACTAGAGTTAAGAAAGGTTGGGAAAAGCTTCCTTGAAGAATGTGGGATTTTAGTTGGTACTCAAAGGAAGCCAAGGAAGGCAGAAGATAGAAAGGAGGAGGGAAAGTGTTCCAGGCATGGGGGATACTCAAAGAAAATTTTGGGAGAAATGGAGTATCTTGTTCATGGAGTAGTCAGGATGCCGGTATTACTGGATCAAAATATATGTGGCAGGGATTAAGATGTAAGACTGACTATGAATACCAAAAAGAATATTTGGTATCTGACCTTGGAGACAATAGGGAGATTTGAGATGTCTGAAAGGCAGGTGAAGATGTAAGACTGAAGATCAGTGGAGAGAGGTTGGGGGCAAGATAGGTAGATTTGAGAATCTTCGACATAGAGATGGTAATTTTTATTAAGTGACTACTATGTTCAGGGTACAACGTAAGGAGCCATGGGAGGTATAAAACTTAGATGATGCTGCACTTGTCCTCACATATTTAATAGGTTAATATTTTATATCCTCCTAATTTGTCTTCTATGTCAGCTAAAAATCATCTTCCTTATGCATTGACCTGATAATGCTATTCTTTTACTTCCTATTTCCTAGAACTAAAATTCAAACTGGTATTCAAGGCTCTTTTTCATTTTAGTGACACCCTATCTTTCCAGACTATCTTGCACTATTTTCCTCCATGTATAGTATCCCTTTCTCCCAAAATAGACTATTTCTCCCCCTGATACATTTCCTGCATGTTGTACAATTGTGCCTTTGCTCACAATCTTCCTATGTCTCGAATGGAGACAGCTCAGGACTTTGAATTTCAAATTCCTGAGAGTAACAGAGGTGTCCCAACCACCAGCCCTCCTTTAAATCTGATCCTTGGAACCATTGCCAAAGGGGAGTAATTGACATGAAGAAAAAGACCCTTCTAGCCATACTCAATACCAACTGATAACTGAATGCCATCTTTGCAAAAATCAGCCCCTAACACTGCTCTAGAGCAATCATCCCTAGAAGCAATCCCTGTAGAGATAGGACCTGGCAACTGCTCCTGCTTCTGCTGCAGCCTCTCCTTCCTCATCAACAGCTATCAAAGACTCCTCAAAAGAAAGTCAGAAGTAGATATGATTTTATTAGTGGAAATTGTATTAAAGGAAATATATCGCCATCTGTTTCATTTCTCCACCAAGGGGACTTTTCCATCTGACTTGCAACTGAAACCACTTATAACTATTGTCTTTCTTGTTAGAATGAGAAATCTTTGAAAGCAGGGAGTGTCTCTGTTTTTCTATTTGTATTCCTCGCTTTTATCACAGTGTTTTCCATGTATTAAATAGCTAATACATACTTTTTAAAAAAAACGTTTCAATCATTTAATGCATTTTGAAAATAAAGTCATTTCTATCTTCAGTAGATTAGATTGGAATTTTACCTATGGAAAATTATGTTTTCAAAGTGGTTAAGATTGTTGCATGTTAATTCTCTGTTCATTTTTACCCCCAATATAAAGTATATCTCAGCAGGAGGTATTTTAAACTAACAAAGCACTTACTAATCTCCTCTAAGGCATGCAAACCACAACCCCACAATAAATAAATAAATAAATATGTGGCAGATGGAGAGGGCAACTCATTTTATATTGTTGGTTTGCAACAATGGACTACTGTTGTGCACTACAGATTTGAGAACTCATCTTCTACATCTCATTCATCCAATTGCCCTGGCCATCTTGCCACCTACCCTTCTCCATCTCTTGCCTTGTCCTTCTCTTTCTTTATATACTTTCCCCCTTCTTGCTTGGGTTCAGGCAATACTACCATAATATTATTGCTCCTAAAAAGGTTATGCCAAATGATTGCTTACAAATTAACCCACTGACCACTTGATTCTCTCTGGGATGGGTTGGGGAGCAGGGACTTACCATTCTCTTTTTTCCTTCTTCTGCAATGTAGACTTCTTGAGTGGAAGGAAGGTCTTACTTTGAATTTTGGGCCTAGCATTTAGCACAGAGCCTGGCACATAGTAAGTACTTTTTTTAAAAATTTACTCATTAATTGCTGTTAAATTGAACAAGAAGATAGGCTGGATAAGTTAGATGACTTTCTGAAAGGAAAAAAATATGAGAAATGGGCAAAGTGTGTCTCGGTTCCCAGAAACCCCAGTCACATCTCCCACTTTTTCCCCATTGTTCCTACCTCCTTTAAATCTCCAAATATCAGCATATTTTCCTACCTTTCTGCCTTTTGAATACTATGAAGGGCAAATGGGTTAAAAATCACAAATATAAAATAGTAAATGCATGAAGATATAAGAGAACATCTGGGAAAAATATCTGGGAGTTTAGTGGACTACAAGCTCTCTCTAAGTCAACAGCATGATATTGTAGGAAATCAACCTAATGTAGGGCTAGGTGGGTGAGAGCACTGATGTACTAATTTCTTAGTAAGTCTATATCTGGAATAGTGAATTCATTTCTGGGAACCACATTTTGGGAAGAACACTGATAATCTAGAGAATATCCAGGGGATCATAGCCAGGATGGTTAAAGCTGTAAAGAATATGTTATATAAGATTCTGTTGAAGAAACTAAGGGTGACTAACCTGGAGAAAACAAATCTTGGAGGAAGCTTGATTGTTTTATTCAAGTATTTGAAGTTCTGTCAGGCAGAAAATGAATTATACTTACTCTCCTTGGGCCCAGAGAAAAGAGTCAGAAGTGATAGATGAGAGTTGAAAGGGGGCAAATTTAGACTTAAAGAAAGGTGTGGTAC
The DNA here is from genome assembly GCF_003287225.1 of Phascolarctos cinereus. Taxonomy (NCBI): domain Eukaryota; kingdom Metazoa; phylum Chordata; class Mammalia; order Diprotodontia; family Phascolarctidae; genus Phascolarctos; species Phascolarctos cinereus. Next base: position 193,224,030 of record NW_027555847.1, read on the forward strand.
AACACGTCTACTAAGGAGTGTTTTGCATAACTGCACATGTATAACCTGTATTGAGTTGCTTGCCTTTTCAGTGAGGGTGGGTGGGGAGGGAGGAAGGTAGAAAATTTGGAACTCAAAGTTTTAAAAACACATGTTTCAAAAAAAAATGTTTTCACATGCAACTGGGAAATAAGAAGTACAGGAAATGGGGTACAGAAGTCTATCCTGCTCTACAAGAAAATAAAAGGGCAAGGGGATAAGAGAAGGGAGGGGGGAGAGACAGAAGAGAAGGCAGACCAGGGGAAGGGGTATTCAGAATGCATGCCATCTTGGGGTGGGGGGAGGGGTGAGAAATTTGGAACTCAAAAACTTGTGGAAGTGAGTATTGAAAACTAAAAATAAATAAATTTATGTTAAAAAGAGAAATTAAAAAAAGAAAAAAAAAAGAAAAAAATAACATAAAAAAAAGAAAGGTGTGGTAAAGGGAGGGGGATGGGAGAAGAAAAACCTACCTAACCAAGCAGAATAAGCTGCTTGAGAGGTACCGAGTTCCCTCTTACTTGAGATATTCAGTCATGATCACTACATGAACATTCATCAGACATGTTGTAGAAGGGATTCTGCTTCAAGTGTGAGCTGAAAAAAAAACTATGTGTTCCAATTTTGCTATCCTATGATTCAGCGATTCACATTAACTTATAAGTGATTGCCTTATAAAGATAGTGTTCCTGTCACTGGACCTATTAAAACAGATTTAGCAACTTATTGGGGTTCAGAAATGAGTCAGATTGAACAAAATGGATTCTAAGGTCCCTTCCAATTCTATTAGTCTATGATTTCTCTTGAGTAAGGTCATTATAATATTTCACATTCCTTCAAGGTGCAAAATCAAATATAAGAATATACATGAAGCTTTCCTTGATTCTCCCAGCTGAAAGTTATATTTCCCTTTTGCACTTTCTTTGGATGTCCTCTTTGCCCCTCTTACATTCTACATTGCATTGTATTCAGTTGTGCCCTTGTCATATCACCTTCCTCATTTCTAATAGAACATAGGTTTATTGAGAGCAGAGACTGGATCATTTTCATCTTTGTATCTCCAGCACAGTGACTTGGAAATTGTATATGATTTGTAAATGTTTGTTGGACTGAATTGGAGTATGGCATAATTTGGTTCAAAGCATTATAAATGCCTAGGGTTTTGATTTCTCTCTTATTGGCAAAACAAAAAAAAATCATAACCTGCTTTCTAGTTTGTTTTCTCCAAGGTTTCATGTTCATGTCTTTCATCACCCTAGGTCTTATATACTCTTTATCTTATTAAGAGGTAGGAATTACCATATTTAAACTCTTTGTCAGTGTCCCATTCCCCCTATAAGCTATGCCTCTTATTATGAATAATTAAGTTCCAGAGTCTGCTGCCAGGAGACCAAGTCCAACTTTTGCTCATTATAAAGGGTGATTCAAATTTATTTTAATCTGGTAAGATATAAATCTCCAGCAGCTCCCTTAAGTTAAACATTCTCATCCTCTCTTCTCTCCTTCATTTCTTCTCCCTGTTACCCAAATCAAGTTCTGACCGAGGCTTCTGTGATCATGTACTCCAGACTGAATCAATCACAGTTTCAAGGGAAGTGAAAACTTTGCAGCAGGACATTGGAGGGAACAGACTCAACAAACCCAAAGTAGATAAGTCCTTTTTTTCTGTTCAATGGATTCAAAGGAATATACATTATGGATTGAAAAAAATCTTTGCTATACTTAAGCTGATGATTCTCTTAGAAAAATAAATAAAAGTGAGCAGTAACATTTCACATGTCTTTTGGTGTCCTAAAAACAAATAACTGTCCTTCTGTGCTTTTTATATTCTTGGGAGAATCGAGAACATCAGTTACAACCAGATTCAGATACTGAATTGATTTTTAAAAGCACAAATTCAAATACAAACAAATATTGAATTACTCCCTATTTTTGGATTACCTGTGTTACTCTTTCTCACAATTAATGTCAATAATGCATTAGTCCACTCGCTCTGAAAATCATAAAGTGATGACTAATAATAACAATAACAATAAATAATAATAACATTTCTCCTGATCAGTTGCAGTGTAGATAATGGACATTTTATTGTATGTTCATTTTAATAGTTTCCAAATTACCTACAATAGATAGTGGCACTCTCTCTCTCTCTCTCTCTCTCTCTCTCTCTCTCTCTCTCTCTCTCCATATATATATATATATATATATGTGTGTGTGTGTGTGTGTGTGTACATATGTATAAGTAATGCTTATGTATTTGTTGAATGAATGACTAAGATGATGAAAATCTTTGCAAGAGAATGCAGAATTGGAAGAGGAGAAGAAAGTGGCAGAAAGAACAGGAGTGTATGAATAGGGAAGAGAGAACAAAAAGAAAAGCAAAAAAAATTACAGGACACATTTGCGCAATGCATTTCATTTTTATTCTACTCTTCTAGCAACATATAGAAATAATACAAAGATAAATATTTTAAGGCAATTTTCCTTTTGCCTGAAGAATTTTAAAAGTTCCTATGTGTACAAATCCATTTCCAACTCCAAAGGACATAGTAGCCTTGGCATCCCTTTTGCAGGCAGTTGGGGAAATTGACTACTTAATGAGTCCTTGGTTGTCCCTAACCAAAACTTTGTTGGACAGGTTCATTTACAATGTTCAAACAGAATGACCTTCCAATCTGGCTTAATGGCCCCTGGACTGCTGTAAATGTGACCTGACATTTCCTTATGGGTGGGTTATTAAATTATATCACAGAATACAATAACATAATTTGGTTTCAGAGCCTAAGTGAAAGTGATAGTCCAACAGATTAAGATGTAAAATTCCTTTGCAAAATTAAGTTATTTATAATCTAATGCATACCCCCTCTTGTTTCATCTGCCATATAATATAATTATTTTCTCCAGTACAGTAACTGCATATATTGACAATGCTGACAACACAGAAACTGTTGGAGGAGGAGTAGATGTTGAAAAGGGCATTTACTGGACTTTTTCTCTTGTTTTTCCAAAGGAAAAAAAAGTGCAATTTTTGTTCTTTTTTCTAATGGAATTTATCCATTAAGCTGTGCTTTTCTACTGTGCCTAATACTATTAGACATAACTATAGGAGCTATGATTCTCTAATACATCCTGAAACATCTGCTTTGTGATGGCTAATATTACTATATTTTAGTATTTCAGTTTTCAATTTTTTCGGCTTTGTCTAGCAGCTGCTTTAGTTGAAAAAAAAATGATGCCAACTTCCTATTTTTATTGCATCAAGATTCTGCCAGACACTCCAATTATCAGTCCAGCCATTGAAAGATTCTGAGTAGAATCCAGAACAAAATAAAGCAAAAAGGACAACAATTTTCCATGAGTTATACATAGACAATATTAAATATCCCTGTGAGCTGAATTTTGTCATTGGACAAAGAAAGATTTTTCCCTCTAATGTTACAATTGTGATACAGAAAACAAGATTTCGCTCAATCGATTTTACTCTCTCTTTTGCTGATCAAATTCACAAATGTTCTGAAATCCAATTCTGTGTTCTCTATCATGTTTAGTCACCTTATTTGCATCAGGAATATGCAACTTCAGCAGGATTCATCTCAAGCTGCTGGTAGACAATTCTTTAATACTGTATTCTATTATGACCCCTTTTCATATTGTTGTAATCCAGACCCATCCCTCTACCACCATCACCCCATTGTCTTTATAACAGGTCTCGCTATCTATATTTCTCTCCCATCTAATCCAACCTACATGGTTTTGACAGAGCAATCTTTATATATGCATCTTTCATGAACAACTATAGAATGTCTCTAACGTACCTTTCCAAACATACTTCCCAATATTCCTCTTCATGATGGAAGAAAAGGGAAAAAGAACTCTAGCCATAGGGGCTGCAGTGAATAGAAGTAAGAAGGCAGGGAATCATGGGATGTATTTCAGCTTTAGGGAGTTTGTTTGGTATTTAGGAATATGGATTTGTGCTCCTTGGAATTAAGACCTGATTTTAAATCCTTGTGGACAACATGGATAGTAGTTTGGATACTGGCAAAATACGGTGGATTCATAATCACAAGACATACCCCCACTACAATTAAAAAAAAATCATCATCATCATAACTTGGAGCAAGGTCTCTATTATAGTGCCCCAGGGATTTGACCTTAAGCTAATAGATGTAAAGCAGGAAAGGCCCTTAGAGACCACTGAGTCCAATCCCCTCATTTTACATATGAGAAAGCTGAAACACAGACAATTTAAGTATCTTTCCCAGAGTCTTACAGCTAATAAGTGTCTTGTCAGGATTCAAATTCAGATGTTAACTCCAATTCTAGTATCCAATTCCCTATGACACCTAGCTGTCTGGTGTTCAAAATTGTTATCAAAGACTTCAATTAATGCTAAGATTAAATGTTTATCACTTTTTTCTTTTTTTTAGGCAATTGGGGTTAAGTGACTTACCCAGGGTCACACAGCTAGCGTCAAGTGTTTGGTCTGAGGTTGGATTTGAACTCAGGTCCTCCTAACTCCAGGGCTGGTGCTCTAGCCACTGCACCGCCTAGACGTCCCTTGTTTATCACTTTTTAAATGACATGTGGCTGGGAAGGACAGCTAATACTTTGGGCAACATACACAGGATTCAAGCAGATCTTGGCAAATTGAATGATTTTGTGAATTTAATAAGTTGAAATTTAATAGAAATACATGAAAACTTTGTACTTGGGTTCAAAAAATTAACTTTAATGTACAAGATGTGAAAAGCATAAGTAAATAAAAGTTTATGTGAAAAAGCATGGATTACAGTGGCAAACTAAAATGAGTCTACAGTGTCATTTGGCAACCAAAAAAGCAAATGTAATCTTAAGCTGTATTCGGAAAAAACACAACACCCAGATGATGGAAACAAATAGTTCCTTTATGCTCTCCCCTGATAAGACCAACTTTATCTTATTATACTGTGTTTAGTTCTTGGCGCCATATTTTAGGAAGAACACTGATGAGTTGATGAGCATCCAAATGAAGTACCCTTTAGTACTGCCTCCTGGCCTCTTCACAGGGATTATTCAGCCCATAATCCAGAGAAACACACAGACTTTTTATCAGAGAAACTTGCTGTATTTTTTTATATTATTTCATAGTGTATGGTTCATTTTAGCATAATGCATTTTAATTAGGTTAATTTTTGTTTTTGTTTTGTCTGAGATCATGACTGCTACTCCTTCCTTTTATACTTCAGTTGAAAAATATTAGATTCTGTTCCAGTCCTTTATTTTAACTGTGTGTCTTTGTTTTAAGTGTGTCTCTCCCATTCACAATTATGATTACTAATTGTGCATTTCCCTCCAACCCCTTTTCTTCTGTTTCTTCTTCTCTTTCTCTCTCTGTCTCTCTCTCTTCTGTCTCTGTCTCTGTCCCTGTCTCTATCTTTGTCTCTGTCTGTCTCTGTCTCTGTCTCTGTCTCTCTCTCTCTTTTTCTCTCTCTTTCTGTCTCTCTTTCTCTCTCTCTTTTATCTTGTCCCTCCTCAAAAGTTTATTTTACTTCTATCCACTGCCTCCCTTAATCTGTCTTCTGTGTTATCATCTTATCATCCTCTCCACTATCTCTTGTCCCTTTCTCTTACTATTGCCCTATTGGGTAAGTTTTATTCTATATGCAACTGAGTGTGCATATATATTTTGCCTCTTTTAATCAATTCTAATGAGAGTGAGGTTCAAACATTGCCTACCACCCTTCCTCCCACTTCCCCATCCAAAGTACCCTTTTTCTTTTCTTTTTTTAATTAATTTTGATTTATCAACAATCACTTCAATAAACTTTTGAGTTTTTAATTTTCTCCCCCTTCATCTTTGCCTCCCTCCCCAAGATGATAGTCAATTTGATATAGGCTCTACATATACATTCCTATTAAACATATTTTCACTTTAGTGATGTTGTAAGGAAGAATTAGAACCAACAGGAGGAAGCACCAGAAAGAGGGAAAAAAACAAAATAGAAGAAAAAAATAGCAAATGGTATGCTTTGATCTGCATTCAAACTCCACAGTTCTTTCTTTGGATGTGGATAGCATTTTCCATCATAGGACCTTTAGAGATATCTTAGATCCTTGCATTGCTGAGTAGGGCTAAGTTTATCAACGTTAGTCATCTCACAATGTGACTTTTACTGTGTACAGTATTCTCCTGGTTCTGCTCACTTCACTCAGAATCAGTCCATAAAACTCTTTCCAGGTTTTTCTGAAGTCTTCCTGCTCATCATTTCTTATAGCACAATAGTATTCCATTATATTCATATACCACAAGTTGTTCAGCCATTCCCTAATTGATCCACATTCCTTCAATTTCCAATTCTTTACCACCACAAAAAGAGCTGCTATAAATATTTTTGTACATGTGGGTCCTTTTCCCATTTGTATGATCTCTTTGGGATACAGCTATAGAAGTGCTATTGCTGGGTCAAAGAGTATGCACAATTTTATAGCCCTTTGGGCATAGTTCCAAATTACTCTCCAAAATGGTTAAATCATTTCACAACTCCACCAACAATGAATTGGTGTTCCAAGATTCCCACATCTTTTCTAACATTTATCATTGTCCTGTTCTCTCATGTTAGCCAATCTGAGAGATGTGATGTGGTATCTTAGAGTAGTTTTGATTCACGTTTCTTTAATCAATAGATTTAAATCAATCATATGCCTATAGATGGCTTTAACTTCTTCATCTGAGAATTGGCTACTCATATCCTTTGATCATTTATCAGTTGGGGAATGACTTGTATTCTTATAAATTTGACTTAATTATATATTTTAGAAATGAGGCCCTTATCAGACACTACTTGTAAAAATTACTTCCCAGTATTCTACTTTCCTTCTAATCTTAGTTGCAATGGCTTTGTTTGTGCAAAAGCTTTTCAATTTAATGTAATCAAAATTATCCATTTGCATTTCATAATGTTCTCTATCTTCTATTTGGTCGTGAATTCTTCTGTTCTCCATAAATCTGATAGGTAAACTATTCCTCGCTCTCCCACTTTCCTTGTAGTATAGGCCCTTACATCTAAATCATGAACCCATTTTATTTTGGTATATGGTGTGAGATTATGATCTATGCCTAGTTTCTGCCATACTCTTTTCCAGTTTTCCCAGAAGTTTTGTCAAATACTGAGTTCTTATCCCAGAAGCTGAGGTCTTTGGGTTTATCAAATGGTAGATTACTATAGTCACTGACTACTGTGTCTTGCATACTTAACCTATTCCACTGACCCACCACTCTATTTCTTAGCCAATACCAAGTAGTTTTGATGATTGCTGCTTTATAATACAATTTAAGATCTCATATACCTAGGCCACCTTCCTTTGCATTTCTTTTCATTAGTTCCCTTGATATTCTGGATCTTTTGTTCTTCCAAATGAATCTTGTTATTATTTTTTCTAGCTCTATAAAATGTTTTTTGGTAGTTTTGTATGTACTGAATAAGTAAATTAGCTTAGGTAGAATTGTCATTTTTATTATATTAGCTTGGCCTACTCATGAGCAACTGATGTTTTTCTAATTATTTACATCTGATTTTATTTGTGTGAAAAGTGTTTTGTAATTGTGTTCATATAGTTACTGGGTTTGTTTCAGAAGGTAGAGTCCTAAATATTTTATAATGTTTACAGTAACTTTAAATGGAATTTCTCTTTCTATCTCTTGCTGTTGGGCTTTGTTGCTAACATATAGAAATGCTGAGATTTATGTAGATTTATTTTATAGCCTGCAATTTTGCTAAAGTTGTTTACTATTTCAAGTAGTTTTTTCACTTGATTCTCTAGGATTCCCTAAGTATATCATCATGTCATCTACAAAGAGTGATAGCTTTGTTTCTTCTTTGCCTATTCTAATATCTTCAATTTCTTTTTTTTCTCTTATTGCTAAAGGTAACATTTCCAGTACCATGTTGAACAAAGTGGTGATAATGGACATCCTTGTTTCATCCTCCATTGTACCCTTTTTCCTTATGTACCATTTTTATGTGAGAAAATTTTCCCCATTCTACCTCTTCTTTACCTCTTCCCCCAGTACATCCCTTTCTTACCCTAACATTTTTTGAAGATCATTCCAACATAATCAACTCACACCCTTGTCCTCTACCTATATGAACTCCTTTTAACTACTCTAATAATGATAAATTCTTAGGCAGTATATCTATTATCTTCCCATATAGGCATGTAAACAGTTTGAACAGTTTAACTTTATTGAGTCTTTTATAATTACTCTTTCATGTTTATCTTTTTATGTTTCTCATAAGCCTTGGTTGGTTTTGTTTGTTTTTTTCAGCTCTGGTATTTTCATCAGGAATGCTTGTGAAAGTCCTCTATTTCTTTAAATATCCATTGCTGTTGTTTTTTTTCCCTAAAAGTTTACACTGTTTTTCTGGGTAAGTTATTCTTACTTGCGATCTCAGCTCCTTTGCTTTCTGATATATCATATTCCAAGGCCGTGTCTCCTTTATTGTGGCTACACAATATTTGAATTACTTCTTTCTGGCTGCTTGAAATATTTTCTATTTGACATGGCAGTTCTGAAATTTGGCTATAATACTCATGGGAGTCTTTACTTTGGGATCTCTTTCAAGAGGTGACTGATGGATTCTTTCAATTTCATTTTACCCTCTGGTTCTAAATAACAGGGCAGTTTTCCTTGATAATTTCTTGAAAGATGTTTACCTAATGCATTGTTGGTGGAGTTGTGAACTGACCCAAACATTTTGGAGAGCAATTTGGAACTATGCCCAAAAGGCTATAAAAATATGCACACCCTTTAACCCAGCAATAGCGCTTCTAGGGCTGTATCCCAAAGAGATCATACAAATGGGAAAAGGACCCACAAGTACAAAAATATGCACAGTAGTTCTTTCTGTGGTGGCAAAGAATTGGAAATTGAAGGGATGCCCATTAATTGGGGAATGGCTGAACAACTTGTGGTATATGAATGTAATGAAATACTATTGTGCTATAGGAAATGATGAATAAAACCCTGGAAAGACTTGTATGAACTGATGCTGACTGAAGTAAGCAGAACCAGGAGAACTTTGTACACAGTAACAGCCATGTTGTGTTTTGACTAACTTTAATAGACTTACCTCTTTTCAGCAATACAAGGATTTAAGACATCTCTAAAGACCCCTTGATGGAAAATACTATCCACATCCAGAGAAAAAACTATGGAATTTGAATGCATATCAAAGCACGCTATTTGCTATTTTTTTTTCTTCTGCTTTGTTTTGTTTCTTCTTTCTGGTGCTTCCTCCTGTTGCTTCTAATTCTTCCTTACAACATCACTAAGTGAAAATATGTTTACTAGGAATGTATATTGCTGCCATCTTGGGGAGGGAGGCAAACAGGAAGGGGGGAGAAAATTTAAAACTCAAAAGCTTATGAAAGTGATTATGTTCTTTTCTTTTTTCCCAGTGAGTTTTTGTACCTCTTTTTTCATTTGGCCAATTCTATTTTTTAAGGTCTTATTTTCTTCGGTACTTTTGGTGCCTCTTTTACCAAGCTATTAATTCTGTTTTTCATGTTTTTTTTGAATCACTCTTATTTCTTTTCCTGATTTTTCCCCATCACTCTTATCCCCTTTAACTCTTCCAGGAATTCTTGTTGGACTTGGGTCCAATTAGTATTTTTCTTTAAACCTTTTTTGGTCGCTATTTTCATATTATTTTCCTCTTCTTAGCTTATGTCTTGGTCTTCCCTGTCATCATAGTAGTTTTTAACAATCAAATTAATTTTTATTGTTTGCTCATTTTCCAGTCTGCTTCTTGACTTTGGACTTTATATAAAAGTTGAGTTTTGCTCACCAGGGCTTCAGGCTTTTTATGCTATTTGTTTTCAAAGTTAGTTCTGGGGGGTGTACAAGTTTTTGGTGCTTCCAAGGTGATGTGATCCTGGGATAGATATGGTCACTGCTCTCCCAGTCTGCATGTAGTCTTAACCCAGGAAGGGCAGTTGGTCCCCTGCAGCCAATGTATTCTACTTTGCTTTGCGACTGTGACCAGGGACCCTACTCCTTTGTGACCAACTACCAGCACTTCTTTCCTCCTGAACTGAGATTCGCGATTGCATATGAGCATTAGAATTGCCAATCAGCATCAGCCGTACCCAACGCCAGCAAAGGGTCCCCTCTAAACTCTTTCTGACATGCTATCTTACCCTCTTAGATTTTTGAGCTGAGAGCTCTGAAAGCCGCTGCTGCTACTGCTACTGCAGCCAGCTTGTGTGGGTTCCACAAAATCCTCCAGCCCTGTATCACAGTCTTTTCTCCCTGACCTCTTAAGTTTTCTTAGGCCAAAAACATGTCTCACCCTGATCTTTTATTGGCTCTGATAGCCCAAAGTTTGATCTGATGTGTTATTTTAAAGTTATTTAGTGGGGAATGTTGCATTATCTTGGACTCCTCACTCTATGTCTCTCTTGCAATATCCAAGCTATAGACAAGGTCTGTCAATTTCACTATTGCAATAACTCTCCAATACATTCTCTTCTCTCCTCTGACATTTCCACCCCTCTAGTTGTAGGCCCTTATCACCTCATGCCTTGATTACTGCGGTAGTTTCCTGGTGGGTCTGTCTGCCTGAGTCTCTTCTCATTCCAATCTATCCTTCATTTAGCCACTAAAATGATTTCCCTAAAATGCAGGTCTGATCATGTCACAGGTGCACACACACACACACACACACACACACACATCCACTCAATAAACTCCACTTCCCTCCCATGGCCACCAGAATCAACTACAATATGTTCTTGTCAAAACCCTTCATAATCTAGCCCCTTCATACCTTTCCAGTCTTTTTACATCTTACTCCCCAAAATGCATTCTTCAATTGAGGGATTGATTGTTCTTTCTGCAAGGCTTGGTTGTTGTTATGGCACCTTCATTCCATTGTGTTTATTGATTAAGATTGATTGAAGGAACTGAGGATGTTCAACATAAAGAAAATATCTTTGAGGGACAAAATAGTTATCTTTAAGTTTTCAAAGACCTGTTATTTGGATATAGAATGAAATGTGTTGTGTTTGGCAATTAAAGGACAAGCATCAATAGATGACATTAGCAAAGATGCAGATTTCAGTTTATTTTAAGGGAGAAACAAAACTTCTTGACAATTGGAGCTATCTAGACATGAAATGACCTGTATTGGGAGGCAGCTTTTCCTTAGAAGAGGTCTTCAAGCAAAGGTTGGGTAATCGCTTTTGGATAATGTTTTAACAAAGCTATTGATCATGTGTTAGTTGGACTAGATGATTTCCTTTCCCACTCTATGTTCTATGTTCTCAAGTTGTCTTGTTTTTTTTTCCTCTAAAAAGAAAATATGCACACTTTATAATAATTCATTAAAGTGAATTGGTAGTGTAAGTGTCTGCATTCAAAACGTGTGCTTAGGGGCAGCCAGCTGGCACGTTGGATAGAGCACCAGCCCTGGAATCAAGAGGACCTGAGTTCAAATCTGGCCTCAGACACATAACACTCACTAGCTGTGTGGCTCTGGCAAGTCACTGAATCCCAATTTCCTCACCCCCCCCAAAAAAGTGTGCTTATCAAATAATGCATATATTATTCAAATACATTCTCATGTTGCAAAACTTAAAATGTTAACTCCTGCTTTAAAAAAACAGCTCAAATAATAAGAATATAATATAATGATTCTTCTTTTCTATATCTTTGTGCCTCTTCCTACTCCATTTTCCATTGATTTGAAGTCCAATCGATACTATAAATTGTATCATACTCAAGGTTAGAACTCACAATAAATATTTTCTTCAATGTTTTCCTTACTTACAAGAGTAAAGGAAGGCAAACTGTGTTGCCATCAAATCTCATCATTCTTCAAATTTTCTCTATTGTTTTATGTAGACAAGATTTAAATATGCTTCTTCTCCATGTAGGATAGTATGTATTTCATTGAACCTATGAATTAATTGATATAAAAAACTCCACAATAAATAAACTCCCTCTACCAATTCAGATTGGCATGTTCTCTACAATTTATATGCTTACAGAGTTGCCTAGAGCACTGAAAGATTAAGTGACTAACCCAAGACCATACATCCAGTATGTGTCAGAAGGAGGACTTGAACCCAGATTTTCCTGGCTGTGAGGCTAGCCCTCTACCCACTATGCCATAGCTGCCATCAACAAGTTCGTATTATGAGTAGGAATTAGTTTATTCGTTGTTACTTGTATCCCTAGTTCCTCAGCACAGTAGGTGCTTAATAAATATTTGCTGATTGACCCTTGAAAACTTTAAAACAGCTATGATTTCATTGATGTAGGCACTTCCTCCTTTGATCCAGATGGCATTCTATGTTGACAGTAAGCAAAATACATAAATAACGTAATTGATCTACTGGTGATGAGTGTCATCACACTTGGCCAAATTGATCTTTGGACCACAAACACACAGTCTATCACTAGCTATTATTTTACTTTGTACGTGCCAAACAGAATACATGGTCTGCTGGCAAAACTTACAAGTTATAAGAATACAATGTGATGTATATATTAGTGGAAGACTACATGCAACCTTTTCGTTATATTCAAATAATTCTGGTCAGGGTTGCAGGGCTTTTAATATTTTTGCTTCATAACTGCAGCCTATGTGAAATGAGAAACAAGGCCCTTGGCCATATTCTATAACACACCATGATAACACTTTAGGAAAGTTCCATAAACTCAGCAGTCACTGAACAAACACCACAATCATTTCTACATCACATCATTTAAAATGGAAAGTTACTTTCTAAACTAAAGCAAACACCTTCCTTGTAATTCAGGAGGAAACTTGTGAGTCACACACAGGCTTTCTAGCTAAGTCCTGATGAAGACAATTTAAAGGGCTAGAAATACTAGGGATTCACAGGAATTCATTGTTTATTCTGCTGATCCAATATCGACACAGTCAGAAGTCTGGAGCCTCCACTGCGCTGAATTTGTGTTGTGTGCTTTTCTTAATGAAACTAATATACTCACAAATAGCTTGAGGATGCCATAAGAAACTTGAAATCAACGATTTTTAAAGCAAGCTTAAAACTAAAAGTAACACAGGTTTTTCTTTTGGGACTAAATTTGGGAATCCTTTAAATGTATGGTTCATGCTGACTTGTAATCGATATTATTTGAAATTGTACTGCAATGTTAAAATGATCAATAAAAATCAAACTGATTAAAGTCCTTCTTGTAGAACAAACTTTGGCCAGTAAATGAGCCAATGTGTAATTGGAATATGTGTGGCTACTAAGTTAAGGTTAACTATAAATTGCAATTCTTTAAAATACAGCGTTAATGTATTCTGTAGGATTATCTCCTACTAGCCCTTTCTATGTAAACTATCTTTGAGATTTGTTGCCCCCAATCATGGCCTGGCCTTTCCTGCCTTTGCTAAAACATTTTTTTTCTACTTACCAAAAATAGACTCATTGTTAAAGGCCCTGGCCAAATGCTATTTTGCTGATGAAAACTTCACTGATTCCTCCAGCTGAAAGTTATTTCTCACTCTTCTGAATTCCTACTACACATTGGGCCACTCATATTTATGTCTCACACTATATTTATGGAAATGTCCATTTCACAGAGTCGCAGAACCTCAGAAATGGAAATGAACTTGGAAGAGAAACAGGTAAAATTGAAAACCAAAAGATCACAGAATCATGAAATAAAATTAAATGCTGGTTTTTTGAAAGACTAACAAAATCAATAACTCATTAGATGACCTGATGAAAATAAGAAAGAAAAACAAAATGACCAAAATAAACAATAAACAAGGTAAACTCAAAACAAAGAGAAAAAATTAAATAATCAAAATCCCTATGCATAATTATATTCAAGCAAACCTAATAATTTAATGGAAGAGGGTGATTTTCCATTAAAATATAAAATGCCCAAATTAACAGAACAATTTCAGCAAATGAAACAATAAAGGAATGAGTGAGTGAATGAATGAAAAGTATTTATTAAGTGATTTTGTGTCAAACACTGGGGACACAAATACAAAAAGTCTTTTCCTTCAATGTGTTTACATTCTAAGAGGGGAAGACAATATATATAAGGTAGGGGTAGCCAAAGAAGGGAGTTGTGGGTTAGAATGTGAGTGGAATAATAGAGTACTCTAATAATGCACTCCTTTCAGAGGCAATGATAGACTTTTTCAAATACAGTTTTCAGGGTATGAAGGGAAAAGGAAGGGTGGTGTACACAAAAGGTGTCAGGGCAAAAAGTGAGGTTGCCTTGGCCCAGAGAGCAACAAGCTGAGTGAAACAATCCAGTCAGGTGGGTAGAGCAACAGAAGGTTAGGAGAGAGGTGTATAGAAAGAGATAGACAGGTAGATAGATAGATAGATAGATGGATAGATAGATAGATAGATAGATAGAAAACCTAGCTGTCATTCACAACTCCTTACCATCTCCCATATCCAACTTATTGCTAAGGTTTGTTGATGTTATCTTTGTAACATATGCCCCATTCTCTCCACAGCCACCATCCTAGGGCAAGTCTTCCTCATCTCACACCTAGACTAGTACAATTGACTGATAGTGGGTCTTCCTGCCCCAAGTCTCTCACCACTCTAGTCCATCCTCCACTTGGTCATCAAAAGGACCTTCCTAAAGTTTGGGTTTAACCATGTCACCTCCCCCCAATAAACTCTAGTGTTCTCTAAAACTTTCAGGATTGAAAATAAACTCCTCTGTTTGGAGTTCAAAGGCCTTTATAACCTTTCCTCCACATCGTATCTATCCAGTTTTCTTCATATATAGTTTAGGTCCCTCCTCCCTCCCACATTTTCTATAATCCACTATTCCTCCAACAAAACACTACATCTCCTGACTCTGGGCTTTTTCACTGGCTGTCTCCCACCCGTGGTATGCTCTCCCTCCTCATCTCTCTTTCCTGAATTCTTTCAAATCCCAGTTAAAATCTCACCTTCTATAGGAAACCTTTCTTGAACCCCTTTAATCTTTGTGTCTTCCCTCTCTTGATTCTTTCCAGTTTATCCTACACACATCTTGTTTGTTTGTAGTTGTTTCCATATCGTTCTTAAGGGTAGGGACTGTTTTTGCTTTTCTCAATATAGTGCCCGGAACACTGAATACTTTTAAAATACTTAGGGTTTTTTTTAATTGACTGATAGAATATAATTATAATAATATTCTGTTCCTCCAATGATACATTTGTTTTCTGATAATTGGACACGGCTCTCACATCTAAGCATCAACAATCAAGTTAATGTTTACTGAGTCTTAGCACCCTCTGCCATTCTGAAACTATCACTGCAAAAACAGAAGAGAGATTGCATGGGGCTGAAGAAATCTTGGAATGTTTTCTTTGTTTCTTGTGTTTCCATAGCAAAACAACAGCAAATATCCAAGTACCTAGCTTGATGATGCCCTTTCCTTAGTTAACTATGTTGCTCTTCAGAAACAGGTCTGGTTTGTTATACCAAACTACACGAATATTCTCAAACACTGAGAAAGTACTCTACCTAGCCCCTTTTATATGAACCATGTGGTCTTGGGACATAAGGCAAAGAGGAATTTAGCAAAGAAACAACCCCACTTCATTAATGAACAAATTACAATACAATACAAAAATCTTGAATAAAATTTTATCTAAAACAGTAGTGTAATAAATCCAAAAAATATTCCTCATGTGCAAGGAAATTCCTTAGGGATTTATACCAGGAATGTATAGATGTTTTAAAATTAGTAAAATACAATATAATCATATTAGAGTCAAGTATACCCCAAACAACATCATTACATCAACAGGTACAAATACATATACACACACACACATATATACACACACACACACACAAAAATGACAAAGTAGAGCAATCATTTATGCAAAAAAGAAAGCAAAAACTACAAAGCAAGGGTATTTTATTATAAACACATATACTTAAATATTTAATATTTAATACCAAAAGCTAATGTTGTTTGCAATGCAGAAAGAATTTTTTTTTCCCAAAAAGTACAAGATGCTGCCATCCCATCATTATTTCACCTAGTTCCTGAAAGAAATTAAAAAGTTACTCATCAATGAAACAGAACAAAAATAGAATAACATGCTGGTTAACTAAGAAGGCCCAAAGGATCAGCAAAGAAATTGTTGAGTTAGTCATGAACTATTTTTATTTATTTTCTTAATTAATGAAAATTTATCTTCTTCCTCCACCTCCTCTCCATTCACTGAAAAACAAAACAAAAACCCCTGTAAAAAATATACATTCTGAAAAAGACAAATTCTTATATTCTCCATGTCCTAAAAATATTTCTTAATTTTCACCCTGAATCCATCACCTCTCTCTGGGGAGGTGGATTATATAATCCATCATGATCCCCTAAAATTATAGTTGGTCATTGTCCTGGTCAGAGTTCATAAGTCTTTCAAAGTAGTTTGTCAATATAGTGCTTTTGTTATTGTGGAACTTATTCTTCAATTACTCCTCATTTCATTTTGCATCAGTTCATTAAAGATCCCCATATTTCTCTGAAACCATCCTCTTCATGATTCCTTATAGCACAACAGTACTCCATCACATTCCTATATCATAATTTGTTCTATCATTCATCAATTAATGGGCACTCCCTTAGTTTCTAGTTATTTGCTGCTACAAAAAGAGCTTCTATGAACATTTTGCAAATTTGAGCATATTTCCTCTTTCATTGATCTCTTGGTGGAAAGGGGATCACAATATGGACTTAGAAGTAGCATCACTAAGTCATAAGATTTGTACAGTTTTATAATTTTATAGTTTCATATTGCTTTACAGAATAGCCAACTAGTTCATAGCTCCATTAAGAATACACTAAAATAGCTGTTTTTAACACATTTCCTCCAGGAATGAACGAGTTAATGAATTTTTAAAAAGCAATTATTGAGCATTTACTATGTCCCAAGCATGGTTCTAAGTACTAAGCATATAAATACAAGGGTAGACCCTGCTTTCAAGTAACCTAATAATCCAATAAGGCAAGAAAATACATATTGGAGGGTTGTGGCTGGTGTTGGGGACGGGGAGGGCATTTTTGTATGGAAAGTGTCAAAGCTATTAAGTAAAGTCCTAGTAAGTGGCAAGAACTTGACCCTGGTATTTCAATTCCAAATATATTAAACTTTTTATTGAATTACCCAGAATAACTAAGAATTTAACTTCAAGCACTTTCTGACCAATCCACCACAGCTTTCCAGTCTTGCTCTAATTTATCTATGGTGTTATAGACTCAGTCTGCTGCTCTTCTTCTATTCCAGTGGTCAGAAATTATCACCACAGGGAAGACTGGAGAACAAGAAAAAGCACTTGAACTATAGAGCATCAAGAACCTCAAAAAACAAAAAACAAAAAATGTACTTTCCAACAGTACATTCTATGTTACTTTATTAACCCAAGTTGGATTATAAAGGTCTTATGAATTCAAGCATTTTACCTTTCCAGTAGGCTCCCAAGCTTATTATTTTCCACTAGGTTTGGTGCCTTGTCCTGATATCTTTCTAGGTAACGATTCTCAGAAGAATTATTGTAATGGAATTACTAAAATCTCAGTTTAGGTTTTTATGAAAGTTGTTGCCACTGGGCAGATAGAAGTGATGCAACAACATAATGTTCTATTTTATCTGGGCCAATCCACCAAGTGGAAAGAAGCTGTAACATTTATTTAGTTATTTAGTTGCTTTATAAAATCACAACCATCATGAAGTTGCCCTAGGGTATAAACGCAGAAAATTAGCACATTAATTATAAGTAAAACACTATAGAAAAACAATTAAGAGCTCTAACTAAATTTTGAAAATGGTAGCTTTAGTGTTATTCCACTGATAAAGAGCAAATCACCTAAATAACAAAAGATATATATTAATAGCAATAGTAGTGGCTAGTTCTTTAAGGTTTGCAAAGTGCTTTGCAAAAAAGGAAAGAAAGGAAACAACAAATTTTTTATTAAGTGTAACATGTGTCAGGTACTGCAATAAGTGCTTTACAACTAACATCTCATTTTATCCTCACAACAATCCTTGGAAGAAGGTGTTATTATTACTCACATTTTACAGTAGAGGAAACTGAAGCAGATTTTGGTGATTTTGATAAAATCACATAGCTAGTTAGCTTCTGAGGCTGCATTTATATATTCAAATTTTCATGACTCTGGGGTCAATATCCTACCACCTAGCTGCTTCTGTATAACAACATACTTAATATATAACTTATACATAGGGTATGTACATGTGTATCTGTGAATACATACCTGACTATACACATTCACAGTCATCACACAGACACACACACACACACACACGCACACATTCTGTAATATATGTTATGTTAATGACTACATTCTGTCTAATGATCTTACAAAGAAGAACAATTAAAACATGAACGAATTATTTTCCTACTTTTACTTTAACAATAGAAAGTTAAGGTGAGTTTGCTGAGATATTGTCTTATACTTTGTTCACCAATATTAGAATATGAATGAATTGGCTGAGCTTAAATTCTTGTTGTGAAATGTATGATATATCAGATCCTTATTAACAGTCACAAATGGATAATAATTAAATTGGCACCTTTTTCTTTCGTTGATCTGATGATTACTTGATTAAAGCATAAACAGAAATATTATTATTGAATTTTATATCTGTTCTTCCACTGTGAAAATGGCTAGTAATTTTCTTTTAAGGTTCTATAAGCACATAAATATTAGGTATTACAATGAAGAAAAAGTGTATGTATATGTGATATACTTGGAATATACAGAGGACTTTCAGTGACTCTCTTCCACCACCTGAATCAAATCAATAAATTATTACCTCTGAAGAATATGGACAGATTGGTGTTTATCTCTGCCCATAGGATGATTGGGGGTAGCTAGGTGGCATAGTGGATAGAGTACCAGCCTTGAATCAGGAAGACTCATCTTCCTGAATTCAAATCTGCCTCAGACACTTAGTAGCTATGTGACCTTGGGCAACTCACTTAGCTCTGTTTGTCTCAGTTTCTCACTTTTAAGATGAGCTGGAGAATGAAATGGCAAACCACTTCAGTACCTTTGCCAAGAAAACTCCAAATGGGGTCACAAGGAGTAGGACACAACTGAAACAACTGACCAACACAACAAGAAGATGATAGTCACAATTAAAGGAATTATATGATAGGATCATTGATTTAGAGTTGGAAGGGAAATTAAAGATCATCTACTCAAATTTCTTATTTATCTAATGAGGAAGCTGAGGTACAAATAGATGAGGTGATTTTTTCTAAAGTCACGTGGGTAGTAAGTAGTACAGTTAGAATTTGAACCCATATTCCTTCATTCTAAATCTAATAATTTTTTCTACTACATGATAGAGAATCTCCTATTCTTTATTCATTTTCATCCAAACAACAACAAAAAATTGCATTCTACCTTAATGCTCAACAGGACCAAACTCCCCATGAGCTTTAGTCATGTCTGATGCATATTTCAATTCCTTAACCCTTTCATTGAAAGAGAAAAAGAAAGATATTTGATGAATGTAATTTAACCTCTCTGCAGTACAGCAACATTTTTCTACAGAGACAGGAAACACCAATCTACTACATAAAAATCAAATCATGTTTGAAGGGTAAGATGATCAAAGTAAAAGACATAGAAGACAAAAAAAAAACATTCTATCTGTCAATGCCCTAGAAAGAAGGCATTTGAATCTCATTTTTGTCTTATTTCCATGGAAGATATTGTAATACATGGGAGCAGAACCTTATATCTTAGCTAAACCCTATATCATTACAGCATCCCAGCTCCTAGCACAGTCCTGTGCACATAGAAATTGTGTAACACACATAATACATGTAGAATGAATGATTAATGAAATTTTTTTTACTGGTCTTTTTAACATTGCCTCTTAGCTAAATTAGTCTTACTGAAACTCATGAAGCAAATTAATAACTGCTTATGGGATGATTACTGAGTCTTTGGTGTTGGCTGCTGATGGTCTTAAAGTCTTAATGTTTCTCAGTTTCGTTTTTCATTTCCTTTAATTGGCAACATGATGACATAACTTTTCAGTCTCCATTGAGGTGGGAATAAGTTAAAACTGAACACAGAAAGTCTTATGTTAGGTAAAAAGCAGAATTTTGTGATCACAAGAACTGTAAAATAGACTAAAGATTATGTCTTCTCCATCCTTTGCTGTCTTTGAAAATAGAATACATACTTAACCATGGTGGTTGATAGTAATGCTGCCTGGAGTCACTGCAATGGGCTACAGACCTCTCAAGACTTCTGAAATCAGCTATTATGTCAACTGAGGGAAGAGATTTGTCTTCACAGCTTTCATTTCTATTAAGAGCTTTAGTAAAAGAAAGCTGAAGAAGGAATCAAGAAATAGAAAGCCTCATTCTTTAATCCAGATGCAATAATATTTACATTCAAAATACAGTTCAACTTTGTACATAAAAAGTAAATAAAGATAGCAATAATCTGTCTATTTAAGATCCCAAGATCTTCATTTTCACCCCAATGATCTAAATAGTTTAGGTGAAAACCTATTTTGGCTTGAATATACTACCTGGAAATTCCCTAAATTCTACATTTCACCTTGCATTTATATACTGATTCAATTCAATTTCATCTAATCCAAGAAACACCTAGAAAGATGCGACTATGTGCAAGGAAGTATGTGAAGGACACTGGAGATATAGGTGTTTTTTTTTAATTGTGAGGTGAGGTAAGGTGAGGTGAGGTGAGGCCCTCAAGGAGCTCATCTTCTATTTGGAGGGAAAGCAAACAAACAAATTAAGTAAACACATCAATTTCTTGTCCCTGTCTACCCCCACCCCTACATGGAATTCTCTTACTTTTCCTTTCCACCTCCTGACTTCCTTCAAGTCTCAGCTAAAACCTCACTTCTCCAAACAGCCTTTCCTAGTCCTCCTTCCTCTTAGTGCTTTCCCTTTAAGATTATTTCTGTTTTATCCTTTATCCATCTTGTTCATAAATAATTGTTTGCATGCTGTCTCCCTTATTAGACTGTGAACTCCTTGAATGTAGGTATTATTTTTTATTTGTTTGTTTGTTGCCTTTCTTTGGATTC
The DNA here is from genome assembly GCF_003287225.1 of Phascolarctos cinereus. Lineage (NCBI taxonomy): Eukaryota > Metazoa > Chordata > Mammalia > Diprotodontia > Phascolarctidae > Phascolarctos > Phascolarctos cinereus. Next base: position 193,245,146 of record NW_027555847.1, read on the forward strand.
CTGGAGCTTAATACAGTGACTGGCACATAGTAAGAACTTAATAAATGCTTCTTGCCTAGCTAACCTGATATATCTTAATTTAAGAACTAACAATTAGGATGATATGACAGAATCATGTTATCCTAAATGTCTCACAAGATGGATATCTCTTCAAGAAAATTTTTTCTTATAATCCTAATGTCATTTATGGACACCCACCAATGCCTCAGTGCCTTGAATAATAATAAAAAAAAAAAGTAAGTCCATTATTTTCATTTTCTTCCACCTTTTAAGCAAAGTTGATTAAAAAGCTATATTTCACTCCAATCTGACACTCCCTCACCCTTGAAAACAGATTACTTGTTCTGGGGGAGGATTAAAAAGAGAGAAAGAGAGAGAGAGAGAGAGAGAGAGAGAGAGAGAGAGAGAGCACCCTTGACTTCCACTTTCACATTTCCAAATGAAAAGGATATCTCAGTCACTTGTAACACATCTTAATTGCTTCATTATATTTTTATAGAGCACCTGAATTGCTTGGAAGCCGTTTAATTAAAATGGTGCTTGTTTTATAGTTAACGGAAATGCAGAAAGCACATATCCTGCAGCACCATCAATCATAGCTTTTTTTTCTTCTTCTTTTTTCCCTTTCTTGCACTCTCAAAGACAGTGGAGAATGAGCAGATTAATAAGGCACTAAAATGCTGGAGTGCCATTAGAATTTAGATGTGCGCACGTTCTGGGACCCAGGTTTCTCATAAACTTTAACGTATTCTCTAGGAGACTACTACCTCTTTTAATGAAATACTGGCCTTAATGTCTTTTGTGGCCTACATGGACCACTTCTTTTATTCATCAACTTGGTGCATTACAAACAAGAAGCAAAGCTTCCAGTAAAGCAACAGTTTTCAGTAAGCACACTTTAGTGTTGCTTTTATTGTTAATTTTTGTTACTCATTGTAGTGGAAACACCATGGCTAATGAAAAGAAATAGCTTCTATTCTTTATGTAGTAGCTGAGTCGCTGTGTGACCTTTACTAAATCACTTAACTCCTCTGGGCTTATTTTTCTCACCCTCCCCCCACCCCCCTACAAAGGAGTGTTATTCACATAGATATTGACCAAAGGCTTATGAGATATGAAGCACATATAACAAACATGTATTAAGGTTCCACTTCTTGCAGCTCACCAGTAGGCACTAGGGAGATAAAAGTTTATATAATAGCTAACAAATTAAAGCAAAAAAAAAATTTATCCTTGTCCTCAATGACTTTGGGTTATAGTAGAAGAGCTTATGGTGGAGAAACTGACAGTCTAGTATAATGCAGTGAGATTACAAGAAGAAAGAATGTGACAGAAAATGTGAGGCATTTAAATTGGGAGAATTCACTTGCTGCTTTAAGTTGGGACATGTAAATGGAAATAGAGAGAAGGTTTTTGTTGTTGTTGTGGGAGGTGGGGAGGCATAGCTTAAAAATCTATCCAGAGAATTAATGAAAGTTTGGATTCCTTCCCTTTTACCTAAATACCTTTTATTTCTTTATTGATTACATAAAGATCTTCACATTTCACTCTCTTTTATTGGATCATAAACATCTTTTCCATTAAATACGAATAACCCCCAGAGCTCTGTTTAAGGTCCCTGGTCCTAACCTCTTGTCTTCTAAAATATTCTGCCTTGGTGATATCATTAGTTCCCAGCGGATTCAATGATCATCTCTATTCGGATAACATAAATGACTTCAAGCTATGCAGATTTAGGAGTCATCTATATAGAGATAATAATTGAATTCATATCCTACATTAACTGTCTACTGCATATATTCTAGGGGATGTCCTAAAAGCATTTCAAACTCTTTAAACTCAAGAAGTCTAAAACTGAAGTCATTATGTTTCCTTCTAAATCCTCCCCTCTTTCAAAATTCCCTATGTATTTTAAAGGTACCATAGTCCTTGAGTATCCTTTTTCAAAGGCAATTGGTATGTATAGTACTCTTTCCTTATTACTGGAGTGAAGGCCTTTCCCTGTGTGAAGGGTGAGTCAGAGTTGGTAAGAGTCCACAGTTTTAGGTCTCAGCCAGTTCCCCTTTGTGAACTCTTCAAGCATGAGTGCCCCTTCAGGACTCTCTAAATGAGAGTCTTCTTTGAGCAAAGTGTCTGGGTTTGAGAGAGAAGATAGAAGAGGCCAAACCCACTTCGGGTTGCTGAAGGAAAAGACTCTTGGAATACATGAGAGGTGTGGGCAATCTTCGTTATATCCCTATTCCTAGCTTACCACATTAGAAACTTCATGGAGTTTTCCCCTTGGGTGAGATCTAGGACTTCTTCTTGGTTGAACTGAGATATCTTGCTCCCAATAGGAGAATTCCTTCACTCTGTATTGTCTGGTATATGTTGTACTTTGTTTATCTTCTCTGATTTCAATTTTGATACAACTTGGGCTAATTAGCTTATTTACTTTTTTCTATGCATGTTCGTTGTAGAACTGGTATTAGGTGGAAAAAGGTCATGTCTGGCATATAGATATTGGGGTTCCCTTTCCCCCAAAAAGTGACAAAACAATTAAAACAGATGGAACCTGATCATATCCCCTAGGCAGGGTCTCTTAAACATTTTCTACTTGCAACCCCCTTCAGCACTTCTTGAACTATTGGTTCCAACCTCCTATGGGATTGGGACCCACAGTTAAGAAGTGCTGTCCTAGATGAATAATATTTAAGGGAGCAAACAGAAATACTTCTAGCACAGTATTCCTTCTCTCTGAGGAGAGAAGAGTGGTAGCTTCTGACCCCAATATCCTGCTTCCTCTGCTGGCAAGAATAAAAGCCACCCTTGGGAGAGAGGGGAAAGAGGGTAGAGATATTTATTTTGTCTCCATTCAAGATACAAACACAAGGTCAATCCCTTGCCATATGTGGAGACTTATAACACATGTGGGACCTACTTTAACCACTCTACTCTTACATTTATACACATCAAGGTTCCAAACTTTGAGACCGTCCTGGTTTCTTGCGGCTTTGTCCTCTCCCTTACATGCAACCAGTTGTCATATTACAAATTCCAAATCCAAAATATGTCCCTTTCTGTCCATTTACATGGGTTGCCACCCCAGCTCTCATTTAGGCCCTTATCACCTCACCTCAACTAATAGAATAGATAACTACTAGCCGAGAGCCAGAATGTTTTAGTGGCTATAGAGCTGACTTTGAAGGCAGAAAGACCTAGGTTCAAGTACTGCCTCTGATACATACTATCTGTGTCACTATGGGAAAGTCATTTTATTTTTTAGAGTTCTAAGTAACTCTTTAAGACTATTAGCTTCAGGAAAAAAATGACTTACATTGGCAGAAAGATCTTCCCCAAGTTGTGAGCTTATTTAACCATTCTGTAAAGCAAATTGGAACTATGCCCAAAGGGCTATAAACCCATGCACACCCTTTGACGTAGCAATACCACTATTAGGTCTGTATTCCAAAAGAGATTTAAAAAAAAAAAGGAAAAAAAGACCACATATACAAAAATATTTGTAGCAACTCTTTTCTAGGGGCAAAGGATGGGAAATTGAGGCAATGCCCATCATTTGCAGAATGGCTGAACTAATTGTGGTATGTGATTGTGATGGAATGCTGTTATGCTATAAGAAATGATGAACAGGATGCTCTCAGAAAAAACCTGGAAAGCCTTACGTGAGCTGATGCAAAGTAAAACGTGTGCACATAGTAACAACAATATTGTAAGATGATCAGCTGTGAATAAGTTAGCTGTTTTCAGCAATGTAATGATCCAAGACAATCCTGAATAACTAATAATGAAAAATGCCATCCATCCCCAGAGAAGGAACTGATGGTGTCTGAATACAGATTGAAGAGTACGTTTTTTACTTTCATTATTTTTCTCAAGGGTTATTTTTTTCTGTTTTTTTTTTGGCCTATGTTTTATTTCACAACATGACTATTATGGAAATATTTTGCATGACTCCACACGTATAACCTATGTGAAATTGCTTGCCTTCTCAATGAGGGTTGTGGGGAGGAAGAGAATTTGGAACTCAAAGTTTTAAAAAAAAATATTACAAATTGTTTTTTACATATAACTGGGGAAAAAATAAAATCCTAAATAAATAATTAAAAAGGGTCTTCCCCACCTGGAAGTTTTCTGCACCAAAGAAAACACAGGTCCAGCCTTTTTCTTCATCCATAGCCCTACTTGCTCTTTCATCTTTGTTTTTCTTCTTTATTCTAGCCTCCATATCATTGCCAAATTATTATTTCCAAAGTGCAGCTCTCATCATGTCACTTCCATACTCAAGAAATTTCAGTGCCACACTTTCAACAATAAAATATTAAGTTCCTCTGTTTAGCATTTAAAGCCTTTCACAATCTGGCTCCAACTTATCTTGCCATACTAATTTCACATTACTCCCATGAATTATGCTCTGGTCAAACCGATCTTCCTGCTGTTCTCTTTACATTTCATTGTATCTTCCATCTATGTAACTTCATTCAGAGTGCCTGGAATTCTTACCTTCCTCAACCTGGAATTCCCAGCTCTTTTCAAAGCTCCCTTCAGTTGTCATCTTTTATAGTAGTGGTTCTTAACCCAAGGTTTGTGAACTTGTGTGTATATGAGTGAGTGTATGGGTGGATATGTGTGTACGTATTCTGTGTGCATGTGTGTTTGTCTGTGTCTATGCATTGAGTTTGTTTTCTCTGTAATCTTATGGATTTTATTTCATTAATTTAAAAACTTTATTTTGAGGTGTCCATAAGCTTTATCAGACTCTTAAAGGCCAAAAAGTTAAGAACCACAGTCCTACAGAAAGCTTTTTTTCTGATCCCCTTAGCTGTCAGTATTCTGTCTCTCTTGAAATTAATTTGAAGAGTGGATTCTGGGAAGATGGTGGAGTAGGTCAGAAAATCCCAAACTCTCAAGATTTTCCCCCACAAAAGAGATGAAATAGTGCCTCAGGGTGAATACAGAGTGCTAAAAATAAATAACAGTAGATCTATAACCGAGGTCCTTCTGGGACAATTAGAGAAGATCTGAAGAAAAATCCCAGGATGAAGTTTGATCTCTGTGAAGAGTAAACACCTCCAGGCTAGGTCCTGGATCCACTTAAACTACAAGTGGAAGCCCTAGGGTTAACTAAATTGTGAGTCTGCCTCAGCCCCAGCCTCAGGAACTTTCACCCCCAGGATAGGGAGGGGAGTTGGGCCTTTGAGCCAGGGAAAATCGAAGGAACCTCTGCTAACAAGGAATGCCAGAACCAGCTATGCTATGGAGACATGGCAGGAGGTGAAAACAAAACAGCCACCCTGGCAGTGCAGAAGCAGTGGGGGTGGGGACACCACAGGCTACGGGCACTTACAGGAGGCTGAAGATCTTGGTCTTAGTTCCAGGCCAAAGAGGAGAATTGAAGGGAGAGCTGAGGCCAGGGGTACCATTCCCCATACCCCAGGACTAGAGGTGATTTTAAAAACTAAGCTACTACAATTAAAACAAAAATTCACAGGCAAAGGAGAAAGAATCCAACCATAAAGAATTACTATGGGAATAGAGAAGACTGGGGTTCATCTTCAGAGAATGATACTGAAGCAAAGCTGCCTACTTCTGTCCCAAACAGTAATGTCAAATGGTCACCTGCCCAAAAAAGAATTCATAGAAGAACTTCAAAAAGACTTTAAAAAATCAAATGAGATAGATTGAGGAAAAATCAAAATAATAATAATAACAATAATAATAATAATAAAAACAATCCAAGAAAAACAAGATTGTGAAAAGCAAGTGAACCAATTACAAAAGGAGATCCAGAATCTTGAGGAAGAAAATGACTCCTTGAAAATCAGAATTGGGCAAGGGAGGCCAGCAAAGTTATAAGAGAGCAAGAAATAATAAATAAATAAATAAATATATATATATATATATATATATATATATATATATATAAAGAATCAAAAAATAGAAGAGAATGTGAAACATCTCATAAGAAAATCAACTGATCTGGAGAACAGATGAAGAAGGGAAAAATATAAGAATAATTTTGGACACCTGAAAGTTATGATTAAAAAATAATCTTGATATAATAGTACCAGAAATAATTAAAGAAAATTGTTCTGAAATATTAGAACAAGAGGGGAAAGTAGAAATACATAAAAAAAAATCCACTGAACAGAACCTGAAAGAGATCCTACAAGGAAAACTCACAGGAATATTACAGTCACATTCTGAAACTTTTAACTCAAGGACAAATTATTACAAGCAACAAGAAAAAAAATTAAATATGGCTGTGCCACGATTAGAATCACTCAAGACCTAGTAGTGGTGACATTAAAAGACCATAGTATTGAAACACTATATAATGAAGAGCTAACGAACTGAGGTTCTAGCCAAAAATATCATACCCATCAAAGCTAAGCATAATCATAAATGAAAAAAAAAGGATATTTAATGAACTGTCAGACTTTCAAGACTTTGTTAAAAAAAATACCTAAACTTAATAGAATATTTGACATACAAGAGCCAAGAGAAATATAAGATATGTACTAATTACAAGGGACTCAATAAAGACAGACTGTTTACCTTTTTATGTATGTAAAATGTAATAACGTATGTCTAAGATTATTATTAGTAATTGGTTTGTTCATAAGAAAGACTGGAGTAGACCTAAGTATGATATGACTTTAAAAAGTAAAACCATTTAGGAACAGCTAAAAATGAGTGTTAACTTATGCAAATGAGATGTAAAAGGAAGAACTGAAACAGGAATTAGGTGGCGAAGGAAAGGTGTTAGTTCTGGAAACCTACATGCATTGGCAATGGGTTCAAGATGAAACAATACATATACATCTAGAAAAGAATAAAAGTCTTCTAAATTTAGAAAGAAATAAGATGCTAAGGGGATAGGGAGGGGGGAGAGAATAAGGGAGGGATTCTAAAAGGGAGGGTAAGGGATTAGGTTAAAAGTGGGGTATAGAAGGGTGTTTAATGGAAATGGGAGGATAAGGAAAGGGATCTTTAGAGGGGAGGATGAGGGTATAGGTGAAAGCGAGGTTTAGAAGTGTATTTAGATATATGGGAATTGGAGGGATCCTTGGAAGGAGGATAGATTAAGTAATAGGAGGATAAGTTAGCAGATAAAAGCAAAGTTGAATATTTAGGAGGGATAGGAAATAAGAGATATGTGCAAATATAAAAAAAAGATCAGAAGTAGAATTTGTTAGGGAAAATATATGCCTATGTGTATATATGTGTATATATGTATACATGTATGTAATCCATGGTTAATTGTAGCTTTCTGGGAAGAGAGAAGGTGGGGGGGAACAAAGTAAAAAGTGCACAGCAGAGAACAAAAGAAAATTTACAAAGAAGCAAAGAAAAGATGAACAGCTCTCAATATAATGCAAAGTATTTATTATATAGGCTTTCTTGAAATGGAAATTTATTGCTATATATTTTGAATCCTCTCTTACATTTTGCTGGCATGCTTTTTTTTTCTTATTTTGTATTTAAGTTTCAATGTTTAAGTTTATAATACGTTGCTTTTTCTTTTCTTATTGTGCATTTAAGTTTATTAACAAAAAAATGAAATTAATTTGAATAGCCATTATATTTATGTATTCAATCTGAGAAAAAGTTGTATCCATTCCTTCCCACACACACACACACACCATAAATAAAATGCAAGCTTCTTGAGGACAGGCATTATTTTCCTTTTGTCTTTGCATCCTAGTGCCTTGAAGAATGTTTGTTTTACAGGTAACAGATACTGGCTAAATCCTCACTGACATGATGCACATGACTAGAATGAATCTAAATACTAGTTTGCAGTTTTCCAATTTTACTACAGATCATTTGAAGCAGATAATGGTTAACAGACAACTATATTGGTGTGCCTCAGGCCTGAGATAACACAGTATCAGTTAATTTAACTTGAATTAAAGTAACTGGAAAACTCTTCTAAAAGGTCTTCAAAATATAATTTAGATTAAGAGTACATTAATCATGTCAATATGGCATAACAAAAATAACAAATCTCAGAGTCCAAAGGGATTTTGGATGTCTTCTAGTTCAACCAGAACACAAGTCCTCTCTACTACCTCCTTAACGAATCATCATTTAATCTCAGCTAAAAACTCCCAAGGCAGACCTTTCCATCTATGGGCAGCTCTAATTTTCAAAATGTTTTCCCTTATATCACATTGAAATCTCCATCTTTATAATTTTAACTCATTGTTCCTACTTGTTGCTATTTAGAGTTAAATCTAATTTCTCTTCAGTATGATAACCAAATCTTGAACACAGCATGCTCCACCCTCACATTACTTCTAGCTAAAATAACCCATTACTTCAACCTGTCAGACAGAAGCAAAACATAGAGACAGAGACAGAAAGACCAAGAGAGACAGATGCAGAGATAGAGAAAGATACTCAGAGACAGACAGAGAAAGAGAGAAAGACAGACACAGAAACAGAGTGACAGAAACGTGTATGTATGTGTGTATCTGTAGTCCCTGAGCCAAATTTCCATCTCTTCCTGGATGTATCCTGTTATAACCTTACATGAGTTAATGATACCCCAAACACAACATATATAAACATGAATTTGCTGTTTTTTGTCTTTTTGCTTCTATTTTTTTTCAAAATTCCTGCACCTCTTCCTAAATTCCTGTTTTATGAAGATAACTCTACCATTCTTCTAGTCACTCAAGTTAAAATCTTCAGAATCATCTTTGACTTTTTCCTCTTTTTCATTCATAATCCAATCAGTTACCATATTCTTTTGTTTCTACCTCCAAGATAGCTATGATATCTGTTTCTTTCTTTCCATTCCTACTGCCACCATCTGATTTCAAAGTATCATTACTATTTGGATCATGCATGTGTGTGTGTGTGTGTGTATGTGTTCATTTTTGTATTAACAAGTGCAAAATGTAATGTCTTACTCATATGAGGTACTTACAAACATGCATTGAATTATTTGAATCAGATGATAAATAACCAAATTGTATGTGTATGTATATATATATATATATATCTTCTCATATTAGTAAGTAGCAAGATATGAGGCCAAGTTCCCTAAATCAAAATCCAGTGCTTTTTCTACTACAATATAGTGTCTTATTTTACAGATGTAGAAAGTGAGGCTCAGAAGGGTACTTAACTTGTTTAAGGTTACTTTGGAAGTAAGTGGTAGAATCAGAATGACAGCTGTCAAGGACTTGAAGAGCTGTCATATCAAAGGATTTTCTATTTGGCTCCAGAGAGTAGGTCTAGGAGAAAAGACTGGAAGTTGCAGAGAGGCAAATTTAGACTTGAGGAAAGGAAAAAACTTCCTGACAACTAGAACTATCCCAAAATGGAACTCAGGAAATAGTGGGTCCTTTCTCATTTCAAGCAAAAAACAAAACAAAACAAAACAAAACAAAACAAAACAAAAAAACAAAAACAAAAAATACCTGGATATTATTTATAGTTAACATTATGAAGGAAAATATTGTTCGGGTGTGGTTTGGGCTAGATGGCTTCTGGAACCCCATCCAAGTCTTGACATTTTGGGGTAAATGCACACCATGATGAAGAAACAAAAGAGAGTTTAAGTTAAGAAACAACTGGGGGACTTCTGGAGGGAGATAAAGGAAAAATTCCTTTAGCAGCAAGAAGAGCAGTCTGGTGAACAGAGGTGGGAACAAAGCAAATGACAGCAGGGATAGGCAGTTCACAAGAGCAGTTATCCTGGAAAGGGATGTAGTATGACCTAGAGGTGGTTGGAGAAATGAGCTTTTAGTGAAGAGTGATAGGAACAGGGTTGAGGGAGAAGAGGAGGGCTTAGGCCATAGGTAGCCATTGCACAATGTAACATGAAGCAGGAAGAAGCCCAAGTCATAGCCCATACTGGAAGGACAGAATATGCCATAGGGAGAAATCATACTCTGCTATCTTCTCAGTGCCCTTGTACAAAACCACATTATTCCCTATTAATTTTTACTCAAGTGAGAAAGGCTTGAAACTATACATTAAAAGAGAGGAAGCAATTACTATGAAAGTTATATTCTGGAGCCAGAAAAGATCTATAGATTATCTATGTGCAATGTGAGATCTTAACAAATTGAAAAGATATCTGGATTCTAATTCATTCTAATGAATGCTGAGGGGGTGGGGAGGGGAATGAGGTGGGAGGACAGAGAAAAAGAGAGACTATTCCAAGAGTAAGAAGGCTTAGATAATTTTCCCAGGCAAAGTATTAGTTAAACATATGATGTTGGACAAATCATTCTCTGTCATACATTCTTGGAAGGTATACTAATTGGTATTCAGAAGGTCTTATTCAACTCTTATGGTCTCAAAAATAATTTGCATTTTTAAAAATTATGAACTTAATTATCAAAACAAAAAAACCTAAGTAATAAGAGATATACAAATTATATTAACTCTGAGGTTCTACCTATCAGATGGGCAAAAATAACAAAAAAAAATAGCAATTGTTTGAGGGATGGTAGGTATTACAAATCTACTGCTGATGGAGCTATCAATTGTTTCAGTCATTTGAGAAAAATTTTTGACAACAAGAATAATGTTTAAACTTGATTCATGTTGGTCCCACTGCCTCCTATGGTAAAGGAGCTTCAACAGTTAACTTAGGAATTCTTGAAAGAGAAAAGTATGAATTAACTTCGTGTTTCACCACACATTGTAATTTATAAAGATAAATCATTAACATAGTGACAAAGTAATAAATATATTACATGGACTTTTTATTTTTTGAAAAATATTCAGACTTCATGTAACAACCCTTTCCAATATTAAATCATGCCATTTTTTCAACTCTTTTGCCTCACTTTCTGCTAATGGTAGGTTGGGAGATTCACAATTATAAAACAAGAAATCTGACAGCAAGTTAATTAACTTTGCTGATGACCAAAAAAGGGAGGAGAAAGGAGAAGAAATAATGAAGCATACAATAAGCACAATTCAAGAGGAACTGGCTCTCAAGGGGGACTGGAGGTGACACTTAGCAAATGAAGCACAGCACTAAAGAAATGTGAAACGCAATGAATGCATCAGTCACAATAGTTAGACAAGCATGACAGGAATGGCCACCTTTGCAAAACAAAAACAAACAGGATCTCAAAAGAAGAGCTTTTTTTTTCTTTTTTGGGGCAGTGAAATTCAGTAGATTTTAAAATACGTGTAGTTACAACAGTAGACCAGTGGAAAAAGAGCACTGGTATTTCAATTAAAAGATTGGGATTCAATCCTCAGATCTGATCCTTTACTACCTGTGTGACTTTGGACGAGTTCCTAAACCTGTATGGGCCTTTTATTCCCTCAACTGCTTAATAAATAAACAAACAAACAAACAAATACATAAATGAATAAATAAGTAAATAGATAAATAAATACAGAAAGTGTTTGACAAGATGCTTTCTGAGGGTGCTTTGTGCTCTAGATCTAATATCTTATGAAAATAAGAACCAAGACAACTTCCTAAAGTGTATTTAACAATAAAGGAAAGGAAATTGGTTAAGAATAGTGTGATAGGCTATATAATGTCAAAATATGCCCTTGAAGGGCTCTAATCATCATCTACTGGGGACCCTATTGGAAAACCATAAACAGGATTCCCAGCATTTATAGCACACTTTTTTTTTCTGAAGATCTTAATGAAGAAAAAAAAAATGAGGATAGTTCTAGAAGAGCCACCTTTTTAGATCACCTTTTCAATGCTTTTTTGCACATAATAGAAGATTAACAACTAATTTGCTAAGTGGATTTTCTCTGTTTATTTGATGTTGCTTCAATGTTGCTTTTATTTCCCAATGACTTTTACAATGCATTTGCACATAGTAGGTGTTCAATAAATGTCTACTGAATCAAAATTAATTGAACTGAAAATTAACCATCCTCTACTCCCAACCACACTTACATAGTATGGGGACAATCTAGTTGAATGAAAGGGCATTGAAGTTGAAGTGACTCATTTTTGTTGTCACATTCTTAGTTCTGAAGAGTGCCTTGGTAGGCACTTAATAGATCTTTTTTTATTTGAATTCAACTAAGATCACTGGATTAAGAGTCAGAGGATCCAGGCTCATATTCTAACTCTGCATATGTAATTGATGTGAGCTTGGACAATACCTCTTGGGGCTTCATTTTCTTTATGGTTGTACTATTTGATCTTTGAGGTCCCTTTCTGTTCCAATTCTAGTGTAGAACTGAGACCGGTATTACTCTGTGATCCTGACTTCCTACTCTTATATCATTGCTCTCCTCTCCTCATATTGTATGCTCCATCCAACCAGTACTTCTTTTTGCTATATGTACCACTTTCCACCTTTCATTACTCCTCCCTCCCACACACATATACAAACACCCCTTTCATCTCTCTCCCTTTGATTTTGCTCTTAGAAAAATTTGAAACTATTTGTTTTCTTTCCTCTTCTTTGCTTGCTGAATTCCCATCAATCCTTTAAAGCCTAGCTCAAATATCACCTCCTCTCTGACACTTTCACTACTTCCCTCTGGCCTATAACAAGTTTTCCCACATTGCACTTAATTCCGCATTTAATACTGTGTATTACAATTATCTGTATTACTACTTTATCTCTTTACTAGTGTATTCATTAGGGAACAGATGGGTACAATGAAAAGAGAAAACTGGAGCTGGAATCAGGAATCCCTGAGTTTGAATCCTGCCTTACTAGCTGTGTGATGCTTAGCACATTGCTTAAACTCTCAGCCTCAGTTTCTTCATCTAAATAGGGATAATAATAGCACTTACCTCAAAGTATTGCAAGGTGCTTTGTAAATCTTAAAGCAACATATAAATGCTAAAAAATATTTTTTATTATTATGAAGGCAGAGACTAGATCTTATTTTCACTTTTACAGGACCTGCCATAGTGCTCTGCAAATAGTACACAACTAACAAATACATCTTTGTTGAATGAACAAATACATGAGTTACTTGGGCATAGACAAGAATCTGTGATTTTATCGTTGTGGAGCAGATCATACCAGTTTCTAGGGAGTCATTCAAGAAACACAGAGAATAAATGACTTTACTAGAAGACCTGAGTTCAGTTCCATGTGACTCTTGCAAGTCATTAACCGCTATTTGCCTCAGTTTTCTTAAATGTAAAATGAGGATAAATGATAGTACCTACCTCCCAGCATTGTTGGGAAGATCAAATGAGATAAGATTTATAAAGCACTTAGCACAGTGTTTGGCAAAAAATAGATTCTTCTTCCTTCCTAAATTCTTTCCTTTCCAACACAACTTGTCAGGGATTATAAAGGGTAAGATTTGAACTAAAGTCTTCCTGGTCCCAGGCCGTTTCCTATGTTGCAATGTTTACGGGTCTTGTCTACATATGCACTTTCAATGGGTAGCTTAGGTTTTAAATCATCCCTGGCTAAATTCTATTTGTTTTCATCTAGACAATATTGGGTGTGCACAAAGCCAACATAGCCTTTATGTTTGTTTATTTTTTGTTTTTACTAGGCAATGGGGTTAAGTGACTTCTCCAGGGTCACACAGGTAGTAAGTATTATGTGGCTGAGGCTGGGATTTGAACTCAATTGTAATTATCTGTATTATTGCTTTATCTCTTTACTAGTGTATTCATTGGGATTTGAACTCAAGTCTTCTTGACTCCAGGGCCAGTGCTCTATCCACTGCACCATCTAACTGCCCTGGCAATACGGTTTTGCATGCATCAGTCCAGCTCTGTCTCAACAAAATATAAAGCAGCATATGCTTTTTTTTTAAGTTTCTCTTTGCTCCCACATATTTCGAGAACATAACAAACTTAATTAGATTTCATCTGTAAAACCATTTCAAACACAGTCTAGTGGTTTTACTTAAATCTGAACAGAAGTAATTATTTTTAAATGGGCTCATAATTTTTGACATATGTATGATTTATTTGTAAACTTTGCTTGTATTTCCTGTATTTTGCATAGCAATCAATATGTATTCTTCTGAAACTTTACTTTTTATTATTTTAAAATCTCTTAGAAAATCAATAAACATCACAATGTTACCTTTTCTGATTACTTATAGCTTTTTATGGTATTACTAAGACATTCAAGACCTATTAGGTAAACCATTTAATGATGTTGATCTAAGTCTGAGATGATAAAATATGTTTTTGCTCATTTTTAGGGCCTTTTAAGCACAGCTCTGTTATCTAGTTGTTGTTTGTCCTTCATTCTCGAAGAAGACCCTGATATCAGGGAGGTGATGTCATGACATGCAAGTGAATTGGACTTCAGTGAGGGAGGGTTGTGCAAAGTCATCAGCCTCACTTTCTCCTCTGAAACCATCTGGATCTGGATGTAGAAGATCATGACTACTGGAGATGGCCCTGAATGCAGTTGGAAATCTTTTTAAACTAAGGTCTTTATTAGGCCTCAATTTGACTGAGGCAATGCCCAATCAGTGATTAAGGCTAGATAAGATATTAGACAGAGAATGCCTCTTTTACCTCAAGGTTTCTGTCCAAAACAAAAACAATTGCTACTTACATTCCCTCTGAGCCAGTCTCTAGTAGCAGTTAGAGGAACGGAATCTATTTTAGATGCACAAAATTTCACAGTGCAAATCAATATTAACTATAATGTTTTACATTTAGGAATGAAGTTAGGGATGTTGAACACTGTGATATTTTAAGTCTCTAAGCAAAACACACTCTATCGAGGTAAAAAGTTGCACTTTGAAATCTTCAACACAGTGATGTCCAAGTTCAATAATTTTTAAGCTTTGTCATTAGTTGCGTAAATAATAATTTTTCTTGGTAGTCAGTGTCTTGGAGACTCAGAACTCCCATCCCACCCAGCCTTCTGTCCAAAGTTCTTCAGAAGGACATTGAGATTGCATTGAATCTTCTTATCTTGGTCAAACTCCAATGCATGCCTGAATTGATTTTATCCTAGTCAGGTTTGGGTGGAGACAGATTCCCAAGACTGGGGGGTGGTATTTTTTTTTGTCAGGAAGCATGATGGGTGATATGCACCCCTGTTGATTAAGTGACCTAAGTCACCTACTCAAGACCTCATTTTAATATAACCCACCTCCCAGGATCAATCAAGGTTGATTGTCCTTTGAAGGGCATATAATCCTGTACACCCAAATCCCAAATCAAGCCAGTTCTGAACTAGCTCCTTTAGTTGCCCAGTTTTGGATTGAATTCCCAGACAATGCATGTCTCCAGCTTGTGAGAGAAATCAAACTATGGACACATGCACCTAATTCATTTGTTTCTTTCTTAGAATAGACTCTGTAATTTATTGGGATTCAACAGTTGTTGACTTCTTTGAGCTTCAGTTTTTTCACCTACAAAATGGTGGCAATAATATTTTCACTACCCATATCACTAAATGTTGTGAGGAAAGGATTTTATAAACTTATATAGAAGTATAAATGTAACTAACAGGATTACCTAATGCACACCTATTGTGCTATGGGCTGCAGTATACAGGTAAATGTTTAAAACTGATTCTCCCCCCAAAAATCATACACGTGAAACACTTTGAAGTTTAATCTACTTTATTAATATTCTCCCATTACTTTTTTAAGTATCCTAGACAATAAACAACGCAAGAAATCAATCTCTGATTTACAGCATTTGATGATTTCCAAGGTGTAAATAGTCACAGTAAAAATTTAAGAATTTATCAGTCTGAATAAGGCAGGACAGGTTGCTTGTGGGAAGCAGAAGGGGAAGACCAGTAGCTGTAGTGGTAGTGGTGGCTTTGATCATAGTCAGGAGCCCCCAGCAAAGTGAGGCATCTGGGTGAGATGGCAGCCTGGGCTGCCTTGCACTGGAGAAGGGCTGTGGTCTGAAGGTCTGAGAGCCAGGAGGAGGCTCGTACATAAAAGATGTCTTCTGAATCCTTCTATTTGGCTGCCCAAGCTAGGTTAGATTCCAAGTGGTTGAAAAGAGATTTACAGCTTGCTTTCACAGGTGATGAACTCTGTCAGTTATGGAATGAAATGATCAAAGATGGAGAAATTGTACACCCTGGGACAGAACTAATACAGAACTGAGAACTCTCTTCTCAAAACCAAAAATGATAACATGGAATGCCAAAGTGGAACAAAGAAAGAAGACCAAAATAACAAAGAGAAAGAAGAGGAAGAGGAAACTCTAATGCCTATGTACAGGGCCAAATAGCTTGTGGAGAGTTGGTTGTAGGGCAAACAATTAGATATTATGATAATTTGTGATTGTGCTATAGAGTAAAGGCTTGACCCAGGACTTGCTGAAAATGTAATATTTTAAATACATGCAAACTTAGAATTTGATGAATGTTATATTTAGCTAAGCAATTAAGATTTATTTATTTCTTCATTTTTGTTTACCTTTTTACATATACAACTCAATGATTTTAGTCTTTTGGAATACTTCATACCTTAGCTAATTTTTGTTTTATTATATTTCTCATCATATACTCTGTAAATTTTATATTTTATAATATGCTTCATCTCAGAGTACCAGCTTTATATAATATTGTCAAAGGAATCATTGATATAATGTTGCTATCCTTTCAGCTGTGAACATTCTTA
Organism: Phascolarctos cinereus; assembly: GCF_003287225.1. Classification (NCBI taxonomy): domain Eukaryota; kingdom Metazoa; phylum Chordata; class Mammalia; order Diprotodontia; family Phascolarctidae; genus Phascolarctos; species Phascolarctos cinereus. The sequence goes on from NW_027555847.1 coordinate 193,261,688, forward strand.
AATATAGACTCTTTAAGAACACCATTCATCTTTTTTTCTCATGTTTTTGGTCCTTATCAAAATCTTAAATATTCTTATTTGGAAGATTTACTTGAATTAGATATAGGGGAAAAACTTAATTTTAATTATATTTAAATTATTAAAAATGTGCTTTGGAAAACAGCATAGATTTTTAAAAGAATTGGTAAGAGTGTGACGGCAGTCTTCAGTTCTAGAGAAAACTTTCTGCAAGCTGTAATTTGTTGTGCTATGCTGATTGATAGAAATCTTGCCGCAATAGGACTATTAATGAAAAGGAGGAATTCTAGTGCCACACAGAATCTTTACCTGAAGAAGAAATTAAGATATTCAATTTATTGAGCATCTACTAAGCACCTATATGCAATATTTAAGTGTCTAATATGTACTAGGCAGTAAACTAAATGCTAGGGATACAATTAATAAAAAGAAATAGTCACTACCCCCAAGGAATTTGCAATCTAATGGGAGAGATAGCACACAAAAGGAGGCAAGAAGTTGGGAGTGGGGGAAGAAGAGACCAAGGTGTCCTTTGCATTTTATTCTGTGGAGTTGAAACTAGGCAGGGCAACAGATAGTGTGGATTGAGTCCATTTTCTGCCTTCTACAAAGGAAGGCATTGGTAAAAGTTTGATATTCCACACTCTAGTCCTTTAGTCAGAAGGAGAGGAAGCTGAGGGAGGTGGTCTCAGTCAAAGGCTTGAGTTAGCAGGCTTGGTGATGAGAATAGAGGTGATGAGCTTTACCTGGGAGGAGCAGAGGAGTTAAAAGTGGGCCCAGCAGCAGATGCAAAATGAAGGAACATTCTGTGAGTTTTGTTTCCTCTTTCTAATGGCTCCTCCTATTGGTTTTAATTTTTACTTACAACTTCACTAATGTGAAAATATGTTTAATAGGAATGCAAATGTATAGCCTAGATGAGATAGTGCAACCTTTTGAAGAGGGTGGTGGGGAGGAAGGGGGAGAAAAATTTTAAACTCATATGCATATGGAAGTGATTGTTGATAAATCAAAATAAATTAATGAAATTTTTTAAAAAGAGAGAAAAAAAGCAGGAATATTGCTCAATTTCATTTTAAATTATTTAATATGTGTTAGAAAACAGGACATATATCTACAGATCCATCCATCTATCTGCCTATCTATCTCTATCTATCTATCTGTCTGTCTGTCTAAATATTTGTCTAGGAATATTGGTATTAGAGGGAAAAAAGAAAAGTCTCATGTGGGTTCTGGCAAAGGGATAGTGGGGAGAAGACCTAGAAGGTCATGATTTGCTGGATGAATGTTTGCAAGTAGATTTTGTGCTTGGAAGAAGCCAATGATTCTCTAGGTTCCCTTCTTTCCCAAACAGCTCCTGAGAGTAAGTAGCTTTTGTAGAGCTAGTTATTGTCTTGTCTTCCCTTAGGGAGCCAAGACTATCTATCCCATTGTTGTTATTGTTGTTGTTCAACCTTTATTGAAATTTATTCATCCCATCCAACTCAACAGACATTAATTTCTTGCTCTGTGCACAGCACAGAACTAGGCATGAGAAGATGCAAAATAAATAAGTTGTGGTAAATTTATAGACTAATAGGGAGGCTGTGACACAAATACAAAGCAGAATGTTTACATGTAAAAAGTGCTATGAGAGTTCAGTGGATGTGGGGATCAGAGAAAACTTCATGGTGAAGATGGCCTTTTAGTTGCATTGTGAGTCAAGCAAAACAACAATTAATCAAATGATTAACTTTTTTTGCCTTTGAACAGACAAAAGTCTACCATTGGATATGTACTCAAAGACTTTCCATCTTGGCTTCAGCTTCAGACCTATCTGAGCTGATAGCCATTGATTTGGTAGACCTAGCACAGAGTAGCTGGCACAGTCTTTGAGAGCCCATGGGCTACCTCCACACTTCCATGAAGCACTAGAGTAGGACTCCTAACAAAATGGCAAAAAAATTAACCTTCTTAGTTTCCATAACTTCCATCTCCACTCCACCTCAGCCAAGGCTCAAGTGTCTTCACTGACATGCAAAGTTGTTCTGCCTACATGATTTTGGACTCTAAAATGCTCTTAGATTACTAGAATTGCTTCATTCCATAAGATAATTGATTTATAGCTGAAGGAATCTTAGAGGTCATCTAGACCAAACAAAGCCTAGAGAGGCAAAGTAATTTGCCCAAGGTCACACAGGTAGTGAGTGGCAGAGCTGGGATTTGAACTCAAGTCTTCTGACTCCATAGCCAATGTTCTTTATCTTTACATCACTTTCCAATCAAAACTATTCCCAAAATTGTTCTTTGTTTTCACTATAATCTCTTGTCCTCCTTATAACCTCTAGTCACTTTATCTGCCCTGGTCTCTTAGGCTGTCATTTATTCCTATTTTTAGTCTTGACTTTTCTACTATTTGCACTTTGATGCTTTTCAACCCTGAGTCATCCTCACTCACCATTTGCCTTTTCTGTTCTTGGCTTAAGTATTAAATTGAGGAAGTGGCTACCAGATCTGTAATAAATTATGTTATCTAACTTCCTCTGGGTCTTCACTCATGTGTGGCATTCTTTGTACTCATCTTTGATAGATTTTCTACCACACTCCTACAGCAGATATTTCATAACTTCTCCTCAAGACTATCTCTTTCTTTGTTACCTTGAGCAAATCCTTATCAGTGTACTCAATTTTTACATAAGGTTTACAAATGAAGCCAATCATATTGAAACACAGTGATCAAAATATAAAAAAAGAAAGGTCATGGACCGTGTGTTAAGAATCATGATGTAGTTGATTTCTGAGGGCCCTTCCACTTCTGAAATTCTTTTGATTCCAAACCAATAAAGGCACAATTCATTAACATACCTATTGTTGTGGGACATTAGTCAGTTGACAGATTTTAACCATGCATTATATATAACTTTGATGGGGTTGGGATCTGGGCCCCAGAAAGAAAATACCCCGTACTTTTCATGACCAAATCTTTGGCTTTTGCCTGAGGCTATAATCCCATCAACTGGCCTTTCAGCCTTTCATTGTGGCTACACCCCAATCTCCGCTCCATTGTCTTACCTTCCTATGGCCCCTGGCCATTTCCCACACTTAATCCTAGCTAGGCTCCATTGTCCAGGTCCCAGGATTTCTGTTCACCTCAGCTTACTGGCCACTCCCATTTAGATCTTCCTTAAACCCCTCCTCCAATCCAATACTTTACTAATGTTCAGACTCCTTAAGTGTCTGCCCAGTATGATGGATGTTCTAATAAATCTTGTCTTTGGCTGAAAGAAAGTTGGGTCGAATTCTTTTGTGCAGCACCCACTTGTTGTGATTTTGGGGTCCCATGACCCCGAAACCCCTAAACTGCATCATTTTGTTAACACATGCTAATTCTTTTATATGGTTAACAAATTTATGAATGAATTAAAGATTTATTTGAAGCTACAAAAACAAAAAAGCTCTTTATTTCTTTCTTTTCCCTCCTCCTTGTGGCGAATTATTGTCAATGGATGCCTGACATTCAAATTAATTTTTTTCTTCCTCTTTGCTACTATAAAACATCTTTGAATTTGTCCCTTTAAAAAGAGTTCTCTCTACTTTGTGAAATGTCATATTAAAGTAAAAATTTTATGAGTAATAAAAAAAAAGTTAAGGATCAGTTCTCTGGAACCAGTAAAATCAAATTCCAGAATGTGTCTGAATATAGATCTTGTATTTCTGGTCAGCTATACCTGGAAGAGACTGAAAAATGAAAAGAGCCAAAAGGCTGATGTGGAAATGACTAATAACTATCAAGAACTTTGAGAGGGGAGGAAAGCCTGGGAAACAATAGGGCTACCTAGCTGGAGAAGATAAACTTATTTTGCCCTGACACTTAGCTCTTTCTGGCTCCAAGATTAGCTTTGTAACCACTACTTCATATTACCTCTTACCTAAGGGAGGATAGAGTTTTACCAGTGGATAGAATCCAATATAAGAGAATTGCATAATTCAATAAAAACTTAAACTCCTAGGCTAACAAGACGAGTTTCTGCCACCTGAAAAAGTAGTAGCACTAAGGTAGAAGTAGTAGCATTCTATAAGAACCATAGAGTTTGGTATTCTCCTAGTGGTATTAAACACAATGAATGATTTCCTTATCTATAAAATGGAAATACTATTTATACTACCCATCTCCCAGGGTCATTTAGAAGAAATTACTTCAGAAGCCTTAAAAGACTATATAATGTTTGCTAAGCAAAAAAAAAAGTTAAAAGAGCACCTTATTTCAAAAGGAGTTCTGAGAAAATTGGAAAGAAGGTTGGCAAAAAAAAATAGGTCTATATCAGTATCTTATACCACATATTTTCAGATCAATAAATTCCAAATAGACATAAATGTGATAAGTGAAATCATTTTTAAAATAGTTGAAAATTACTACATGTATAGAAAATGAAAGAGTTGAACTAGATAATTTCTAAGGGCTCTTAGAACTCTTATAATCTATGATTTCATACATGCAATTTGTTTAAGGAAGTTTTAAAATTCATGTGAGTAATTAAAGTTATCGTTTAAAGGCATATACAATGGAACTATCTTGAAGAGGAATATTCATTTGGATGTAAAAAAATAATTGCATTGCATTATAATAATGAGAAGTTGAAGGGCTTGAGGGTCTCTTTTATTCTTGTTTCATTGGCATAGATTAGTTTACCAGATTAGCTTTCACTTTTAGTATCACATAGAGACTAGCTCTAAATAAGAAAGGTAAGAACCTCAACACTGAAGAAAGTGAAATATTGTCCTGATTTTCTGAAAAAGACCTGGAGTGGAGTCTTCAGGCCATAGTCAAGAAAGCTCAACTCTAATTTCCTACAAAACTCTAAAACATATTATTAAAGTGATGGTTTATAAACATCTAGATAGGGAATTGATAATCACTCATATTTAGTTTGTGCTCAGGAACAATAGGTCATGCCAGATGAACCTCATTTCCTCTTCAGACAAGATAAGTAGGCTGGGAAATGCTGTGGACAGAGTTCACTTGTTCTTATTTTTGTTCAATCATTTTCAGTCATATCCAACTCTTTGTAACCTGATTCGGAATTTTCTTGGCAGAAATACTGAAGTGGTTTTCCATTTCCTTTGCCAGCTCATTTTACAGATGAAGAAACTGAGGCAAACAGGGTTAAATGACTTGTCCAGGGTCACTCAGTTAGTAAGTATCTGAGACCAGAATTTAATTCAGGAAGATGCATCTTCCTGACTCCAGACCTGACACTCTATCCACTGCATCACCTAGCTGCCTAGAGCTTACTTGGATTTCAGTAAAACATTTGAGGAAGCTTCTCATGTTCTTCCTGTGAAAAAATTAGACATATAATACCTCCATAATAGTACATTTTCCAGCATCTTAATCTGGCTAAATGAACAAACCTAACAAAAAATAGTTATTAATGGGTTGATATCAATTTAGACAAAAGTTTCTAGTGTGATCTCTTTTTTTTTCATACGTACAAATTTATTTATTTTTAGTTTTCAATATTCACTTCCACAAGATTTTGAGTTCCAAATTTCTCACCCCTCCCCCTACCCCAAGATGGCATGCATTCTGAATGCCCCTTCCCCTGGTCTGCCTTCTCTTCTATCTCTCCCCCCTCCCTTCTCTTATCCCTTTCCCCTTCTATTTTCCTGTAGAGCAGGATAGACTTCGGTACCCCATTTCCTGCATTTCTTATTTCCCAGTTGCATGTGAAAACATTTTTTTTAAAATATGTGTTCTTAAAACTTTGAGCTCCAAATTTTCTCCCTTTCTCCCTCCCCACCCACCCTCATTGAAAAGGCAAGCAACTCAATATAGATTGTACATGTGCAGTTATGTAAAACACTTTCTTAGTAAACATGTGAAAAACTAACTCTATTTCCCTTAATCCTATCCTGCCCTCCCATTTATTCTATTCTTTCTTTTGACCCTGTCCCTCCTCAGAAGTATTTGCTTCTGATTACCCTCTTTCCCAATCTGCCCTCCTCTCTATCACCCCCTGCTCTCTTGTCCCCTTCTCCCCCTATTTTCCTGTAGGGTAGACAGATTTCCATACCCAATTGAATGTCAATGTTATTCTCTCCTTAAGCCAAATCCTATGAGAATAAGATTCCCTCATTCCCTCTCACCTTCCTCTGTTTCCCCTCCACTGTGAGAGACTTTTCTTTTCTGTTTTTTTTTGTGAAATAATTTACCCCATTCTACCTCTCCCTTTCTTCTCCAAGTATCATCCTCTCTCATCCCTTAATTTTATTCTCCAGATATGACCCCTTAATCTTCAACTCACCCTGTGCCCTCTATCTATCTATCTATCTATCTATCTATCTATCTATCTATCTATATACATACATACAATTTTTTTCCTTCAACTACCCTAATACTGACAAAGTTCTCATGAGTTACAAATATCATCTTTCCATGCAGGAATGTAAACAGTTCAATCTTAATAAGTCTCTTATGATTTCTCTTTCCTGTTTAACTCTTCATGTTCCACTGGAATCCTGTATTTGAAAGTCAAATTTTCTGTTTAGCTCTGGTCTTTTCATCAGGAATGCTTGAAAGTCCTCTATTTCACTGAATGACCATTTTTTCCCCTGAAGGATTATACTCAGTTTTGCTGGGTAGGTGATTCTTGGTTGTAATCCTATGTCCTTTGCCCTCCGAATATTATATTCCATGCCCTGTGGTCCTTTAATGTAGAAGCTGCTAAATCTTGTGTTATCCTGATTGTGTTTCCACAGTACTTGAATTGTTTCCTTCTGGCAGCTTGTAAGATTTTCTCCTTGACCTGGGAACTCTGGAATTTGGCTATTATATTCCTAGGAGTTTTCCTTTGGGGATCTCTTTCAGGAGGAGATCTGTGGATTCTTTCAATTTCTATTTTGCTCTCTGGTTCTAAAATATCAGGGCAGTTTTCCTTAATAATTTCTTGAAAGATGATGTCTAGGCTCTTTTTTTGATCATGGCTTTCAGATAGTCCAATAATTTTTAAATTCTCTCTCCTGGATCTATTTTCCAGGTCAGTTGTTTTTCCAATGAGATATTTCACATTGTTTTCTAATTTTTCATTCCTTTAGATTTTTTTTACAGTGTCTTGATTTCTCATAAAGTCACTGTCTTCCAAATACTCTATCCTAATTTTTAAGGAAGTATTTTCTTCAATAATCTTTTGGACTTCCTTTTTCATTTGGCCAATTTTTCTTTTTAGGACATTTTTCTCCTCATTGATTGTTTGGATCTCTTTTGACATTTGGGTTAGGCTATTTTTTAAGGTGTTATTTTCTTCAATATTTTTTTGGGTCTCCTTTAGCAAGCTGTTGACTTGTTTTTCATGATTTTCTTGCATCACTCTCATTTCTCTTACCAGTTTTTCTTCTACTTCCCTTACTTGCTTCTCAAAATCCCTTTTGAGCTCTTCCAAGGCCTGAGACTGATTCATATTTTTCTTGGAGGCTTTGGATGTAGGAGCTTTGATTTTGTTGTCTTCTTCTGGTTGTATATTTTGATCTTCTTTTTCACCAAAGTAAGATAATATAGTCTGACTCTTTTTGTGCTGCTTGCTCATGATCCCAGCCAATATTACTTGAGTTTTAAACTCCCTTGTTAGGGTCAGAGTCTGCTTCCAATGTGGAGAGTGTACTGTCCCAAGCTTCAGGGGTTTGTGTAGCTGTTTTCAGAGATACTTGTAAGGACCTGTAAATTTTCAGTTCTTCCAAGGTGGTATGATAAGGGACGAGGTGTTACTCCTTTCTTGGCCTGTGACTGCAAGTATTCCTTTCTGTCCCATAACTGTGAGGAGAGGTTCCTCTCCACAGCCACTACAAGCTCCACCACATCAGCGTTCCTTCTCACCCCAGCACCGCCGCCCAGACTGTGACCCAGATCCACACACGGGCAAAGCAAGAGATTCCTGCCTCAGCAGTGGCAAAGAGATCCCTGCAGTCCCTCTCTGATCAGCCACTGGATTCCCCCTCAGTCTGTGGGCCAGAAGCTTGGGAAGCAGCTGCCCCACCCGAGGACCATGCTCTGGGGGAATGGAGCTGAGACCCCGCCTTCCTCTCTGACCACCGACAGAAACAGACTTTTCCCACTGACCTTCTAAGTTGTCTTTGGCATTAGTGGATTGAGGATTCTGGAAACCTCCACAGCTGCCTGCGATTCAGTCCTCTGAGGACTGCTCCAGGTTTGCTGCGGCCTGCGTGCCCATGCTGCACTCCCAGCCCGGCACCATACACCTTTCTGATCAATAATCCAGGTTGTCTTGGGCTGGAAGTTTGTTTCACTCTGTCTTTTTGTAGGTTCTTCTGCTTCAGAATTTGTTTAGAGCCATTTTTTATGAGTATTTGAAGGGGTTTGGGGGAGAACTCAAGCAAGTCACTGCTTTCACTCTGCCATCTTGGCTCCGCCCCCCTAGTGTGATATCTTAAGAACCTGCCTTCTGCCCTGTTATTTAATACTTTTTATCAATGACTTAGATGAATGGAAAGATAGCATTCTTATTAAAATTGTAAATGCCCCAAAGCTGGGGAAAATAGTCTGTATGTTATGGAGGAGAATGAGCATCTACAAAGATCTCAAAAGGCTTGAATAATAGGCTGAATCTGAGAAAGTGAAGTTTATCAGAAATAAATGTGAATTCTTACATTTGATTTCAAAATATCTACTTCACAAATAGAAGTTGGAAGAAGTGAGCCTAGACAACATTTGGTAGACTCAAAAGATCTGAGGGTTTTTATACACTATCAGCTTAATACACAAAGTGAATCAAGAGTGTGTGACAAAGTAACCAGGAAAACTATAATCAAAATATAATCATAATCATAATTATAATAATCTGAGTTTACTTACCAACCCCTATGGGCCACTTGGTTGATAGGACATGTGTGTCTGCCGCTTTCCTTTTCCTGCTCTGTCAAACTTGCTGCTAGAAGTCTTTTCATGGGTGAAGGAAATTCTACCATTTGGAGGCTCAGTACACTAGCTCAGGGCTTTCTTTTCTTTTCCCTACTCTATTTTAGATCTCCTTCCCAGTCATCATTTCCACAAAAGGGAAGGTGCCAATAGAAACATCCCAATATCCCTAGGAGGAGCTGTCTCATCTCCATATGTTCAAATCTAAAATTTGACACTTAGTAGTTGTGTGACCTTAAACAAGTCACTTAACCCTGTTTGTCTCTGTGTCTCATTTGTAAAATGAGCCCGAGAACGAAATGGCAAAACATTCTGATGTCTTTGTCTGAGCTAAGAAGCAGCATGGCAGGTGGACAGGAAATGTCAAGAACACCTGGGTTCAAATTTCACCTCAGTCCCTCACTATGTGACACCAGACAAGTTACTTTAACTTGCACCTTTTTATGTATCAAGTTATTCATCTGTAAAAAGTATGGAGTTGGTCTTTAATATTGCTACCAGTTATAAATCAATGAGCCTATGATTAGATGACTTCTACTGCGTCTTTCAGCTCTAAATTTATGACAGTATGACTCTTGTTTTTGTTTTGCTAGGCAATGGGGTTAAATGACTTGCCCAGGGTCACACAGCTAGGAATTGTCAAGTATCTGAGGCTGGATTCAAACTCAGGTCTTCTTGACTTCAGTGCTGGTGCTCTAGCCACATCGCCACCTAACTGCCCCCAACTATGACCCTATCTGTGTGACTTTAGAAACATTATTTTGCTTGACAGACTTAGTTTCCTTAACTATAAAATTAGGAGGTTAGATTACATACTTCTGGTGTCTTTTGTAGTTCTAAATCTATAATCTACATAAAAAAAATAAAAAGTAAACTGTCACCAATATCTGTGAGATTAGTAAATTAATAAATTAATTTTGTTTCAATATTTTGAAAAACTGTTATGTTTTGTTTTTCTTGCTTTTTCAGTGGGGGTTGGAGAAAGAGAGTTAGGAGCTGAAAATAAAATTTAATAATAAAAAGAAAAAATACTGCATGTAATTCATTAAGGTAGGTAATGAAGAATATATCAAGGTAGATAAGGAACAGCCATTGCCCTCAGGAAGTTCCCCAACTATTCAGGGAGTCCAAAACATGCTCAAATAACTAAAATACAAATAATGCAAAGGAGAAATACAAACAAAAGTAGTGTTACTTTTTTTCTCTCCACTCAGAGGAAGGAATTCAGCCCATTATCTTACTTGAAAATCAGAGCCAGACTTTTAAAATCTGTTGTTTTAAGGACTCACTTATCATTTGCTGCCCTGATGACACGTGGCAAGTCATTTAATTTCCCATGGATCAATTTCCTCATCTTTTAAATTAGGAGGTTGCCTTAAAAGACATCTTAGGTCTCTTCTAACTTTAAATACTGTGATTTTAATAAAAGATAGTTGGAGAATTATGTGAAGAGACAATTCTCTCTGGAAAGAGAAACTCATGCTGGATGGACCTAAAGGAAAGCATTCTTTGTCACATTCCAAAAAAGCTTGTCAGCTAGTAGTCAACTGATTCTAAGTATAATATAATTAAGGTATTAGTTCTTAAGAGCTTAGATTTTTTTTCATCTGCTAACTGGGTATGCTTAGAAGTCAAAAAAAAAAAACAAAACCCAACCCAAATCACAACAGCAAAACCTTCTAGTTAGACCCAAAGGAGGCAATGTTATATGTATGATAGGCTGGTGGAAGTAATTTTTAAAGCAATAGTTGATACCAGGCATAATTCTCCAAAAAGCTTAATTAATAAGATTAATATTGAGTACTACATCAATTGGCTATTGCAAAACCTCCAAGGCTATGATACAAACTAACAAGAAGGTTTGCTTCATTACCTTGTTTGCTAGGGGAGGGGTGGGAGCTTTGCTTATGGTCCCTCTCCATTCCCATGTCCTTTTTTTAAAAAAAAAATAGTATTTCATTTTTTCCAATCACATGCAAAGATAGTTTTCAACATTAATATTTTTATGAGATTTTGAGAGTCAAAATTTTCACCCTCCCTCCCTCCCTTCCTTCCCCACTCCCCAAGATGGCAAGCAATCTGATCTAGGTTATACATGTACAATCATGTTAAACATTTCCAATTAGTCATGTTATGAAAGATGAATCAGAAGAAAAGGGAAAAACCATGAGAAAGAAAAAGAAACAACAACAAAGCAAGTGAAAATACCATGCTTCAATCTGCATTCAGGCTCCATAGTTCTTTCTGTGGATGTGGATAGCATTTTCCAGCAGTGGTCTTTTGGAATCATCTAAGATCATTGTATTACCGCGAACAGCTAAGTCAGTCATAGTTGATCATCAAACAATATTGTTGTTACTGTGGAAAATGTTCTCCTGGTTCTGCTCACTTCACTCAGATCGGTTCATGTCTTTTCAGGTTTTTCTGAAATCTACCTGCTCATCATTTCTTATAGCGCAACAGTATTACGTTCAAATACCATAACTTGTTCAGTCATTCCCCAATTGATAGATACCCCCTCAATTTCCAGTTCTTTGCCACTACAAAAAGAGCTGCTATAAATATTTTTGTACATGTGGATCCTTTTCCCTTTTTTATAATCTCTTTGGGATAAATACCTAGTAGCTGTATTGCTAGATCAAAGGGTATGTACATTTTGATTGCCCTTTGAGTAAAGTTGCAAATTGCCCTCCAGAATGGTTGAATCAGTTCACAACACAACACTGAGATACATTGCTATCCCAATTTACCCACATCTTCTCCAACATTTATCATTTTCCTTTTCTGTCATATTAGTCAATCTGATAAGCGTGAGGTGGGATCTCAATTGTTTTAATTTCCATTTCTCAGTCTAATTAATAGTGATTTAGAGCATTTTTTCACATGATTATAGATATCTTTAATTTCTTTATCTGAATACTGCCTGTTCATGTCCTTTTACCCTTTATACACTAGAGAATGGCTTGTATTCTTATAAATTTGATTCAGTTCTGTATATATTTTAGAAATAAGGCCTTTATCAGAAACACTGGCTGTAAAGAAAGATTATTTTCTAGCTTTGTGCTTTCCTTCTAATCTTGGTTGTACTGGTTTTGTCTATGCAAAAACTTTTTAATTTAATGTAATCAAAATAATCCATTTTGCATTTCATGATGCTCTCTATCTCCTATTTGGTCATAAATTCCTCCCTTCTCCATAGATCTGACTGCTAAACTGTTCCTTGCTCTCCTAATTTGCTTATGGTATCACCCTTTATGTCTAAATCATGAACCCATTTTGACTTTATCTTGGTATACATTGTAAGATGTCCCCATGTCCCCATTGTAAGATGAGTCTTCCTGACTGCAGACCTGGCATTCTATTCACTGTACCACCTAGTTGTCCAGTTTTAAAATTGTTTTTTAATTTGAATCTGTGTAAAAGCTTTGAACACGTTATATGCCTGTGAGTGTGTGTGTGTGTGTGTGTGTGTGTGTGTGTGTACTATCTGCTGTTGTATTTGTAGAGATAGAAATATGTGGTTTAGAAAAGAAACTGAAGACCAGGAAAACCAAATCAAGTCTGATCAGAATTTTGTCTGATCAGATAGACTTATGGTAAAGAATGAGACATTTTTTGAACATTGTCAGTGAAGGAATTTGTTTTACTAGATTATGAAACTATATTAAAAGGTTATTATTTTTTTTTTGCTGGAAGAGAAGTAGGATGAAGAAAAAAACATATTTTAATTAAAAATAAATTTTTAAAAGCTAAAAATTTAATCATTGTATTGGTGGGGGAGGAAGCTGGGTTGAGTGATTTGCCCAGGATCACACAGCTAGTAAGTGTCTGAGGCCATATTTGAACTCAGTTCTTTCTGACTCAAGGGCTAGCTCTACCCACTGTACTACCTGTCTGCTGGAAGCCAAAAATTTAAATGAGGAGGTAGATAAGATTTTGTTTTTAGTGTCAAAAATTAAATTTTTTTAAAAATAGTCAAATACAACAGAGGTACTAATTTTAAAAAGTTAGTTGTGGGTCTTTCAAACTTAAGACTCATAATTGGTTGGCTTTATCATAAGATCATAGGTTTAGAAATGGTGGGAGATTCTGAAGTCAACTATTTTACCATCTTCTTTTCGCAGATGACAAACTGAGGCCCAGAGAAACTGTCTTAGCCCAAGATCATTCAGTATTAGGTAATATAACCCCTATCTTTTGATTCCAGATCCTCTTTCCACTTGTGAACCCTGAATCCCATGAACCCCATGAACACCAATTTGAAACAGAGTCTGCTCTAAGAAAGAGACAAACACAATTGGAATACATATGCCCACAGTTTAATTTCTCAAAGTGGCTTGACATGCATTGTATGGGAGTTCAGTCCAAAACTGGGCCCCCACCGGCTCAGTTTGGGATTTGGGAGAACAACATTATATGCCCTTCAAAGAGTAGGTGTTCAGAAGGGGGAAACCAATCATACTAAGAGGTGGGTGGGTTCTTTAGATCACTCAGTGCACTGGGGCCTACATGGCTGGTCATCAAAGGAAATGCCACCCCCAATCTTAGAATTGTCTCCACCCAAACCTGAGTAGATAAAATCAGTTCAGGCCTATGTTGGAGTTTGACCAAGATAAGAATATTCAATGCAATCTCATTATCAGAGATGTCCTGAAGTTCTGAAGAACTTTGAAGCAGAAGATTGGCAGGGGGGAGCTTTGAGTCTCCAGGACACAGATAACCAAGAGAAATCATTTTTTATGCACTATGCCATGTTTCCATTTTGACTATTAAAAGTATTTTTAAATGTCCATCTTAATGATGCCACACCTCTAAAACTTCACCAAATTTGGATTTGTCTCTTATAGTAAGGAATATTCCCTAGTTGGACAGAATTTTACCAATGTGTTTGACAGAAGAAAATGTGCTTTTGAAGGTCTTCCTCAGAAAATGTTCCTGTATTAGACTAAAAATCTGATCAAAACTCAGGCAATGGTGAAGAGGTCTAGGTTTTGGGGTGCTGGGAACCCCAAGATTGTGACACCAAGCCCTGCCTGAAAGTATTCAACTCAAAACTTCCAGCCAGAGGAAAAGATTATTAGCGATAAATCACATAGGCCAGGTGAAGCCCGTAAGGACGAGCGGGCATGAGAAAGTCTCAGCCATTTGGGCATGAGATTCTCAGCCCTGAATGGAGGCCAGGGTAGATCTTATATAACAAAGTGACTTTGGGTGACCAGAGAAGGGTCTGGGAAAATGGTCTGGGAAAAGGGTCTGGGTGAGAATTCTGATTGGAATGTCTAAGACATTGAATAGACAGTGGGAATGGATAATAAAGGAACTGAAAGGTATCTGAATGAGATCAAAAAGGTGGGGCTAGGGCTTTCAAAGGGAAATAAGGGTAGTTGACAAGCAGAGTTGATAAGGAACCTAAAATGGGAGCCAGATTCCTTTTTAGGGTGAGGGGCAAAGGCATATCTGAATAAGATTGAAAGGTAAGCTAAGGCTTTCAAAGGGAGATAAGGGGCTAGGGCCTGTGGACAAATGGGAGCCACATTCCCTTTGGGTCAAGGGGCAAAGACCTCAGCTTGGGCCACACCCATCAGTGGTATACTAGAGTCAGCTCAAACTGACTCATGAAAGCTAATTGTTAAATTTTCAGTATAAGCATCTCAGAAATCTGTAAATGCTACAAATCAGAAATCAATTACTTGTTTTGTGACTGCCTAGATTTAAGAAAATGATAGAGAAAATATTAGTAATGCAGATTTAACCTAAAAGTGTGATGTACGCACTTTTTTTTTAGGAGAGACTCCAGTAGTTCCTCCCACCCCCAACAACAAATATAGGAGTCAGGACAAGCCAGATTATATAAAGAAGCAAGCAACACAGTAGAAGAGACAGGAAAGGGTGGCACGTGCTAAACAACTTTGATTTCTACATTCCTCCAGAATTTAATGATTGGCCAGGATCCTGAGTCCAAGAGACCTGGGAATCTTGGTGTCCCTCAAGACTACTAGCCTGGCTTCTAACCCAGTCTAGGCAGCTATTATTGAGGGGAGTAACCCCTGTAAGGAAGGGGCCCACTATCCCTGCTATCAACAGTATCAATCTCAGACCAGCTACCACAGATGATCATGGAGTGGGTCAAGTTCCACCTTGCCATCTGACCTTTCTGACAGACCATCAACGCTGCTTCAAGCCTAAGCCACATTTCTATATTCTAGGGAAGTAAATATCATGGATGTGCTATATAGCTCCTGTCTCCTCAGTGTCCACAGCTACTTAAGACAAGAAAAGAAATTTCTTGCCACCAAAGTTCTTGGCATTGTCATGGTTCCTCACCAGAAACCAATGTGTTTTTATTAATGGAAATGAAATTGAAGATTATTTATAAGACACTACATGCCTACCTGACTTAAATTGTTTGAGCTCTTAAAGGCTCAATGTACTGGTGCTACTTCACAAGATCAGCAACTGCTTTTTCCAGGGCCACACCTTCTGAGCCCTTCCCTCTTAGGTATTCTTAAGCAATACCTGAAGGTTTGCAGAATGAGAGACTCTAACATCACAACATCATATTTCAATTTCTGGAAGATTTCAATGTGTAAAATATTTCCAGATTTTTTTAATTAAAGCATTGAAATAATGTGTTTTTTCAATGTTCTTCATTTAAATGAGATATTTGTAAAATACTTAGCACAGTGTCTGATACATTTATTATTCAGTCATTTTTCAGTTGTGTCCAATTCTTTGTTTGTCACATAACTTTAAAGTATTTGTCACATATTTGTCAAATACTTTAAAAATGCTTGTTCCTTTCCCTCTTCCCTTTTATTTTACCCAATATAGCATTTTTTGCAAAAGCTAATTTCAGTACAAATGTTAATTATATTTGTCAACTTTAATTTTAGAGTGGTACACTCTTAAAATGTTGATGTTTGTCTGCAAAATTCCATAGTAAGAGGGTAGAAGTCCTGGTGGTTAATGAGCTGAACATGCGTCAACAATGTATTATGATAGTTTTAAAATCAAGTGAAAAGCTAGGGGCAGAGTATGTATGAAGCAGCAGGCACCACTTTTCTTCTGCTCAGTACAGCATAGACTGATTAGGTAACTTGATACATGGCTATGTTCATTTCTAGACTGTGATAAAGGGGGATATACACAACTTGGACAGGGCTTAGAAAAGAACAACCAGTTAATGCCTCAAAACAAAACTCAGTATGACCTTAGGCAAGTCACAATTCTCCTTGGGCTCAGTGTTCTTATTTGTAAAATAAAGGGATTTCATTAGATGACCTCCAATGTCATTTCTAAGGTTCATATTTCACTATATATTAAATGATGCATACCATAAGAGAGAAACTTTTAACTTTATTTGACTCATGAAGTCTTTATAATCTTGTGAATTCTATGGAATTCACAGAATGTTTTTAAATGCATATAATAAAATACATGGGATCATAGAGGAAATCAGTTGCATTGAAATGTAATTATAAAGTACCACCTCCATGGATCTCATGAGGATGGGATCTAGACCCCAAAAAAGGAAAAACCCTGGACTTTCTACATGGCCAAATCTCTGGTTTTCCCCTAAGGCTATAATCCCATCAACTGGTCTTTCATTATGGACCTCCCTGTAGCCCCCAGCCATTTCCCACCCTTAATCTTACCTCAGCTCCATTCTCCCTTGGTCCAGGTCCAGGAGTTCTGTTCATCCCAGCTTACTGGCCACTCCCATTCAGATCTTCCTTATATCCCTCCTCCATTCACCTCAAACTACTTGGCCACTCCTAGATCCCTCCCACAGTCGTTCTGTATAGAAGATCCATCTTGTCTCCATTAAGGTGCTTAGATTCTTACAATCTAGCTAATAGCTCACTAACATTTAGACCCCTTAAGAATCTGCCCAATATGGCAGATGTTCAAATAAATCTTGTCTCTACCTGAAAGAAGGCTTGGGTCCCATTCTTTTGGGCAGGACTTGTGTATTGGGATTTTAGGGTCCCAGCACCCCTAAACCCATAAACCTCATCAGATTCAGATAAAAAATCACTGCTAGAGGGGACATAAGAAAAACATTTGACTTACTGTCACAGATTTAGAGCTAAAAGACAATTTAGAGGTCATTTAGTTCAATCCTCTAATTTTGCCAATTAGGAAAATAATATAGCTAATATGTGTCAGAACCCAGAATTGGAAGCAGATTCTTTGACTTGATATCCAGCATGTCATTTATGTGGTCCTCAAATTCAAGGACCATTTAGTAAATGGAAGGAGACCAGCCTGAGGCATATGCAATATTTAAGGAATAATATCCTATAAAAAAATTCAACAAATTCTTTATACAAAGGTATGAAAAGCTAGAATTATTTTTCTAAAGATTAAGAGGCTGTGTAGTAAGTTAATAATGTTTTTCAAAAGCATGGAGTACCCTTATAGAGATGATGATTACCAGCTCTTCTACATCTCCACTAATACATCTCCATTAAGGACAAATAGAAATAAGCTTTAAATGTGGCTTCACAATAGATAGTAATCTTTAAACAACTACACGCAGGCCTTAGGAAATAAGACAGCATTTCCTACCATCAAATGTTAACAATGAAATGGGTTACCAGGGAAATTTGAATCTTTTTTCTAGAGATTTTTAAAACCACTAACTTTAGGCTTTGTAGACTTATTCAGTTAAGTCCTTTTCTTTTACGGAGTTTCCTCAGACTATTCCATTCCTTGCTGCTCTCTTCCTTCACAAATCTCCCTTTGAACAAATAGCAAGAACCTCATACTTGTATTTCCAATGCACTTTAATTCTTTCCTGTAGTCTTTCCTGTAGTTTACTTCTGTCTTTCTCGATGGACTTCAAATTCCTTGAGGGTAGGATCTATGCCTTATCCTTTTATGTTGCCCATAATGCAAACTGTTATGCAAAGATTTCTAACAAGAATTTGGAATAAATAAATCCTAGCTAAATCCTGGCTTTCATCTAGTACTCTTAAACGGAAATTCTAATATCTTTAGAATGTTCTTTCAAGGAGGCAAAGCCAAGATGGCAGAGTGAAAGCACTTACTTGTTTGAACTCTCTCCCAAACCCTACAAATACCTGTAAAGAAGATGGCTCTAAAATTCTATAGCAGCAGAACCCACAAAAAGACAGAGTGAAACAAATTTCTAGCCCAAGACAGCCTAGATGTTTGATCATAGCAGTATATCACACCAGGTGGGGAGAGGAGTGCAGTTTGACATAGGCGTGCAGGCAAAACAGGCCTCAGCGAACCTGGAGGAAGCCTCAGAGGACTGAATCACAGGCAGCTGTGGAGGTTTCCAAACTTCTCAACCCATGAACACCAAAGACAACTTAGAAGGGCAGTGGGAAAGGTCTGTGACTAAGGTGAGAGAGAGAAGCTAGGAAGTGGCCGTGGCTGGATTTGAAACTCCTGACTCCAGACCCAGCTCTCTGTCCTCTATGCCACCTAGTTGCCCCATCTAATAATTATTAAATAAATAATTATCATGGCATACACTGGTTCCAGGCCTAGACAATATGGGTTAATATCTCTCGTCTAGTGCTTAATACCTATATGACCGTCACCTTGCTAGGAAATGAGAAGTTTGGACTAGATGTCCCTGAGGTCTCTTCCCATAACCCTACATCTGCAATGTTATGATCATAGACCTTACTCTAAAATCCAAGGTTAGCTCAGTATGTTAAGTTTCAGGTTGCCTGGGTTGCAAGTTTTTCTCCGACAGTAATTTATGATATTCATTTTGATATGATCAATCTATACATTGACTCTTCCATAAGCTACCCAAGAAGCATCCTGCTCATTCATGGTACTAAGATATGATGTTCAGATTTCCTAATGAATGAATCTGCTTCCCTTTACTCATTCAATGACATTGCTTACAACTGTACATTTTCACCTTTGCATGTGACAAATTGCCTTCTCAAAAGAAAAATAAATCACAGTGCCCAGAAACTGGCACTGTGGAGAACATTTTCTGTGTGTATTGGTTTGAAATCCACAGGGCTTTCTCTTCCATCACTTCTGTAGTATGTGCCAGAACTTTACTTCCATGTTAATGTCTTTATAATATCTCTCTATATATATCTTTCTCTCCCTGGATCTTTTTTTCCAGATGAACTAGGATCAGAATGCAGCCAGTGATGTGTCTTGTTTCTGCTCAAGCAAAGCCCTGATCAACTCATCTTTCTCATCACTCCTATCCTGAAGTCTGGCTGACAAAGTTAATTATGTCAGTGTTAGCCTTGTGGGCTGCAAAACATGGCACATGGTATTCAACACAGATTCCATTTACCCTCTAATCTGTACTTATCAAGTCACAAATATGACTGTGAAAATGACATCTTTTTTTATTCTCCAAGCAATCTGTTTCCCTGTGTGTCTTCAAGTCATAGCTTCTTCCTTTCTTTTCAAAATGAAGTTTTTACTGCTATTCACACTACAGAGACAATAACGTGATGAATGGTTGAGCTAGATTCCCTTCTGCCATCTACCCAATTGTCAGCTAAAGCTCTCATTGAAAAATTTGTATCATTGGTGATAAGGAAGAAGGAAAAGGATCACAGCTTGTTTTTTTTTCCTCATCTCATATCCAGGCTCTACCATTGGAACTTGGGGGGAAAGTGAGCTTAACTTTCAGGCATAATGAAAAGTCCTTTAGAAACAGTACATATTAAAACACATGGTAGCACTGTTATGAAGGCTTTCTTCAGAACAGAACCACAATTGATATTAGTGCTGAAGGAATCATGCTGTACTGTGTTAAAACAATTTTGTTATCATTTCAGGAATCTTCATTCTTAAGACCTTCCTGAATTTCTAGGGTAGATCAAAGGTTAAATGATCCTTGAGCAATAAGTATTGACACTATGAAGGCAGATTATATAGTCCCAATGTCCATAGACAATTAGCTATTGCTAATAACTGGAAGGGCCAGTGAGACAATTGTTGAGGAAAGTAACTAGAGACAGTCACTTTTCATTACTTTTAGCCTCACACTTTACTGAACAAGTAATGAAAATGCATTCTATTTGTGGGTGTGCATTTGGAGCTCTGTCTACAGATTACACATGTAGATATGAAACAATTATTCAGATCATTGGATCATAGCTGTAGAACATGAGACCCATAGTTAGAGATATCACCCAATACAACTTCCTCATTTTATAGAAAAGAAAGCTGAAAATCGGAAGTCCAATAAGGTTAAAGTCACATAGGCAATAAATAAGTAGAAGAGGCAGAACTTGAACTACCTTCTTTTTGACTTTGATTGCATTGTTCTTTCCACTGGATCACACATCCTCCCCTTCAGGCAAGTATTAGTGACTTGAATTATCTAATAATTCTCTTATGACAAACCTTAATTTTAACATTTTTATCAAGTGTTTATTGAACTGTAGGCTTTATTTATTTCATTCTGAGTGTTAGAAATTAAAAATTGGTAGTAGAAGTCTAAATCTCTTCTATTTTTAATGTGTTGAAGTTTAACAGGAACATGGCATTGTAATGGCATCCATAAGCAGGATTATTTTGAGAGGTTGAATTTACCCTTTAAATAATATTAATAATACTAAAACAAAGCATTTTATAGAGAAATTAGAAATTTCTGGTGCATGTCTTCAACTTATTAAGATTTCCTTTTTGGAAAATATTTACTACATTGAGTTACAGCTAAATTAAATATGGTGAATGGATCTCTCCTAAGGGGACAAACTAAATTAAACCAGGAAGGGACCAGATCTAATTGTATTGCATTTTGTATAATCAAGCAGCAGGAATTCTTAGTCTGTGGTGGTGTTTTTGCTTTGGTAACACTTATGATTTGTCTGCATGGATAATGTTTTTGAATTTTCTAAGGGGAAAAGACAATAAACATTGAAAACTAGAGAATTCTTAAAGACAATTTATTTTTGTCCGGATTTGTTATATAAAAGATATTCCACAGCCTAAATGAACCAACACTCTAAGACATCTCTTTAACAAAAGCCTTTCCCAAAAAAGGGTGAGGAAGTGTTTTTTTCTCTATTTGAGCTGTCTGGACTTTTTTATCCACATTTTTCGTTATGTGAATACATTGATTTTTACTTAGGTTTCCAGTGTTATAGGTATGAATACCTATATAATCGAAAAAAAGGATTTTTGTTGTTATTTCAGCCAGCTTTTGTGGTTTCTTTAGTATAAGGGAGTTCCTATTGTGAAAAATACATCTGCCATTGCAAATCAATACCTTATCTATTTTCATAGTCTTAGAGAGTTCCATGGGGCACTGGAAGGTTAAGTGAGTTACACATGTTGTTATTGCTTGTCCTTCATTCTCAAACAGGACCATGGCATCAGAAAGGTGATGTCATGACTTGCAAAGGAATTGGATTTAAGTGAGGGAGGGCTGTGCAAAGTCACTCTCTCTTCCAGAGCCATCCTGGTGCAGTGGCAAGATATAAATCAGGATAACTAGAGATGGTTCCATTGTAGTGGGAGACCTCAGGCTTTTTAAACTAAGGTCTTTCCCAGGCCTCAGCTTGATTGAGGCAATGCTCATTCAGTAATTAAGGCTAGGAGCACATGAATTAATTAGACAAAAAATGGCCTCTTTTACCTAGTTAAAAAAAATCCATCTTGGAGGGGAAGACACTCAGGGTTTCTACGCAAAACAATAGTATGTTAGGGGCAGAATTTGAACTCAGATGTAAGGTCAGTTCCTACTCCAGGACAAACTGCTTCTAAGCTTGTATTGTGAAAATTCAGAATTAACCTATATCATTCAATTAGAAAAATTAAAAAAAAAACTTTATTCATAAGAAATCTATTCCTTTTCACGTTTTCAAAATTAGGTTTTTGTTTGTTTGTTTTGTTTTGTTTTTGGTCAACTCTAAGTTCCATTGACCTTTGCATGATTGCTTTTACTCTAGAGAATGAGCTTATCAACATCTCCTTCTGAGCAGTCCTTTTTGGAAAGGTTACTATAATTACACAAAGAATGGCCTAACTTGCCCACTTCGCTTCCTGTCTGCCAGAGATTAAGTTCTCAAGGACCAAATAGAAATAAGCAGAACACTAGCAAAATCAACATTTGTAATGTCAATCCTTATTATCATCTAAAACCATGCTGTGTATAGTGCAGTTGTTTGCAAAAAATCTTAATGGCTAAGCTTACTAAACATAGCCCATTTAGGAAGCTTCATGGTTCAATAGAAGAAGTACTAGATTTAAAGTCAGAGAATCTGGATTTAAATCACAACTTGTTACTTAGAACCAGTCGTGTGTAGGTAAATGTCTAGCAGCTGGCTCTTTAGGGGAAAAAAAAACACACTACAAAATTTAAAGTTCAATTTGCATTATTAACATTATTCTACATCACTATCTTAAATCAAGACAATGAACCAAACAATAAACCAAACCCTGATTTTTAGTGTTTGTTCACATTGAAAATTAAAAATTGGCTGTCATTACCCGAACTGGCTCTGATGAAGATGGGATCTAGAACCCAAAAAGGAAAAACCCTTGACTTTTCCACAAGGCCAAATCTCTGGCATTAGCCTGAGGCTATAATCCCATCAACTGGCCTTTCATTGTGGCTACACCCAATCTCTGTTACCCTTAACCTAGCCTGGCCCTCCATTGTCTTACCTCCATATGGCACTTGGCCACTTCCCATCCTTAATCCTAGCTAGGCTTCATTCTCCCTTGGCCACATCCTCCAAGTCCCTGGCATTCTATTACTTCACAGTTCCCCTCCCCCCAGACTACTTGGCCACTCCTAGATTTCTCCCCACAGTCTTTCTGTATATAAGGTCCATCTTGTCTCCATTAAGGTGCTCAGACTCTTAAAATCTAGCCAATAGCTTACTAATGTTTAGGTTCCTTAAGAGACTGGCTAATATGGCAGATCCTTAATAAACCTTGTCTTTGGCTGAAAGAAGGGTTGAGTTGAATTCCTTTGGACAGGACCCACGTATTGTGATTTTGAGGTCCCAGCATCTCTTAACCTCTAGACCTCATCACCTCTAGCACATTCTTGCTTACAACCCACCTGACATTGGATAGGTCTTTAATCTCTCCAGGTTTCCATTTCCTCATTTGTAAAATGAAGGTCTCAGATTAGATTATCTTTAGGTCCATTTATACTCTAAATCCCATGAGAAAATGTTTTTTTTTCTTTCCATTTAGTCATGGTTGGATTTTATCACCATGCTTAGAAAAACTGACAAAATACAAATACAAATAAATGAACTGCTAAGACCTTTAATAATTAGAGAGTTTAAACTTCACAAAATTAAAAAACTTCAATAAGTCAACTGTTAAGGAGTTCCTCAGTTTAATTTTACTATTCAGGCAAAGAAAGAGGAAGCATGCTTCATCATTTCAGAACAGTAATACAATAGAACAGTACAAAACAAATATGCTGAATCAGAAAGGAGGATGTTAGCTCTATAGAACGAGATGTGGAAGCAAATGGGAACCATCTTCAAGGGCTGTCATGTAGAAAAGCAAGTGATTTAACTGGGAATTTAATGAAATAGAGCCAAGAGGCAAAATGGAGGTTGGGGAGTTGGAGGGCAGGAAACAGCAAGGTATAAAGATGAAAAGGAAAGGAACAGAGGTTTGAGCTCTTTCTCTAAGTTATCCAAAAACTATCTCAACTGGAGCATTAGGGGATACAAGAAAAAAAATGTTATTGATTTAAAAAATATTTTTATAAACTCTCCAAGTAGTGTAAAAAACTGAGTAGCTAAGTATTACAGTGGCCAGGCTTAGAGTAAGGAAGACTCATCTCTCCAAATTCAAATTTGCCTTCAGATATTTACTAGCTGTGTGACCTTGGGCAAGTCACTTAACCCTGTTTGCCTCAGTTTTCTTATCTGTAAAATGAGCTGGAGAAGGAAATGGCAAACATCTTTAGCATCTTTGCCAAGAAAAACCCAAATGGGGTAACAAAGAATCCAATAGGACTGAAACAATTGAACAACAACAAAGTCAATAAACACAAAATTTACCCCCTGGAAACAAATAAATTAAAACAGTAGCATTAGGGAGAAAAGGTTTAGTTAGCTGGACAACATGTAAAGCATGTTTACTATTCAAATAACTCTGTCCAAACTGGCTACAGAGTGTAGGGTGGAGGAGAGGCATAAACTAAAGGAAAGTCTTATAACTAGGGCCATCTGAAGTGGAGACCAGTTGAGAAAGGGTGGCTTTGTTCATGTGAAGGTAATGGTGGTGGTACTGAGGTGATCTGAGAGGGAATAACAAAATTTTTGCTTACCTAAATATCTTTAACCTTTTCATTGATTAAAGCTCGTGATTAGAATTCAGCATCACAGAATCTGAGAGTTGGACTTCAGGAGCCATGTCAAGCTACCCATTCAAAACAAGAAGTCCCAGAGGTGGAACCAAGATAGCGGAGAGAAGAAAGGAAGTTGCCTGAACTTTCCCCAGTTTCCCTCTGAAACAATGTTAAATTAACCTCTACATGGATTACAGAGTGACAGAACCCACAAAAACACAGAGCAAAACAATTTCCTATCTTAAGATAACTTAGAAAGACTTCAGGAAAGTCTGCCTTACATGGGTAAAAGGGGAGTGCAGCCCAATACAAATGGCTTGGAAGCAAGTCAGTGGGAAGGTCTTAGCCACAGCAAAGATTAGCTACAAAGTCCTCTCAGACTTGGCTCAGTAGGCCAGCAATGATGCCTCCAGCCCCAGTGAAGAGGCAAATTATGAGCCCCAGAACCCCAGCACAACATGCTCAACTAGGGCAGGACACCCTCAGCACAGTGGGCAAGATGCAAGCACCTGAGGGCCTGGCATGGAAAGATCAGGCCTCTGTACCTTAGCATAAGAAGCTTGGGATAGTGTCCCTAGTGCCCCAGGAGCACAGCTCAACTTTAAAAGTCACAAATAGGCTGAAAAATGAGTAAGAAACATAAAAGAGCCCTTGACAATTGAAAGCTACTATGGTGGCAGGGAAGATCAAAACACAAACTCAGGAGAGGAAAACTTCAAAATGCCTACATGTGAAACCTCAAAGGGGAATATGAATTGGTCTCAAGATCAAAAAGACCTTTTAGAAGACCTCAAAAAGTATCTTAAAAATCAAATAAGAGAGATAGAAAAAAATTTGGGAACATAAATGTGAGTTATACAGGAGAATTATGAAAAAAGAGTCAACAGCTTTGAAAAGGAAGCACAAAAATTGACTGAAGAAAGAAGCTCCTTAAAAATAGAATTGGTCAAATGGAAAAAAAATCCATTGAAGAAAACAAACTCCTTTAAAACTGAAATTGGCAAAATGGAAAAAAAGGTAAAAAAGCTAGCTGAAGAAAATAATTCCTTAAAATTAGAATTGGGTAAGTAGAAGCTAATGACTCTGAGACATCAAGAATCAGTCAAACAAAATTTTTAAAAAATGAAAAAAAATAAAAGAAAATGTAAAATATCTCATTGGAAAAACCATCTGTAAAGAAATTATCAAGGAAAATTACTCGGATGTCCTGGAACTAGAGTATAAAAAAAATTGCATTGAAAGAATCCACTGATCACCTCTTGAAAGAGATCCCAAAATGAAAACTCCAAGGAATATTGTAGCCAAATTCCATAATTATCAGTTCAAGGAGAAAATAATGCAAGCAGCCAGAAAGAAACAATTGAAATATCAAGGAGCCACAGAGAGGATGACACAGGACATACCAGCTTCTACATTAAAGGATGTGAAGTCTTGGAATATGATATTCTGGAAGGCGAAGGAGCTTGGATTGCAACCAAGATTCAACTATCCAGCAAAATTAGGCATATCTTTCAGGGGAGGAGATGGATATTCAATGAAATAGGGGACTTCCAAACTTTCTTGAAAAAAAACCTGAGTTCAACAGAAAATTTGATCTTCCAGTATAAGACTTAAGTGAAGTACAAAAAGGTAAACAGGAAAGAAAAAGATATAATTTAATAAAATTAAGCTGTTTACATCTTTACAAAGGAAGATAATACTTATAACTCTTGAGAACTATATCTCTATTAGATCAGTTAGAAGTATACATAGACAGAGGGGATGGTTGACTTTGAAGTGATGATATAAAAAAAATTAAGGGGTGAACAAAAAAGGATTGTACTGGGAAAAGAAGAATGGGAAAGGCAGAATTGGGTAAATTATATCACATAAAGAAACACAAAAACTTATTATAGTATAGAGAAAGAAGGGAAGGGATGAACATTGCTTTAACCTTATTCTCATCAAATTTGGCTCAAAGAGGAAATAACATACATGCTCAGATGGATACAGAAATTTATCTTTCCTTATAGGGAAGTAGGAGGGGAAAGAGGAAAGAAAAGGAAAAAGAAGGGGGTCATGAAAGAAGGGAGGGAAATAGTAGAAAGGGAAAGGGGAAAGAAAAGTGAGGGGCTGATAGAAAGTTGGGTAGATTGAGGGAGGTAATGCACAGAAACAAAATTCTGGTGAGGAAGGGTGGAGTGAAAGGTGAGAAAAAAGTATAAAGGATGGGGAATACAATGTAGGGAAATACACAAGTAGTAATTATGATTATGAATGTGAATGGGATGAACTCTCCCATAAAATGGAAGTGGATAACATAGTGGATAAAAAAAACAGAATCCTGCAATTTATTGTTTACAAAAGAACACATTTGAAGAAGAGAGACACCTATGGAGTAAAGGTGAAAGGCTAGAGAAGAATATATTATCCTTCAGCTGAAGAAAAAAAAAAACAATAGAACTAGCAATCCTTATCTCAGTCCAAGCAAAAGCAAAAAGAGATCTAATTAAGAGAGATAAAAAAAAGAAACTACATCTTGCTAAATGGCACCAAAGACAGTGAAGTAATACCAATACTAAACATATATGCACCAAGTGAGATAGCATCCAAGTTCTTAGAGGACAAGTTAAGTGAGATATGGGAAGAAAGAGCAAAATTATATTAGTGGGGGATCTCAACCTCCCCCTCTTAGACATAGATAAATCTAACCATGAAATAAATAAGAAAAAGTTAAGGAGGTGAATAGAATATTTGAAAAGTTAGACATCTAGACCTCAGGGGAAAATTGAATGGGGATAGAAAGGAATATACCTTTTTCTCAATGGTACATGGAATCTGCACATAAATTAGCCATGTATTAGGACATAAAAACCACTCAACCCAATGCAGAAAGGCAGAGATATTAAATGCATCCTTTTCTGATCATGATGTAATAAAAATTATGGGTAATAAATGGCCATGGAAATCTAGGCTAAAAACTATTAGAAACTAAACAATCTAATCCTAAAGAATGAGTGGGTCAAACAGCAAATCATAGAAACAATCAATAACTTCAGCCAAGAGAATGACAATAATGAGACAATATACCAAAATTTATGGGATGCAACCAAAGTAGTGTGTAGGGGAAATTTTATATCACTAGATGCTTACATTAATAAAACAGAGAAGAAGGAGATCAGTGAATTGGGCACAAAAACTACAAAATCTGGAAAATAAAAAATTTAAAATCCCAATTAAATACCAAATTGGAAATTCTGAAAATCAAAGGAGATATCAGGAAAATTGAAAATATTAAAGCTATTGAACTAATAAACAAAACTAAGAGCTCGTTTTATGACAAAGCAATAAAATAGATAACCCTTTGGTTAATCTGATTTAAAAAAAGAAAGAAAGATGAAAACCAAATTACAAGTATTGTCAATGAAAAGGGTGAATTCACCACCAATGAAGAAAAAATTAAACAATAATTAGGGACTATGTTGCCCAACTTTATGCCAATAAATCTGACAATCTAAGTGACATGGATGAATTATTACAAAAAATAGAAGTGGTACAGATTAACAGAACATGAAATAAAATACTTAACCCCATTTCAGAAAAAGAAATTGAGCAAACCATCAATGAACTCTCTAAGAAAAAAATCTCCAGAGCCAGATGGATTTACAAGTGAATTCTACCGAACATTTAAAGAACAATTAATTTGAATACTATGCAAACTATTTGGGAAAAGAGGCAAAGGAGTCTTACCAAATTGCTTTTATGACATAAATATGGTGCTGATGCCTAAACCAAGAAAAGCCAAAGCAGAAAAAGAAAATTATAAACCAATTTTCCTAAGGATTATTGATGCAAAAAATTTAAATAAAACATTAGTGAAAGGATTACAGCAATTAATCATGAAGATATTACACTATGTCCAGGTGAAATTTATACCAGGATTGTAAAGCTGGTTCAATGTTAGGAAAACTGTCAGAATAATTGTCAATATCAATAAGAAAACTAACAGAAATCATATGATTATCTCAATAGATGCAAAAAAGATTTGGACAAAATACGGCATCCAAATACTTGAGAGCATAGGAATAAATGGGGTTTTCCTTAAAATGATAAGCAGTAACTATCTAAAATCATTAGCAAGCATTGTATGTAATGCTGATAAGCTATAAGCCTTCCCAGTAAGATCAGGGGTAAAAGAAGGATGCTTGTTATCACCACCATTATTCAATATTGTAATAGAAATGTTAGCATTAGCAATAATAGAAGAAATTTTAATTGAAGAAATTAGACTAGCAATGAAGAAACAAAAGTATCACTCTTTGTAAATGATATGATGGTATACTTAGAAAATCCTAGAGATGCAACTAAAAAACTACATGAAATAATTAACAGCTTTAGCAAAGTTACAAGATATAAAAATAAACTCACATAAGTCAATGGCAATTCTATATACTACCAACAAAGCCCCACAGCAAGTTATAGAAAGAGAAATTCCATTTAAAGTAACTGTAGACAATATAAATTATTTGGGAGTCTACTTGCCAAGACAAACCCAGGAACTACATGAACACAATTACAAAATTCTTTTCACACAAATATGATCAGATCTGAAAAACTGGAAAAAAAAATCAGTTGCCCATGGGTAGGTAGAACTAACATTAAAATTTCAATTTTACCTAAGTTAATTTACTTGTTCAGTGCCATACCAATCAAACTACCAAAAATATTTTATAGAGCTAGGAAAAATAATAACAAAATCCATCTGGAAGAACAAAAGGTCCAGAATATCAAGGGAATTAATAAAAAGAAATGCAAAACAATGTGACCTAGCTGTTCCAGATCTTAAACTACATTATACAGCCACAATCATCAAAACTATTTAGTACTAGCTAAGGAATAGAGTGGTGGATCAGTGGAATAGGTTAGGTATACAAGACACAATAGTCAATGGCTATAGTAATCTACTGTTTGATAAACCCAAAGACTCCAGCTTCTGGGGTAAGAACTCACTATTTGACAAAATCTGCTGGGAAAACTGGAAAATAGGGTGGCAGAAACTAGGAATAGATCATTTCATACCACATACCAAGATAAGATTGAAATGGGTGCATGATTTAGACATAAGGGATGATACCATAAGCAAATTAGGAGAGGAAGAAATAGTTTACCTGTCAGATCTATGGAAAAGGGAAGAATTTGTGACCAAATAAGAGATAGAGAACATGATGAAATGCAAAGTGGATGAATTTGATTGCATTAAATTAAAAAGGTTTTGCACAAACAAAACCAACACAACTAAAATGGGAAGGAAAGCAAAAAGCTGGGAAACAATTTTTACAGCTAGTTTTTCTGATGAGACCTCATTTCTAAAATACATAGAGAACAGAGTCAAATTTATAAGAATACAAGTCATTCCCCAATTAATGAATGGTCAAAGGATATGAACAGGCAGTTTTCAGAGGAAGAAATCAAAGCTATCTAGAATCATATGAAAAAAAATGCTCTAAATCACTATTGATTAGACTGAGAAATGCAAATTAAAACAACTGAGGTAGCACCTCACACCTATGAGATTTGCTAATATGACACAAAAGGAAAAGAATAAATGTTGGAGATGTGGGAAAATTGGAACACTAATGAATTGTTTTTTGTGAATTGATCCAACCATTCTTGATAGTAATTTGGAACTATACCCAAAGGACTATCAAACTTTGCATACCCTTTGACACACCAATACCACTACTGTTCTGTATCCCCAAAAAAGGGGAAAGGACCCACCTGTGCAAAAATGCCACCTGTGCAAAAATATTTATAGCAGTTTGTGTGTGTGTGTGTGTGTGTGTGTGTGTGTGTGTGTGTGTGGTAGCAAAGAATTGGAAATTGACAGGATGTCAATCAATTGGGGAATGGCTGAAGAAGTTGTGGTATGTGAATGTAATGGAATACTCTTGTGTTGTACGAAATGACATGCAGGTGGATTTTAGAAAAACCTGGAAAGATTTACATGAATTGATGCTGAGTGAAGTGAGTACAATCAGGAGAACATTTTTCATAGCAAAAGCAACATTGTATAATGATCAACTATGCTTGACTTAGCTTGTCTCAGCAATACAATGATCCAAGACAATTGTAAAAGACTCATGATGGAAAATGCTAACCACATTCAGAGAAAGAACTATGAAGTCTGAATGTAGATTGAAGCAGACTATTTTCACTTTCTTCTTTTTTTTCTTTCTCATGGTTTTTCCATTTTGTTCTGATTCTTCTTTCACAACATGACTAATGTTAATTAATTAATTAATATATTTAACATGATTGTACATGTGTTACCTATATTATATTGCCTGCTGTCTTGGCAAGGAGAGAGGAAAAGGAGCGAAGAAGAAAAATTTGGAACTGAAAATTTTACAAAATGAATGTTGAAATTTATCTTTGCATGTAATTGGAATAAAATAAAATACTATTAGGGAAAAAAGAAAGTCCCCAATAATATATAACCAAAATGATCATCTAGCTACTCTTTGAAGAACTCCAAAGAAGAATAATCCCTTAGCACTTACAGTATTTTATTCCATTAATGGAGAAATCTGTTGGGATGTTTTCCTGACATTAGTTGTGCATTCTCCATGTTACAGCTTCCGCCCATTGATTTTGTTCTGTCCTTGGGGTTCAAACACAACAAGATCTCCCCACAGAAGTATCCTTGAAATATATGAAGATAATTGTCATCTCTTTACTCCACCCATTCTTTTCTTCTCCAGGCCAAATATCTATCCCAATTTCATATAAAATAAACTCAAGATATTTCAGCATCCTTGTTGCTATCTTCTGGACACTCTCTAGCTTATACGTGTTTTTACTACTGTAATGGTCAGAAGTGAATGCAGTACTGAAAATGAGGTAAAATAAGGGCAGAATACAATGAAACAATCACATCATTCTTTGTGAAACATATGCCCCTCTTAATTCATCCATAAATCATATTTTTTTACCATTACTTTCTGCAACTTCACACAGTTCATTCCTTCCCAACAAATCTTTTAGAAATTTTTGAGGACAGGCTGCTCCCGATTTTGCCACCTTTTCAAAGTAATTATTGTAAATCATTTTTCTGGAGGAATAAGAAGTAGTAGATGGTACAGTAGATAGAGCATTGGACCTAGAGTCAGAAGGACCTGTGTTCAAATCTGGACATGTGACCCAACTTAGGGAAATCATTTAACTTCTTCCTCAGTTTCCTTAGTTATAAAATGGAGATAATGATACTATCTACCTCCCAGGGATGTCGTGAGGATAAAATAAAATAATATTTACACATCTTAAATTGCTAGGTAAGTGCTCTCTAATATTATGAAAAATGATATAATTTTTTCAGCATAAATTAGAAGTATCTACTAGGTGATATGATGGACAGTGCTGAATTTAGTGTCATAAAAGCCATATTAAAATTGGAACTTTGCTACTATTTACCTTTCTGATCATCTTTGATCAAATCACTTAATCTCTTTTAACCTTAGTTTCCTCATCTCTACAATGAAGGAGCTAAACTAGGTGGCCTCTGTGATCCTTTTTCAGCTCTAAATCCATACTCTCATATTCAGATCACTGCATTAGGTGGTAGGGCTACCAAGACAAAAACAAAACACCCTGAAGGAGCTTATAGTTTCTTAAAGTGGATGTTATCAACACAAGTATTTCTAACATGGGGAAAACTGAAAGAACATTGAGTGAATTAGAAAAGTTTAAATGGATTAAGTATCATCAGAGCTGAACCTTGTAAAATGACAAGGTTTCTGAGGAAAAAAAGGACATTCTAGGCATGTGTGATGGTATCTCTCTCTAGCTAGGCATATTGGTTGCTCAGTGGATAGAACCCAGGAAAACTTGTATGTGGATATGGTCTCACACAGTTATTAGCTGTATGTCACTGGTGAAATGATAATTAATTTATGAAATTGGGGTAGGCAAGGTAAGTTTCTTATTCTAAAATGAAGTCATTTAAGTATTTTATTTCCTCTTCTGTTAATCTGGGCAATTTATATTTTTATAAATATTTATCCATGTCACTTAGATTGTCAGATTTGTTGACATAGAGTTGTGCAAAATAGCTCCTAACTATTGTTTTAATTTCCTTTCTAGCAGTAGTGAATTCACCCTTTGCATTTTTATTACTGGTAATTTGATTTTCTTCTTATTAAAATCAAATTATTCAAAGTTTTATCTATTTTATTGGTTTTTCATAAAACTAGCTCTTAGTTTTATTTATTATTTCTAGCTTTTTCAGTTGTATGCTCAATTCATTGGTCTCCCCTTTCTCTCTTTTATTCATGTAAGCTTGTAGAGATATAAAATTTCCCCTAAGAACTGCTTTGTCTGCACCCCACAAGTTTATGTATGTTGTCTCATTATTGTCATTCTCTTTGATGAAGTTATTGATTGTTTCTATGATTTGTTGTTTGACCTAGTCATTCTTTAGGATTAGATTGTTTATTTTTTAATTAATTTTTAGTCTGTCTTTCCAAGGCCCATGTAATTTTTATGGCATCATGATCTAAAAAGGATGTATTTAATATTTCTGCCTTTCTGCATTGCATTTGACATTTTTAATGCTCTAATACATGGTCAATTTTTTGTGTAGGTGCCTGTGCCACTAAGAAAAAGGGATATTTCTTTCTTTCCCCATACAATTTTCTTCAGAGGTCTAACTTATCTAACTTTTCTGAAATTCTATTGACCTCTTTAATTTCGTTCTTATTTATTTTGTAGTTATATTTATCTAGTTCTGAGAGGGGGAGGTTGAGGTCCCTCCACTAGTATACTTTTGCTGTTTATTTCTTCCTGTCATTCCCTGAACTTCTCCTCCAGGAATCTTGATGCTATACCACTTCACGGATATACGTTTAGTAATGATATTAGTTCATTTTCTATGGTACCTTTCAGCAGAATGTAATTTCCTTCCTTATCTCTTTTAATAAGAACTATTTTTTGCTTTTTTTTTTGTCTGAGATCAGGATTGCTATCTGTTTTTTTTTTACTTCAGCTGAAGCATAATATATTCTGCTCCAGCCTTTTACCTTTACTCAGTGCGTATCTCTCAGCTTTAAATGTGTTTCTTGTAAACAATGTATTGTAGGGTTATGGTTTTTAAACCACTCTGCAATCCACTTCCATTTTATGGGAGAGTTCATCCCATTACATTCACAGTTATGATTACTATCCGTGTCTGTGTCTCCATCTTATTTTCCCCTCTGTTTTTACTTTTCTCTCTCCTTTCACACCTTCCTTCAACAGTGTTTTTTTTTCTGACCACCCCTCCCTCAATCTGCCCTCCCTTCTACCAGCCAAACTCTCTTCTCTTTCCCTTTTCTTCTACTACTTCTTTCCCTTCTGACCTCCCATCTAAACACCCTCTTCCCTGGAAAATGAGGTCCAAAAGCTCACTGAAGAAAATAATTCCTTAAAAATTAGAAAGGAGCCAATGGAAGCTAATGACTTTATGAGAAATCAAGAAACAAAAGCATGAGAATGAAAAAAAAAATAGGAGACAATGTGAAATATCTCATTGGAAAAACAACTGACTTAGGAAAATAGATGTAGGAGAGATAATTTAAAAATTATTGGATTACCTGAAAAGTATGATCAACAAAAACCCTAGACATCAAGAAAGTATCAAGGAAAAGTATTCTGATATTTAGAACCAGAAAGTAAAATAGAAATTAAAGGAATCCACCAATTACCTACTGAAAGTGATCCCAAAATAGAAACTGCTGGAAATATTATAGCCAAATTCCATAGTCCAAATCAAGGAGAAAATATTGCAAACAATCAGAAAGAAATAATTCAAGCATCGTGGAGCCACAGTCAGGATTTGAGGGCTTGGAATATGATATTCCAGAGGGCAAAGTACTCTTTTCTGCCTCCTCCTGTCTTCTTTCAGTACAATTTTTTTTCACCCCTTAATTACCCACATCATTTATCTATGTATACCTCTTCTAAATATTGTAATAAAGGTACAATTCTCAGGAGTTACAGATATCATCTAAACAGTTTAAGCATATTGAATAACATGTTTTTGTTCTTTGCCTGTTTACCTTTTTATGCTTCTTTTGAGTCTTCTATTTGAAGATCAAATTTTCTGTTCACCTCTGATTTTTTCATCAGAAATGATTAAAAATCCTCTATTTCATTGAATATCCTTCTTTTTCCTCTGAAAGATTATGGTCAATTTGGGTAGTTGAATCCAAGCTCCTTTCCTTTTGTAATATCATATTCCAGGCCCTCCAACCCTTTAATGTAGAAGCTGCTAATTTGTGCATAATTCTGACTGTGATTCCATGATATTCAAATTGTTTCTTTCTGGCTGCTTGCAGTATTTTCACCTTGACTTGGTAACTTTGGAATTTGGCTACAATATTCCCTGGAGTTTTCATTTTGGGATGTCCTTCAGGAGGTGATTGGTGAATTATTTCAGTGACATTTTTACCCTCTGGTTTTAAGATATCAGGGCAATTTCCCTTGATAATTTCTTGAAAGAAGCTGTCCAAGCTCTTATTTTCGATCATGGCTTTTGGGTGGTCCAATAATTCTTAAATTAACTCTCCTGGATCTGTTTTCCATTTCAGTGGTTTTTTTCAATGAGATATTTTACATTTTCTTCTATTTTTTCATTGTTTTGATTTTGTTTCACTTATTCTTGATGTCTCAGAGTCATTAGTTTCCACTTCCCCAATTCTATTTTATAAGGAATTACTTTCTTCACTTAACTTTTGTACTTCCTTTTCCATTTGGCCAATTCTATTCTTTTATTTTTTTCTTTTTTGCCTTTTATTTATTTAGGATTTCACTTTTCCCCAGTTATATGTAAAAACATTTTTAACATTTGTTTTAAAACTTTGAGTTCCAAATTATCTCCTTTCTCCCTCCCCTTCCAGTTCATTGAGAAGTCAAGCAATTGGATATAGGATATACATGTGTAGTCATGAAAAATATATCCATAATAGTCATGTTGTGAGAAAAAAAAAGACAAAAAAACCTCAAGAAAAATAAAGTAAAATAAAAAGTATGCTTCAATATGCATTCAGACATCATCAATTCTTTCCCTGGGTTTGGAGATCATTCTTCATAAGCCCTGCAGAGTTGTCTTGGATCATGCATTGCTGAGAATAGCCAAGTCATTCACAGCTAATCATTTTACCATATTGCTGTTACTTTGTAGAAAGTACATTTCACTTTGCTTCAGCTCATGTAAGTCCTTCCAGGTTTGTTTGTTTGTTTGTTTGTTTGTTTTGAGAGTATCCTACTTATTATTTCTTATAGTACAATAGCATTCCATCATAATAATATACCACAACTCTTTCAGCCATTCCCCAATCAATGGGCATCCCTTCAGTTTCTAATTCTTTACCTCCAGAAAAGAGCTACCATAAATATTTTTGTACATACAGGTTCTTTTCATTTTTGATTTTTATTTTTTTTGGACACAGACTTGGTAGTGGTATTGCTAGGTCAAAATGTATGCATGGTTTTATAGCCTTTTGGACATAGTTCTAAATTGCTCTGCAGAATGGTTGAATTAGTTCACAAATCCACCAACAATACATTAATGTCTCATTTTTCCAACGTCTCCTCCAACATTTGTCATTTACCTTTTCTGTCTTATTAGATAATCTAATAGGTATGAGGAAGTACCTCAGGATTGTTTTAATTTGCATTTCTCTAATCAATAATGAGAATCTTTATTTTTATGTGGCTATAGACAGCTTTGATTACTTCATCTGAAAACTGATCATATCTTTTGATCATTTATCAATTTGGAAATTGCTTTTATTTTTATGAATTTGACTTAGTTCTGAACATGTCTGAGAAATGAGGCCTTTATCAGGGAAACTTGCTTCAATTTTTTTCACAGTTACTAACTGTGTTTCCTTCCATCCTATTCCCCCCCCCCATTTATTCTATTTTTTTCTCCTTTCACCCTGTCCCTCCTCAAAAGTGTTTTATTTGTGACTACCCCATACCCCAATCTGCCTTAGTTTCTATCACCACCACCTTTTCTCTTATTCTCTCCCCTTCCTACTTTCCTGTAGGACAAGATAGATTTCTATACCCAATTGAGTTTGTATGTGATTCCATCTTTGAGCCAATTCTGATGAAAGTATGGTTCACTCATTCTTCCTACCTCCCTTCTTTCCCCCTCCACTGTAAAAGCCTTTTCTTGACTGTTCTATGTGAGATAATTTACCAAATTCTACCTCTCCCTTTCTCCTTCTGCCAGTGCCTTCCTCTCTCAAGACTTAATTTTATTTTTTTTAGATATCATTCCTTCATATTGAAGTCATACCTGTGACCTCTGTCTATATATACTCCTTCTAACTACCCTAATAATGAGAAAGGTCTTATGAGTAACAAATATCATCTTCCCGTGAAGGAAAGTAAACAGTTTAAACTTATTTAGTTCCTTATGATTTCCCTTTCCTATTTACCTTTCTTTATGATTCTCTTGAGTCTTGTATTTGAAAGTCAAATTTTAAAAGTAGTTATCTCATTGAGTATCTATTTTTTCCCCTGAAAGGTTATACTCAGTTTTGCTGGGTGCATGATTCTTGATTGCAATCATAACTACTTTGTCCTCTGCAATATCATATTCCAAGCCCTCCAATCCTGACTGTGGCTCCATGATACTTGAATTGTTTCTTTCTGATTGCTTGCAATATTTTCTCCTTGACTTGGGAACTATGGAATTTGGCTATAATATTCCCAGCAGTTTCAATTTTGGGATCACTTTCAGGAGGTAATTGGTGGGTTCTTTTAATTTCTATTTTACTCTACTTTACTTTTCCTTGATACTTTCTTGATGGTTTGGGTTGATCGTACCTTTCAGGTAATCCAATAATTTTTAAATTATCTCTCCTAGATATATTTTCCCAAGTCAGTTGTTTTTCCAATGAGATATTTCACATTGTCTTCTATTTTTTTCATTCTTATGTTTTTGTTTCTTGATTTCTCATAAAGTCATTAGCTTCCATTGGCTCCTTTCTAATTTTTAAGGAATTATTTTCTTCAGTGAGCTTTTGGACCTCATTTTCCAGTTGGCCAATTCTGCTTTTTTTCTTCTCTTGATTGGTTTTTTGGACTTTTTTTTTTGCCATTTGGCCTAGTTTATTTTTTTAAAATTTTATTTTCTTCAGTACTTTTTTGTATCTCCTTTACCAAGTTGTTGACACTTTTCTCAGGATTTTCTTGCATCATTCTCATTTCTTTTCTCAATTTTTCCTCTAGCTCTCTTCTTTGCCTTTCAAAATCTTTTTTGAGCTCTTCCATGGCCTGAGATCAATTCTTATTTTTCTTGGAGGCTTTGGATGGAGGAACTTTGACTTTGTTGTCTTCTGAAGATTTTCCTTGTCACCAAAGTAGGTTTATATTGTCAGAGTATTTTTCCACTGTTTGATCATTTCCCCAGCCTATCATTTGAGTTTTAACTGTTTGTTTAAACAATTCAGCTTCCAGCACATTGTCTCAACCTTCAGGGATTTTGTGCAATTGTTTTCAGAGATACTTCTAGGGATGTGCAAGTTTTCAGTCCTTCCAAGACGGTATGTTCTAAGTATGAGAAGCTCTTTACTACTCTCCTGCCCTGTGCTCTGGTCTGTGAAAAACCACAAGCACACTTTTCTGCCCTGCAATTTTATGAGGGTTCCCCCCTCCACTGTGGCACTAAGCTCTGCTATGATGGTGCTCCTCCTCAACCTGGGACCGACACCCAGGACCAGGACCCAGATCTGAGTATGGGCAAAGCAAGAGTCCTTTTTCAGTGCTAGCAAAAATGCCACTGTAATCTCCTGCTGACCATTTGGTTGACTCCCTTACTGTCTGTGGGCTGAGAGCTCCAGAAGCAGCTGCTGATGCTGCCAGTGTTGATTCAGTCACTCCCAAGGCCTGCTCCTGTTTGCCATGGCCAAGGTTATGCTGATGTGGCCTGTGCTGGACTGTATTCCACTGGCACCCACATGCAACAGACCTTTCCTGCTGCCCTTCTAAGTTGTCTTTGGTGTCTGTGGGCTGAGAGGTCTGGAACTGGCCAGTTACTGCTACCCATGATTCAGTTAACCTAAGGCCTCCTCTAGGTTTGCTGGGGCTGAGTCTGTGCTTGCACAGCCTGCACTAGACTGTGCTCCTGTCTCATCCTTGTGCAGGACACCTTTCTTGCCAACCTTCCAAGTTGTCTTGGACTGGAAATCTGTTTTGCTACAACTTTTTGAGGGTTCTGCTACTCCAGAATTTGTTTAGAGCATTTTAATGGTATTTGGAGGGTTTTGGGGGAGAGCTCACAAAAGTCCCTGCCTTTACTCCAACATCTTGCCTCTGTCTCTCCCAATTCTACTTTTTAAGTAAATTTTGTACCTCCTTTTCCATTTAGCCAATTCTACATTTTAAGTTGTTTTCTTCCATTTTTTTTCCATTTTTCCAATTGTATTTTTTATGGAATTGTTTTCTTTAGTCAATTTTTGTCCTTCCTTTTCCAAGCTGTTGACTCTTTCTTTTCATACCTCTCATTTATTTTCCTCCTTAATTGGCTTTTAAAATCCTTCTTGAGCTCCTCCAAGAAGGTTTTTTGACCTTGGGACTAATTCATATTCCCCTTTCAGCTTTCAGATGTAGGTATATAGACAATGTTGTCCTCTTCTGAGTTTGTGTTTTGATCTTCCCTATCACCATAGTTAACTCTCTATATTCAGTGTTAATTTTTGCTTTTTCCTCATCTTGTTTGCTTACTTCCTGGTTTTTAAAGTTGAGTTCTGCTGGGGCACAGGGTATTGTTCCAAGCTTCTTTTGCTGGGGGTCAGAAGCCTGGTCACTAGCTTTGTGTGCTGGTGCCTCAGATGTTGGCAACAGGGGGCTATAATGGGTCTCCAGCCTACCTGGTGCTGAGCATGGGTCCTAGAGGCAGTGTTTGACATGTGCTGAGGCCAGGTGGGGTTTTTCTGTGTTTCCCCGGGACTACACTGAAGCACATGGACTTCCAACAACAGAAGATTTCTAACCATCTGAGCTGTGCCAAAGCACATGATGGTTCCCTGAGCTAAAGTCTGCCAGTTTCCCTGTCTATGCTGAGGCATATGGAAGTCCTGTTGTTGGCATTTGCCTGCTTCTCTGCACTGGGTTTCAGAATCTGCCACGGGTTTGCTGAGGTAGGGCTTGTTGCTGGCTTGCTGGGATGCTTCTTGTCCTTCAAAGCACTCCTTTTTTACCTGAATGAGA
Organism: Phascolarctos cinereus; assembly: GCF_003287225.1. Classification (NCBI taxonomy): domain Eukaryota; kingdom Metazoa; phylum Chordata; class Mammalia; order Diprotodontia; family Phascolarctidae; genus Phascolarctos; species Phascolarctos cinereus. Next base: position 193,301,143 of record NW_027555847.1, read on the forward strand.
TTGACCTTTCTTGCTGATACATCAAGTTTCCCAGGCTAAAAGACTGCTCTGTCCTGTCTTTCTGCTAACTTTGTTGTTCCAAGATTTGTTCTGGGAAGCAGTTTCATGGTTTTTCCAGAGGTGAATGTGGGAGAGAGACAGTGATTTGCTGCTTACTTAGCCATCTTCCCTCCCAGAAGTTCCCAAAGCCCAGTCTTTCAAGTAGATCTCTGACCTTGCCCTAGAATCTGTCCCACCTAGACGATCTTATGTAGATGTAGTTGTTGCCCACCCAACTAGAAAAACTTTACAAAGAATTTAATCTGGATGAATTTTGGCCGTTGAGTTCTACTTAGGCTTGGGGGGGGTGTTAGATCCTTTGTCCAGATTGCCCTGGAAGAGGGGTGGTCTGGGAGTCATCTGGGAGAGACATGATCAAAGTCACCCCAATTCCTCATTAGAATAGTTCCACCTCTCATTATAATATTCATTCTTCTCATTAATTGTTAACCAATCGGAGTTGATTAACAACCTCAGGATCACCCACTCTTGCAAGGTCATATAAGCATTGAGTAGGTTCCATCAGGGGTGCTTTTGGCATTTGAGGGTGCTACTGAAACTTTTTATTATTTATTCACTAGCATAATTAATAAAATGATTAATTACCCAGAAAGTATGTCTCCCAAACTTCACAAAGCCAAGAAGAATGAATGAGGGTGTAACAATATCGGAAAGGGTGGCCAGGGAGATTGGGTAATCAGAGGAAAGCCGAGTTTCAGTAAGACCTAGTAGATGAAGAGAAATCTGTTGCCTATGGAATGGGCATTCCAGAGGATACAGTGAAAGGGCTGCATGGAGTTAGGTTGAAACTTTGAGGTGGAAGGATTGAGGGGGATGGGAATGAGGAATCTAGTGGTAAGCTTTGGATATGGGATTTGACAAAGATCTACCCAAATTTGAGGATGTGAATATAACCAAGTCTGAGAATGTTCATCATTCAGTGGAGGACTTAACTCCTATTCCACCTTGAAAGGACAGGTGCAGCAGGGAATGGAAGTCCAAAGGAGAGTTGATCTTCATTGCACCGGAGGTTCTCCAGATTCCAGTTGGGAGACTGGGCTGGCTGGAGGAGGTGAAAGCAGCCTTATAATGGCACAGATGAAAGTACTTGATTTGGTGCAGACGGAAGATCCCCAACTCGTAATCCCTAGCAATCCTTTTTCATGGGACATACTGTGCCCAGCAGGAGAGGTGGAAGACACAAGGCACTACTGCCCTGCCTGTCTCAGTTCTTCTTACCTGAGGAGGTTGATTATAAGATGGCAGTAGAAGTGGAAGACTCCCTGTGAGAAAGAAAATGCCTGGCTTGGTCTATTAGCTGTAGAATGCTGTACATATATTAGTTAGTAGAAGCAATCAAGGTAGTGCCGATGTTCACCATTGCATGTGATCGCAGCATAACACTTTGCAGGGCAGCTATATAAATATTTTCTGCTGCTGCTGTAAGGTGCTATTCACTATGGAACTCAGATAAAACACAGTCCCTATAATCTCAGAGCTAATGGTCTCTTATTTACATACTCAAAGGAAGACTGAATGTCCATAATGGAACTAATTTTCTAAAAAGGTTGAGGAAAAGTAATCAAGGATAGCATTCTAGGAAGTAACAATGACTTTTTCTTTTTCAAGTAAATTACTGATTGTTAAGAAGAGTTCTAAGTAAGAAAAAAAAAGTAGACTTTAGAAGCACAAAGAAAGTCTACATCAATAACATGGAGGCAACGAAAATTTTGTGAATAAAGCCTACTGATTTAGGGCCAAAGTTGGCAAATTACTGGGGGGAAAACAATCAAAATGACAATCCTTACAAATCTTCATTCTGCTAGTATAATTTCCTTTCTTAGAGATGCTAAAAGATAACTACATAAATACTTGAATTCTATTGCCCCTTTGTGACATTTATAGCTGGAAGTGGATGTCATTTTTACAAGTGTGGGAAATTAGAAGTAGAAGAACTGAGAGCTCTCTCCCAAGCTCCTGTGTTACTCCATTAGGTAGTTTGGGAAATAAAACTGGACCACCTAACCCCTTGTCCCTTTATTGAGCAACATACACATTCCATGTGGATGAAAATAGGTCCTATTTATACTTCTTTCTAGTTTATAAAAAGATTTCCTCACATACACTCTGAGGTAGAAGTTATACAAATAACATCTTGTAGCTGAAGAAATCGATACAGAGAGGTATTTGCCCACAATCATGTGGATCAAGAATGGTCAAGCCATGACCTTCACCCTAAGCTTTTAATTCCACATTCAGTACTCTTTCCATGATACATCTGTTCTAAACTTAGTTATTACTAGTTTGGGCATTTACATATGGAATCCATTTTGTCATACAGTTTCATTTCATTTCTTCCCTTCATCGTTATTATTAAAGTGGTTAAAAAGGAATCAAGTATTCCAACAAAGTTAGCAGTCAAGATATAGGAGAAGACTTTTTAACTAGGGTCAAATGTTAACTATAAAATACCACTGTAAAATCCTCTGCAAGAGAGAAAACAAAAATTAAAAAGTACCATGGAATGTAGGGGACATTCAATATCATACAGCATTTTTCTGGTGACACAATATAAGACCCTTTCTGCTTGTTTATTTAAAAGTTCACCATTTTCACAGAAGGAAAAGAAAAACAAAACAAACAAACAAATAAGGCAACCGCCATGAAAAAGCCCCAATTCTGCAAATGAAAAAATTAATTTGAAAAATGTCCAAGAGTTACATCCTTTCTTTCTAGTACTATCTGTTCTACATATAATAAGGAAAACAGAAAGCACCATTAAATATCCAGATGTTGAAACACATTTACAAAGCAAGCTATAGGCAAAAATGAAATGAATGGTATAATAAATGTACTTTGGGCTGCAAAAACTATAGGGTATACTTAGAGTTACATTTCTATTGTGTTTTCCGATGGAGTATCAAACCTACCAAACCCCCTTTCTTAATCAGGGTATGCAGAATTCTCTGTCTGGTTCAATACTATAATTTTCTCTTTACTCTGTGTAATACCTGTCTGTAACTTTTAGACATAGAAGTGATAGCTATAGATAGATAGACACATAGGTGCATACATACATACATACATACATACAAAGACAGGCAGACAGATAAGCAGGTAGGTAGTAGCTCCATCCACACTTTAGTAGACCTATAATGAATTGCTCTGGCAAAAAACACCAACCAAGCAAACAAACAAAAAATCCTCACATCATTTATTGGCCAATGCCTTTCTGAATTTAGCTATGCTAGTCCTCATATAAAATACTTGCTTAAAATATTTTCCCTTTTATGCTATGATGTGCATCTGACTATGACATAAGTAGAAGATATATATTTGTGTGTTTGTGTATGTATATATATGTATGTGTGTGTGTGAGTATGTACACCCACGTGTGTATGTTCTATAAGAATAACAGTAGTTACACGTGGGTAGTGGGGTAGAGAGATGCATACAGATCTGGGAGTTAGAATTTGATTTCTAGTACTGGTTCTTCCATTGACTGTATGCTTGGCTTTCATAATGTCACTGTACCCCAATTTCTACATATCAAATGAAGATATTACTGATCTAGCTATCTCACAGAAGTAATGTGGAGAAAGCATGGGAAAACAGATGAGAAAATGACATCAAAAGTGACTGTCCATAGGTTACCTCTGTAATGAATGCCCATTGATATGTGACTCTCTCCTTATTGGTGGCAATCAATGTCTCATGTCTGCATCACTGACAAGTGTGTGATTTTCACTTCTCTAAGATCTTTTCTATCTCACAAGAGTGAGAGAGTTTGGGGCTCTTCAAGTTTTGGGATCTGTTTTGAGTCTCTTCAAACTCAAGAGTCTCTTCATGTCTTTTCAGGTACCTTGGGCTCTGCAGTTGCTTCAGGAGCTTCTGTCTTCCACTTTTGGAGAGGGAAGATAAAAAAGACCAATTTCATCTCAGGTTGTTGGATCAAAAAGACTGTGGGAAGAAGCTAATTAGAGAGGGCCTGGCAGTCTTTATAATATCCCTGTTTCCAGCTTGCTGCACAAGAGACTTTAGAGAATTTCCTCTTGGGTGAGATCTAGGACTCTTGGTTAAATTACTTTGCTCTCAATAGGAGAACTTCTTCACTCTGGTATATATTTTCCTATGTATACTTTCTCTGAGTTCTCTTTTGTTATGGATTTGAATAAAAGCCTTTTTATGCTACTTCCTGTGTGTGTTCATTGAAAAACTGATATTTAGTAGGAAGACAGTAAAACCTTGGATATAAAACTTGGGGTCTTGATTCCTCCCATTAATGAAACAGCAATCAGAAGTTTAGCTTGAATCTGAAAAACACATTCCTTCAACTAATAATATCTAAGGGAGTAAATAGATATAATTCTAGCTGGTATTCTAACTCTCTGAAGATAGGAGAGTGGGACAAGCTTCTAGCCCCAGACTTCATCTTCCCCTTCTGTCAATAAAGTTCCTCTTGGAGAAGGGTGGAGGGAGAAGAGGATAGAGATGTTTATTCTGCCTACCTTTGAACCACACAAGGATCCCATATGCCGCATGCAAGGGAAAGTCACTGACACGTATAGTATTCTTGCTACTTAAAGTCTAAGTGAATATGTCTTAGTATGAAGTGCAAGATTTTTTTTTAAGATAGAAATAATGGTAGGATTTAGAGGTAGAAAGTTTTTTTTAGAGATGTTACATGCAGGGGACAACCCCTGCCAAACGTAGTATTCTTACTACTATGCAAGCAATTTGCATCTGTCCATTGAAAACTCCTTGTATCATTTGCAACTAACCTTTATTACCAATTCCTTAATACAACAGTTGACAATTCATGGAGCAGAGACCACTTGAAACATTGCACTAATAGTGGCCCAATGGGTGATAAAAAGTGCTATATTCTGTAAAGACTACTGAATTCTTGATTGAAGGACATTGGATCCTGGTTCTCTACTTGCTACCTGTGTGAAATGGGGAAAATCATTTTTTCTCTCTGGTATTCAATTTCTTTAACTGTAAAATAAGAAGCTTGGATTAGATTTTTCTTCTCTAAGATCTTTTCTATCTCTAAAATAATAATAATAATAATAATAATAATAATAATAATAATAATAATATTAATAATAATAATAAAACACCTTGCATTTGATATCGCCAAAAATTCAATTAGACCTTAACATTTAAATAAGTAACTTCTAAACAAAAGTTTTGGATCATATATTTTATATCATATACTTTTTTTAGTGATTGATTACCATGTAATAAACTTTTAAATTTCATGGCAGCAAAATACACTTACAGTTTTTGGAAACAGATGGGAAATTAAATATATGGCTATAAAAATATTCATTTATTGTTCCCTAGTACAATATATTTTCCTAATTAATCTAGTTTTATATAGAGTTTAATGAGATGAATAAGTATCCTAAAGGTAATTGAGTGTAGAATTAATGCCACCAAAATCTCATGTGTATAAAATCAGAAATAATGACATTTGAAAAAAGCTTTCAACAAGTTTTTCTGATCAAGATGCAATTTACATGATATTTAAGGAACAGATTTAAATTTATAAGAATAAGAGCCATTCCCTAATAGATAAATGGTCAAAGGATGTTAGCCAAAAAAAAAAGTTTCAAAAAGTTTTCAAGTTTAAAGCTTTCAACAACTGTTTGACAAAAATAAAAAAAAGAATCCTTAATAATTAAAAGGATGTAAAATGAAGGAACTCAGACATGCTACTCCTATCTGTTGACAGAGATGATAAAATAAGCAAAATGACAAATTAGAGGGACTGCAGGATTGTTGCATTACTAGTGGGCATTGATGCACTATTGCTAGAGCTATGGATTCATTCAGTAATTCTGGAAAGCAATTTGGAACATTGCCCTCATATTCACTAAACTGTGCATACCTTTTCATCAAGATATATCACTATCAGGCGTGTGTGTGTGTGTGTGTGTGTGTGTGCATTCTGTTGTTCCGTCATTTCAATCATGTTCAACTCTTTATGACCCATATGGGGTTTTCTTGGAAAGATATTAGAGTGGTTTACCATTTTCTTCTCTAGCTCATTTTACAGATGAGGAAACTGAAACAAACAGGATTAAGTGACTTGCCCAAGGTCACACAGCTAGTAAGTGTCTGAGGCCGGATTTGAACTCAGGGAGGTGAGTCTTATTAACTATCCACTGAGCTATTTTTGTTGTTGTTAGGTCATTTTCAGCATCTCCAACTCTTAGTGACCCTATTTGGGGTTTTCTTGGCAAAAATATGGAAGTGGTTTGCCATTTCCTTTTCTAGCTCATGCTACAGATCAGGAAATGAAGCAAATGGAGTTAAGCAACTTGTCCAGGTTCACACAGCTAAGTGTCTCAGGCTGGATTTAAACTCATTAAGATGAGTCTTTCTGATTACAAGCCTAGAGCTATATCCACTATGCCACCTGGTTGTCCCACCTAGATAGAATACATGTGTGTATATGTGAGTATGTGTGTGTTTGTGTGTGTGTGTGTCTTGTAAGGCATCACAGACTGAAGTGGCTTGAGCCTCTATAATAGTGACCAGGTCTAAGGGCAAGAAAGAAAAAAACAAAATGGTTCTAAGACCAATGCTGTGATGACAGCTGAGATCTGGAAGGAGAAGCAATAACCAAGAGTGAGAAGTGCTCCTAAATTCCACAGGTAGTCAACTATTGTGAACCCCTATGGATTGATGACCTAAGTAAGAGGAGATCAATACCTCTCTCCATATTTCCCTTACCTCCCCTTGTTTATACACTATGGCCTAGAGAGGGCCTTAGGAAACATATTCCTTTTCTTCTTCCTTCTCTACAACTTAAGGGAAACTGCAGTTCAGAAATGTCTTAGCTACAAGCTAAAATGGAGATATTCAGGAGATGCTTGGGGAGACTTTTGTAGGTTCTTTCTAGCAAGCTTTTTTTTCTTTCATTTTCTCTAATACATTTTGAAAGTTCTTAGTAGTTTCAGAGCCCATCTATTATGTGTTTTTATTTGTTTTAACTGTTCAAATCCTTTACTCAGAGTCAGGCTGCATTGCAATATGGGAAACTCCCTCACTTGAGAGACCACTTGGCCAATGACTTGTGCAGAATGTGACTTGGTAAAAAACTAAGATATTATACTCCCTCAGTGTGCCACAGTTATATCCTCCTTTTCTTTTTTTTTAATTTTATTAATTTATTGATTTATCAACAATCACTTCCATATGCTTTTGAGTTGAAAATGTTTCTCCCTCTTCCTCCCCCCCACCCTCCCCAAGACGGTGCAAAATCTGATATAGGCTTTACATTTACATTCGTATTAAACATATTTTCACATTAGTAAAGTTGTAAGTAAAAATTAAAACCAATAGGAGGAAGCATCAGAAAGATGAAACAAAACTCAACAGAAGGTAAAAATAAGTGATAATTCAACTTCCATAGTTCTTTCTTTGGATGTGGACAGCATTTTCCATCCTGAGGCCTCTGGAGTTGGCTTAGATCCTTGTAATGTTCAGAAGGGTTCAGTTTAACAATATTAGTCGTCTCATAACATGGCTGTTATTGTCTACAAAGTCCTCTTGGTTCTGCTCACTTCACTCAGCATCAGACCATACAAGTCTTTCCAGGTTTTTCTGAAGTTAGCCTGTTCATCATTTCTTATAGCACAATAGTATTCCATTACATTCATATACCACAACTTGCTCAGCCATTCCCAATTGATGGGCATCCTCTCAATTTCCAATTCTTTGCCACCACAAAAAGAGCTGCTATGAATATTTTTGTACATGTGGGTCCTTTTCCATTTGTTTGATCTCTTTGGGATATAGCCCTAGAAGTGCTATTGCTGGATCAAAGGGTATGCACATTTTTGTAGCCCTTTGGGCATAGTTCCAAATTGTTCTCCAAAATGGTTGGATCATTTCACAACTCCACCAACAATGTATTAGTGTTCCAATTTTCCCACATCTTCTCCAACATTTATCATTTTCCTGTTTTGTCATGTTGGCCAATCTGATAGGTGTGATGTGGTACCTCAGAGTTGTTTTGATTTGCATTTCTCTAATCAATAATGATTTAGAGCATTTTTTCATATGACTATAGATGGCTTTAATTTCTTCATCTGAGAACTGTCTGTTCATATCCTTTGACCATTTATCAATTGGGGAATGGCTTGTGTTCTTATAAATTTGTCTTAATTCTCTATATATTTTAGAAATGAGGCCTTTATCAGAGAGACTGGTTGTAAAAATTCTTTCCCAATTTTCTACCTTCCTTCTAATCTTAGTTGCATTGGCTTTGTTTGTGCAAAAACTTTTCAATTTAATGTAATCAAAATTATCCATTTTGCTTTTCATAATGTTCTCTATCTCCTGTTTGGTCATGAATTCTTCTGTTCTCCATAGGTCTGATAGGTAAACTATTCCTTGTTCTCCCAGTTTACTTATGGTATCAGCCTTTATATCTAAGTCATGAACCCATTTTGACTTTATTTTGGTGTATGGTGTGAGATTTGGATGTATGCCTAATTTCTGCCATACTCTTTTCCAGTTTTCCAGCAGTTTTTTTAAAGAGTGGGTTTTATCCAGAAGCTGGGTCTTTGGGTTTATCAAATAATAGATTACTATAGTCATTGACTACTGTGTCTTGCATATTTAACCTATTCCACTGATCCACTCCCTATTTCTTAGCCAGTACCAAGCAGTTTTGATGATTGCTGCTTTATAATACAATTTAAGATCTGGAATGGCTAGGCCACCTTCCCCTGCATTTCTTTTCATTAGTTCCTTTGCATATCCTCCTTTTCTGTGTGTCTAAGGAAACTAGCACATAAGTTGATTTGGGCTGCTTCCACTGCAGGTAATAAAATCTCTCAAAGATGGCTACTATAATTTGAGCATGAGGCATCTGATGACTCAGTGGATAGAGCACTAGGCCTGGAGATGGGAAGACCTGAGTTCAAATTCAGCTTCAGATACTTTCTAGCTGTATGACCCTAGACAATCCACTTAACCTCTGATTGCCTGACAAAAGGATCCACTGGATCTACTACAGAAAGAAATGACAAATCACTTTAGTATCTTTGCCAAGAAAATCCATGGACAGCTATGGTCCACTGAGTCACAAATAGTCAGACATAGCTGAATGACTGAACAGCAGCTGCATAATTGGGGGATATATGTCTTAATAGTAATTTAAAGATATTAAAGGCATTAGAATTTCTTCAAGGAGAGTAGAATTAGTTCATATCTCTGGAATCCATTGGGTATATACTGACATAGGGAAATGCAGGCTTCTGAGCTTTAACAGAAATGGAAGAATAAATGTTGGACCTGGGAGGTTAAAAATAGTCTGGAATTTCCATTGCCCACCAGAGAAATACTACTGCTTCTATGACAACCAGAAAGGCCCCCAAAAGTATATAAACAATAGTGACACTCTTTAGAAGGGAAGGCCTGAAAAGGTAATCCAAAGTACAATGACTAGAGAATGAAAAAGAATAAAGAGAGTATTTTTAGAACACTTGTGCGTATTTAAAGTCTGACCTCTACTCCTACTCTAGTCTGGCTACAAGTCATTTCTTGCCTTCTTGCCAGAGTCTCTAAGACCTGTTCCTCAGCACCTACTCAGAATTGATCACAGTAGTATACATTCTATACTCCATGCTCTATGCCAGAGATATGCTAAAGGGCCAATGAAAATGCTTCCCTTTCCACCCACCCTCACCCCTATCACCCCAGTCAATTTTGAATCAGAGGTTAACAAAAAAAAAAGCTGCCTCCTCAACTTCCTGATGCCCATTTCTCCCCATTCTCCCCTGCTCCCCACCAAGGCTTAAAAAGGCTGGAGTTTAGTGTAGGAGGAGTGACTTATTCTGTCTTTCATTTTATGTAGGTAAAAATTTGTAAAAAGATACCAGTCAATTATCACAGCATTGCCTAGGATAGTTTACTAACAGAAAGTGATCATTAACAAAATCACTGGACTAAATATTTTTCATACAATTATTTAGAGTATGGTCTACAAATGGATTGAAGACTACTTGTTAAGCATTAGAAAACAAATTTGGACTAAGTACAAGATTGGGAAAGAAAATTATCATCATCTCATAACTCTTTACAAACTGTCTTGATAATATTCCCTCTGATCACATGCACAAATGAAATTCTTCATACTTTCTACTCAGCACACATATAAAAACATATATTTAAGTGGATATGGATGCCAAACTAGGCCTTTTCTAATCTCTGTAAAGAGATAAACTTTATTGGAACTTCATTTATAATAATCAGTAAAAGATTTTCTAAATTACCTGATGTGTGATTGACACACAACAAAGGTTTCAAAATCCCCATTAATGCTTCTGTTTTACAAAAGAGCTCTATTTTGGTGTATAGACATATTCTTACTGGAAAAAAAATACTACAATAAAGCATAATGGCAATGAATGCCCAGTGCACATGAGCCATACAATTGTAATGGTTGCTTAGCAACCACTGACAGGTACTGTATATTGGAGAGCAAGGAGATACAAAAGAATGAATGAAGGCCTTACCAACTGCATTGATTTCAGGTAGAAGAAAACTGTCCTCAATGTAAAATGTCATCTTTTAGCTTATGAAAGGAAATGGGGCTAAAAAAAAGGTTTATTTGCGTATTAAAAAAAATTACTTAAGCCACTACAGTAGATACAGTCTGATAGGGTAGTAAGTTACTTCATGGAAAAGAATCAGTTTTATTGCTGATAAAAGAGAAAGGGGTGCTTAGCTAATTTGCCCTTGAATATATTTAGTGTAGTGAGGCAAATTACCAATAGGCATTGGAAACAGTTTTCCCATGTTTACTTCATAGACTGAGCAAAACTTCATAGTTTTTGATTATTTTAAGTAGTCATTAAAGTCTTATATTATCAAGTAAAGGCAATATTATTTAATTAACCGAGTTTTCAGTTTGGAGACAGGAAGACCTAACTTCAGTTCAAAAATCTCTGATATTTGATATTTATACAACCCTAAGCAAATCCCTTAACCTCTATGTGCCCATAGGCATTCCTTATGTTACAGATAGGCTTCAGTGTTCCATTGGTGAAAGACATTCTTATACTGGCAATTCCACACTCTGAGGAAATCACATATCTTCAAATAATCTGCATTTCTCAAGTGCCCTATTTGCAAATACTAATAATTTGAAAAAATATATATTTTTTCTCCTCCCAACAATGTCTTCTATTTTCTCTGTGGAAATTTTTTAAATTATTATTTTTAAAGCTTTCAAAAATGTTATTAATATCCTTTATTTTCATATCACTTTCATTTCTGACTATATCTCTCCTCCACCCCCTATTCACTAAAACCAGCCTTTTCAAAAAAGAATAAAAGCAAGGAAGAAAAAAGTAGCTCAGTATAAGGGTGGGATATTGGTTAAGTAAATCATTCCATTCATCTCACTCTGCTTAAAGAATGAGATAAAATTGTCTGATACTTAAACCAGGTGAAAACAATCAATCAATCAATCAATCAATTCTGGACTTTAGACAAAGTGAGAAAAGACCTTAGAACTGGAGTAAAGTTGCATAGGAAAACAGTTTGGGTAGGCTCAGAAAACCTGATCACATTCTAGGAGGTCACCTAAAAAATATCAAGTCAGCAAAGAACCAGAATCATTCCAGAAATTGGAGTATGGTGTTCCAGTAAAACCCTTGTGGAGGAATTGTTTTGGAGAAGATGGATCATGAAAGAGAGGCTTCACTTTAAACTTCACATAAGTCTCCTTCTTCCTCTTTGGCCCAAGACTTTGTGAGTCTTGTATAACCTGTGAATTCTGGATTTTGAATCCTCCAGATGGTGTGCTAGGGGCATCTCCAGTCATCTGACAGCAGTTATCTACATTGGGAGCCAAGGCAGAACTGGTTACAAATTTATTGCTCCATGAGGAACCCAGCAAAGAAAATACCTTATATGTAAGGTAAAGCTCAACCACTCCACAACAGAGAGAAAAGGACTTCTTCTAACTAATAACTCCGAGTTTTCCCTCGGTTACATGTGCTCTCCAAGCTTGAGAACATACTCTCCCCTACTCACTATGTACCAGTGGGAGAAAGTTTCACATAGTTTTGGGGAAATATTCAGTATCAATTGTTTTTGTTTACAGTAGAAAATATTGCTTTCTAAAAGCTATCTAAATCTGAGTAATTGATTCTCCACTAGCAATCTTGGATAAGAGTATGCCAGTGGAGGTTCAAGAACCTTAACAATAGAAAAGTCACCCCCAATGTCTCAAAGATACCCCTATATCCCTTGGGAATAAGCTCTGGGTCTGTCTCATCAGGGCAGTTGGAATTTGGGATAAACATGTTACATCAGCAAAACCAACCAAACATCAGTTGAATCTAATTATATGCACGTATGTATGTATGTCTGTGTATTGTGAACCCCGAACCCAACAAACCCCACAAACCCCAATTTGAAACACAATCTGCTCTAAGAAAGAGACAAATGAAATTAGGGTACATGTGTCCATGGTTTAATTTCTCTCAAGGTGGCTTGACAAGCATTGCATGGGAGTTCAGTACAAAACTGCCACCCCCCAAGGGGCCCAGTCAGAACTGGCTTGGATTGAGATTTTGGGGTACAGTCTTATATGCCCTTTGAAGAGTAGGTGTTTCCAAGGGGTCCCAATCAGCTGTGATTGGTGAACACACTAGGAGGTAGGTTATATTAAAATGAGGTCTTGAGTACATGCTGTAGATCACTCAGTCCACAGGGGCCAATATCACCTGCCATCAAAGGAAATACCACTCCCAGGCTTGGAAGTCTGTCTCCACCCAAACCTGAGTAGGATAAAATCAGTTCAGGCCTGGATTGGAGTTTAACCAAAATAAGAAGATTCAATGTAATCTCATTATCAGAGATGTCCTTCTGAAGAGCTTTGGTCAGAAGGCTGAAGGAGTAAGGGGAGCTCTGAGTCTCCAGGACACAGATTACCAAGAGAAATAATTTTTAACATTATTCATGTATATATGCATAAGTATATATGAATGTGTATATGTGTGTGTATGTGTATATATATATATATATATATATATGTATGTATGTTTGTATATATAGGTGCATCTGTGTGTCTGTGTCTATGTACACATACACCAATGCCCATAGCCTTACCTTTGCAAAGGCCAAATTTGGTCACTGTAACTATTTAACATTAAGTTTTCATTATTTTCTCTTTCCATCTACACTAAAGTAGTTACAGCGTGAGGCAGCTAGTTGGCACAGTGCATGGAGTGTTGGGCCTGGAGTCAGGAAGACTTGAGTTCAAATCTGGACTCAGAAACTTACTAGCTGTGTGACCTTGAACAAGTCACTTAACCTCTGTTTGCCTAATGCATTGGAGAAGGAAATGACAAACCACTCCAATATCTTTGCCAAGGAAACCCCACACAAGGTTAGGAAGAGTCAGACATGACTGAACAACAACAAAATCACAGTAAACATGGTTTTCCTAGTTCTACTTCATTATAAAATCAGTATGCTTTCTTCTGAATTTTTCATATTTATTATTTGTTAGGGCATAGTAATATTCCGTTAAGTTCCTATACTAAAGTTTGTTTAGCCATTTGTCAATTTGGAGGCATCTATTTTGTTTCCCACTCTTTATTACTACAAAAAGTACTGCTCTAAATATACTTTGCATATGCCACCTTTTTTTTCTGTTCTTGATTTTCTTGGGGTGTATGGCAAGCAGTAGGACCTCTTTGTCAAAGGGAATAGATGATTAATTAAATGGTGAACTGATATGCAAAAGGATGCTCTCCATGAGTTGTTTTCTTTTTTTTTACTTAAAGTATGTCAGATACCTCAGTCCATGATCCTGAGTCTTTCTTACCATAATTGTCATCCTTTGTACTATATATAAACATACTTTTCAAACTGAAAATTCAGTTGTATGATCTGACAAAGGAAGTTCCTTTTGTAAAGCCTCATTAAAATCTGCTTGTTTTTTTTTTTTAATCAATACTGTCCTAGAAAATCTGGGGACATATGGTTACCACATAAATAATATAAATCTATCTCATTTTTACTTTCAGTGCCTTGTTTGGCTTTAAAAAACTCTGTTTTCTTAAGAGACATCTTGTTCACCTAGTTTGGTAGTCAAGCATTTTATGTTTGGAATGAGGTATCCACTGTTGGCATTATGAGATAGCAATAGACCCAACAAATATGTTGAGAAAGTTCAAAGTAAAATGCTATCCCTAAAGTAAAACAAGACAAAACAAAACAAAAACTCTTATACAAGGAGATTCCAGTCTTATAGAATTGAAGCATTTCATCCAATTTGTTTATTCTGCTTTTCCTCACAGACATGGCAGGCAACAGGAGCCTCAAAATACCAATCCAAATATACATGTCACTTCTGGAGTGGTGCAAACTTTGTTTAGTTGATACGTCCCATTCCCCTGTTGTTTACACAGATGGCCTTTGTTTCTTTTTCAGACTCTTCTCCCTTTCCTTTCCTCTTATGTAAGTTGCTGTCATTCAGTCATACACCCCCCTGGGAATATTTTCATTCTCCAATCCTAGCTGGGCAATTAACATAAGAGAGTTGATTCAATTATGATCCAGATGGTTCTGGAGTTGAAAGTGAGACTGGTGACTGCACAGCCCTCTCTCACTTAAATCCAATTCACTTGCATGTCATGGCATCACCTCCCTGATGTTATGGTCCTCTTCAAGAATGAAGGACAACAGAGATCCAAGCTCTAGGCAGATTCCCTTAAGCAAACTCAGAATAGCAGCTCTTTAAACTGGTATAAATCTCAGGAACTTTAGTTCTTTTGAGACTTGCTGAACTTCTTCATGAATCACTTTTTTTTTCATTCCATTGTATATTAAACAGACACAGGATAAACTGTTTTTGGTAACTAGCATGAGCTCCTCTAAGAGACTGTGTTTTAAATTTCATCCATTTATTGTACATGAAAGAGACTATTGAGATTTGCTTGAGGGAGTTTGAAATTTCCAATTGGACGTTTGTCCATCAGTGATTTATGTTGTGTTGTTTAAAGATAGTGAACTGTCCCCTTAATGGTTTGTGTTGTTTTATGTTGATAATTCAAAAGTGATTGGGGGAAATGGGAAAGGAAAAAAAAATAACACTATATTAATGCTAATATCTCTCTCTCTCTCTCTCTCTCTCTCTCTCTCTCTCTCTCTCTCTCTCTCTCTCTCTCTCTTTCTCCCCCTCTCCTCTTGATTAAAAGACTGGAAAGGCAGAATGATGAAATGGATGATATAGAAATGTGTCATCATTATTATTCTTCCTAAAGAGCAACTCCTTTTCACCATTGCAGCAAAGGCTACAAGGACAATGAGATTCTGAAAACAGAGGAAATAATGCTTACAAATTCTATCATCTTCAGTTCAACACATAGATATTGGGGAGGGGGGGGAGGATTGTTTAAATTATCAAGAAGTTTTAGTTAAATATTTTAGGAACTAAACAATTAGTATATCTTTTCCTTTACAGTTTACAAAAACAATTTTCTTGCAACAATTCTGAGGTAGATTGTGCAGGTATCATTCTTGCCCTATAGATAATGAAACTGAGATGCAAATGAATGACAAGATTTGTTATATAGCTAGCAAACCCAGGTCTTCCAATTAATAACCCAGTGTTCTTTTTACTAACTACTCACCATTTATAATTGTTTTAATATGAAAAAATATCCACCCTAGAACTTATTTCCCATTTCTTGGCAAGCAATTATTAACCACTTCTATGTGCCAGATATTATGCTAAGTGCAGTGAATACAAAGACAAATCTGAAACAGTTCCTTCCTTCTTCTTTAAGGCTCCTTGTAGAGCGATCCTCTCTCTTTGTTAAAATCTCCTACAAAATTGATCTTAACAAATTTTAAATTACTTTGCCAATAACCAGGCCAAATAATGAAAGTTAACTCAACCCTAAGGTGTTGTCTTTATTATTATAAATTATTACAAAATCAAAATTGTAACCTTGGCCAATTGTCATGTTCATATATTTAAGAAACTCAAATACAGAAAAGATAGAACACATTTTTTAATACTTCATGTTATTCATTCCCCCATTAGAAGGACAAGATTCCACTAAAGAATTAATAATAGAAAAGTTGCTACATTAATTATGATTGTAATAAAAGGCTCAGGGATGGTATACGTAAATACATTTAGTAATCAATTTTAAAACAGTATAAATCAAGTAAGTTATTTATAATAAAACAATTCCAGCTTCTGTCATGTTCAAATAAATAACCCCTAATTAAAGTGAATGTTGCTTTTGAGACATTCACAAGATAGACCACACACATTCTTCTTTTAAAATTAACTCATTTTACTAAATAACAGAATTATATCCTTGTTTCACAAGTCTTTGACCTAATTATCCTCATATCATTATGAGGAATTAAAAGACCCTAACATAAATAGGAATATACAAGTAGTAACAGATGTCAAGATTAAATACTTTGGTTGTTTGAACTAAAATTCTAAGCCAAATAGCTCAATCTTATACTTGCATCTTACCATAGTAACTCAGATGTTCCAGTGTCAATCTATTATTTAATAGATTTAATATTGTTTACAAAACTTTTTGATTATAAAAATTTGTCATAAAAAATAGGAACATAACTAGAGTAAGGGAACAATGTTTCCTTAACTTCACATCAATTCTAGTCAGAAGTTATGTAGATGGCCAATTGCATTGAGCCAGGCTTAAAGTCTTCCAGGTGGGATATTCATGTTGAGGAAACTGAGTCAGAAGAATCCCACCTTAGCTCATATGGAATTGTTGTTCTCCCAGCTTTTCCCATTAGAATAGCCTCTGCAGTTCATAGATGCAGTTCATGGACCCTACAGTGTTGTTGGAATCATGGGTCATTGGCTCAATAGCATTCCTTGACTCCATAGGCTTGCTTGCATCATGGATTATTGGTTCAATAGCATTACCTGATAATCACACCTGGAGTCAGACTCAGAAAAATGTCAGTTAACAGTCCCATAAGGTCTTGAATAGCAGGTTCCAATAATCAGAGTTTCAAATATGTGACTATAACCTCACATTGGTAACAGTAAGAGAATAACAATAGAAAAATATGCTACTGCTCTCAGAATCGCTTAAATAATGGAAACATCTCTAAGGTGAGTCTTAAGTAGTTTGCATGCGTTCCTACACATGTTCTAGTTCCCAATTAAATAACAAACATAAGTAAAATCAAATTTACTATTAAGATAACACAATAGGTCATAAGTTACTACTCTTCATAGATTTTAATCTCTGTTTCTCAAGCTTATTTACCCTTTTCTAACTGTACTTAATCTGAAAGATGGAGCTACTTCAGAAATGGAATCTTAGACATATAAGTTCAAACACTAATTTTAACTCTTGCTAGACCATGGAATGAATTCTAATCCAAACAGCAAGATCTTTCCCACTTACAGCTCATTACAGTAATTTAGATGCTTTAGTATTAATCACTAGCCTTAGATCTCTGATGCTACTTCCATTGAGCTGCTGACTCTGACTCTCATTCTGAAAGCACCAATTTAAGGCTGGCCCAAAGGATAAAACAAACCAAGGAATGAAACTCAAAAATTCACAGTAGATTTAGACATGATTGTTATCTACATCAAATTGTTACCACAATAAATTAATTTGCAAATGGAAATTTAGTAGGCCTAAAAATCACAGAAAAGATTTTGTAAAACATTTCTTCATAAAAGTATTTCCCGTTCTTAAACAGAGCTTACAATTTATCTTGATGTTACTTTAATGAACTAAATTCCTAATTACCACAAAATTCCTAGTTAACTAAATTCTCATGTCAAAAAGGTGTTTTTAATAAGGAGATTCAGCTTTTTAATCCAAGAACATAATCAATTAAATTAGCTTTATCACAACAAATTTACCAGGCCTTTAAAATTTATTTGATATTTTTTCTTCTCTTTGTCTCTAAATACATAGCTAAAAATTAAGGAATCTTACATAAATAATGGTAGTTCACAAACCTCCAAATTAACACACACACACACACACACACACACACACACACACACACACAGGCACATGAAACAGATTTGAAAATCACACCCCTATTTGGTGCAAGTATTCCCACTTACTCAGTAAGAATTCCACAACAAAAACTCTTGTGCAGGATTGATAAGAATTTGTGACCAAATGGTTCTAAAAATCCTTGTAGGTTTACAAAGAAAATTTTACAAGGTCTTTTCTTTGTACAATTATGAATTTTCCTTTCACAAATATACCTTGGTAAATACTTGATTAAGACAATAACTCCAAATAGCTTAGTTAATAATCTCACAAATTTCATGAGTGATAGTCAAATAATTTTAGCTGAAATTTCCTTTTAAATATAGACAAAACTTGGAAGTTTATGATTTCTTAACTTATAGTACATTAACATTATAAAAGCTGTTTATGAAGGCTGTGAGAAAAATACATCTGTCTTGATTTGTAAATTACTGGGAAAGAATTTTTACAACCAGTCTCTCTGATAAAGGCCTCATTTCTAAAATATATAGAGAATTAAGTCAAATTTGTAAGAATACAAGTCATTCCCCAATTGCTAAATGGTCAAAGGATATGAACAGGCAGTTCTCAGATGAAGAAATTAAAGCCATCTGCAGTTATATGAAAAAATGCTCTAAATCACTATTGATTAGAGAAATGCAAATTAAAACAATTCTGAGGTACCACATCACACCTATCAGATTGGTTAACATGACAAAATAGGAAAATGATAAATGTTGGAGAAGATGTGGGAAAATTGGAACACTAATGCATTGTTGGTGGAGTTGTTGAAATGATCCAACTATTTTGGAAAGCAATTTGGAACTATACCCAAAAGGCTATAAAAATGTGCACACCCCCTTTGACTTGGCAATAGCACTTCTAGAGCTGTATCCCAAAGAAATCATACAAATGGGAAAAAGACCCACATGTATGAAAATATTTATAGCAGCCCCTTCTGTGGTGGCAAAGAACTGGAAATTGAGGGGATGCCCATCAAATTGAGGAATGGCTGAACAAGTTGTGGTATATGAAAGTAATGGAATACTATTGGGCTGTAAGAAATGATGAGTAAGCAGACTTCAGAAAACCTGGAAAGGCTTGTATGGACTGATACTGAACGAAGTGAGCAGAACCAGGAGAACATTGTATGCAGTAATAGCCATGTTGTATGATGACTAACATAGACAGATTTAGCCCTTCTCAGCAACGCAAGGATCAAATACATCTCCAAAAGTCCCATGATAGAAAATGCTATCCACATCCAAAGACAGAACTATGGAGTTTGAATGCAAATCAAAACATGCTGTTTGCTATTTTTTTTCTTTTGTTTTGTTTTGTTTCCTTTTTCTGGTGGTTCTTCCTCTTGGTTCTAATTCTTCCTTAAGACATCACTAATGTGAAAATATGTTTAATAGGAATGTATATGTATAGCTTATATCAAATTGCAAGCAGTCTTGGGGAGGGAGGCAGGGAGAGAGGAGGAGAAAAATTAAAAACTGTAAAGCTTATGGAAGTGATTTTTGATACATCAAAAAATAATTATTAAGCATTAATTCCCTCCAGATTCTAAAATGTGAAGACAAGAAGGACAAAATTGGGGCAAGTATGATTTTTAATTTGGAAAACTGTGTAATTAGGCAGTCAAGCTTTTTTGTGACCTGTTAACAAGGTTTGGGAGTAGCCAGAATCCCACTCTTGTATTTCAACAGGAACATAAGCCATTGTATGTCTAACAATGGTGTGTGCAGTCTAGGATATGGCTGAATATAAAGGAAAGTGGAAGTAGTCTGAGTAATGGGTTTGAAAGACCAGGAAAGAGAAATAAAGGCTTGAGTGAAATTATGGAAGGTAGGGAAAAAAACTGTTTGGGGACAGATGGGGGTGGGCAGAAACAAACCCATATGCTTTAAGCTACTCACGCCCCCATCTAAGGTGCCCTTGTGCCAGCTTCAGATAGTTTAAGCATGTTGAGAGGGTGTAAGGAAGGTTGATTTTGTTTTAAGTAGAAAGATTGAAAATGAATATTTTGTAGTTTGATTTGAAAACAAAAAGACAAAGTTATAGAAGGTTAGAAGGAATTATGTCTACCCACCTTTCAGGATAAATCTGTAGGAAGGCCTTATTAAATCTATTACTACATAAATATTGGCTATGATAAAGACATTGGTCATTGTGATTTGAGATTATTACATAAAATCTTAACGTGTTTTCTTGTACTGTTCAATTAATTATTATTAACTCAGGAAGCTCTGGAGTTTTCTGCCTCAGGAAACTGAGTACACCCTGTCAGCATTAAATCAAATTCCTTAGGTCTCTTTTTTGCCTTGGTCAAAAGCAGCAGCAGGACTCGGAGTCTTAGGCTTTCAACCTAGATAACCTACCAGGGAAAAGGTATTGTTATTTGACAATTAGAAATTTGTTCTCTTTGTCTCAGTTTACTATTCTGTAAAGAGATAATAATTGAACCCACTTCCCAGGAATGTTGTTAGGATCACATGATTAACATAGGACAGATGCTACCTGAATGTTAACTATTTTAATTAAATATTAAATGTTTCCTACCTGATAACTTTCTATGAGTTTCTAAATGTGATTAGTATGCCAAAGGTGATGAGAGGATTTTCTGTGTGAAGCAATTCGGAAACACATCCTACTAAATGAAGGTCACCTGATTGGTAACTAATTGGTTTTGTTTCAAGTTTGAATACATGATAACTGTTTATGGTATTGTTATGTTGAGGTTCAAGGAATCATATATTGAATTTTAGGAGTACTGAGCCCCCAAAATAGCAACACATGGGTTTTGCCCAAATGAATTCAACCCAAACCTTCTTTCAGGCAAAGACAAGGTTTATTAAAGATTCACCATATTGACCAGACTTTTAAGGAATCTAAACATTTGTGACACTCATATTGACAAGCAGGCTAGAGTAAATCTCAGCCATTGGCTAGATCTTAAGAATCTAAGCACTGATCTGAGCACCTTAATGGAGGCCAGATGGACCTTACATACAGAAAGACTGTAGGAGGGATCTAGGAGTGGCCAAGTAGTTTGTGGTAACTGGAGGAAGGATCTGGGAAAAGGGGTCCTCCAGTCACTCCAAACTACTCAATCACTCCTAGATCCCTCCCACAGTCTTTCTGTATAAAAGGTCCATCTGGCCTCCATTAAGGCACTCAGATTCTTAAAATCTAGCCTAGGCTCTTATTCTTAAAATCTGGCCTGCTTGCATTAGCAATGCAAAGGTTCAGATTCCTTAAGAGTCTAGTCAATATGGTGGATCTTCAATAAACCTTATCTTGGGCTGAAAGAAGGATTGGGTTGAATTCATTCCAGCAGGACCCATGTGTCATGGTTTTGGAGTCCCAGTACCCCTGACCCTCAGTAATGTCAGATATATTGTCGGGGGCAGTGCAAAGATCCTTCTTTAGACTTAATTTAAAAATAATCTACAAACTTTAGCTTTGGGATCTAATTAAACCTGAATTCACATTCTCAGTTTTCTCTCTCAGCTCTTGCTATCTTTGGGCTTCTTGGTCTAGATTTTTATCAGTATAAGGCTGTTGCTAACTGATTCCACCTCCCAACTAACTTCTGGGAGAGTCTCACCTTGCTTTTTGAATTCCTTTACTTGTTATCTAACTTAATTCTTATAACCCAATGTGGCCAGTGTTGGGACCCCATACCCCACCAACAAATCTTAATCTCCTGCTGAAAGCCTAAGGTGGGGGGGGGGGTTGTTTCCCAGTGTTGTCTCTAATGACAGACCTTAGAAATTCCTTAGAAGTTTTTCTGGCTGCACTTTAAATCTTTCAGCAAAAACATGACAGTCATTTTACAAATGCAGAGACACAGCAGACAGAATGACAAACCAAAGAATGC
This sequence comes from Phascolarctos cinereus, assembly GCF_003287225.1. Classification (NCBI taxonomy): domain Eukaryota; kingdom Metazoa; phylum Chordata; class Mammalia; order Diprotodontia; family Phascolarctidae; genus Phascolarctos; species Phascolarctos cinereus. Next base: position 193,323,112 of record NW_027555847.1, read on the forward strand.
ACAGATCTAGTTTTAGATTGGCCAAAATTCAGAGTTATCTTTTAGTTAACTTTAAAAAAATTTATTTATTTTTAGTTTTCAACATTCGCTTCCACAAGATTTTGAGTTCCAATTTTTCTCCCTACCTATCCCCTCCCACTAGCCCAAGATGGCATTCATTCTGAATACCCCTTCCCCCAATCTGCCCTCCCTTCTATCACATCCTACCCCTTTTCTTATCCCTTTCCCTTTCTATTTTCCTGTAGGGCAGGATAGATTTCTATACTCCATTACCTGTATATCTTATTTCCCAGTTACACGTAAAACAATTTTAGCATTCATTTTTAAAACTCTGAGTTCCAAATTCTCTCTCTTCTTCCCTCCCCACCCACCCTCATTGAGAAGGCAAGCAACTTGATACAGGTTATACATGTGTAGTCATGCAAAACACTTCCATAATAGTAATGTTGTGAAACATCTGTTCCACACCCCATTTATTCTACTCTCATTTAACTATGACCCTTCTCAAAAGTACTAGATTCTGATTACCCCATCCTCCAATCTGCCCTCCTTTCTATTATCCTCTCCCTTTAACCTCTTCCACCCTATTTTCCTGTAGGGTAAGATAGATTTCCATACAAAATTGAGTTTGTATGTTATTCCCTTTTTATGCCAAATCTGATGAGAGTTAGATTCATTCATTCCCTCTCACCTACTCCCTCTGTAAAATCTTTTTCTTGCTTCTTTTGTGTGAGATAATTTATCCCATTCTACCTCTCCCTTTTTTCTTCTCCTAGTACAATCCTCCCTCACCCTTAAATTTTATTTTTTAGATATCATCCCTTCATATATTGAACTCACCCCATGAGCTCTGTCTGTATACATACATACATACATTTATTCCCTCCAACTACCCTACTACTGAGAAAGGTCTTATGAGTTGCAAATATCATCTTTCCATGTAGGAATGTAAACAGTTCAACTTTAATAAGTCTCTTATGATTTCTCTTTCCTGTTTACCATTCCATGCTTCTCTTCAGTCTTGTATTGGAAAGTCAAATGTTCTATTCTAATAGCTCTAGTCTTTTCATTAAGAATGCTTGAGGGGTAGCTTGGTGAGGTAGCACTGGCCCTGGAGTCAGGAGGACCTGAGTTCAAATCCGGCCTCAGAGACTTGACACTTAGTAGCTGTGTTACCCTGTGCAAGTCATTTAATCCCGTTGTCTAACAGGGGAAAAAAAAAGAATGCTTGAAAGTCTTCTATTTCATTGAATATCCTTGAAGGATTCTACTCAGTTTTACTGGGTAGATCATTCTTGGTTTTAATCCTGGCTCCTTTGACTTCCAGAATAGCATATTCCAACCCTCCTGATCTCTTAATATAGAAGCTGCTAAATCTTGTGTTGTCCTGATAGTGTTTCCACAGTATTTGAACTGTTTCTGGCTGCTTGCAATATTTTTGCCTTGACCTTGACTCTGGAATTTGGCTATAATATTCCTAGGAGTTTTCCTTTGGGATCTCTTTCAGGAGGTAATTGGTAGATTCTTTCCATTTCTATTTTACTCTCTGGTTCTAGAACATCAGGGCAGTTTTCCTTGATAATTTCTTGACAGATGATGTTTGCTTGATCATGGCTTTTAGGCAGTCCAATAATTTTTAAATTACCTCTCCTGGATCTGTTTTCTAGGTCAGTTGTTTTTCTAATGAGATTTTTCATGTTGTCTCCTACTTTTGTTTTTTTTTTCCCTTCTTTTGGTTTTGTTTTATAATTTCTTGATTTCTCAGTCATTAGCTTCCATTTGATCCATTCTAATTTTTAAGGAATTGTTTTCTTCAGTGATCTTTTGGACCTCCTTTTTCATTTGGCCAATTCTGATTTTTAAGGCAATCTTTTTCTCATTGGCTTTTTGGATCTCTTTTTTTCATTTGAGTTAGTCTGTTTTATAAGTATTTTTAAGTATTTTGGGGGGTCTCTTTTAGCAAGTTGTTGACTCATTTTTCATGATTTTCTCGCATCACTCTCATTTTTCTTCCCAACTTTTCTTCTATTTCTCTTATTTGCTTTTCAAAATATTTTTGAGTTCTTCTATGGCCTGAGACCTAATTCATATTTTTCTTGGAGGCTTTGGATATTGGAGTTTGAGTTTATTGTCTTCTCCTGTATATTTTTATCTTATTTGTCACCAAAGTAAGATTCTGTATTCTGAGGTTTGCCCATGTTCTCAGCCAATTTCTTGACTTTTAAACTCTTTGTTAAGATAGGACTCTGCTTCCAGTATGGAGGGTGTACTGTCCCAAGCTTCAGGGGTTTTGTGTAGCTGTTTGTTTGTTTATTTGTTTATTTGTTTATTTTTGTTTTTTGGTGAGGCATTCAGGGTTAAGCGATTTGCCAAAGGTCACACAGCTAGTAAATGTCAAATGCCTGAGGCCAGATTTGAACTCAGGTCCTCCTGACTCCAGAGCCAGTGCTCTACCCACTATGCCACCTAGCTGCCCCTGAGCAGCTGTTTTCAGAGATATTTCTAGGGACCTGTAAATTTTCAGTTCTTCCAAGATGGTATGATCAAAGGAGACATGTTTACTCCTTTCCTGGCCTGTGCTCTGGTCTATGAATGACCACAAGCCTTTTTTTTTGCCTTGGAACTGTGAGGAGAATTCCTTCTCTGCTGCTATAAGCTTGGGCACACCATTGCTTCTTCTAACCCCAGGACCACCACTTAGGGCTGCAACCCAGCTCCAAGCATAAGCAAAGCAAGAGAATCCTGCCTCAGTGCCAGCAAAGTGATCCTTGCAATTCCCCTCTGATCAACCACTCAATACCCCCACCATTTGTGGGTTGAAAGCTCCAGAAGCAGCTGCTGCCACTGAGCCAGGGTTGGGACCAGACTGCGCTCTTCTCTCACCCAGGTCCAACAGACCTTTCCCACTGACCTTATTTGTTGTCTTTGGCATTTGTGGGTTGAGAAGTCTGGAAAACACGACAGCTGTCCATGATTCAGTCTACTTAGGCCTGCTCCAGGTTCCCTGGGCCCTTGTCTTTGCCTGCATGGCCCATGCTAAATTGCACTCTTTTCCAGCTAGGTGCAACAGACCTTTTCCATAAACCACCCAGGTTGTCTTGAACTGGAAACTTGTTTCCCTCTGTCTTTTTGTGGGTTCTGCTGCTCTAGAATTTGTGTAGGGTCATTTTTTACAGGTATTTGGAGGGGTTTGAGGAAGAGCTCAAGCAAGTCATTGCTTTCACTCTGCCATCTTGGCTCCACCCCTCTTTCAGTTAATCTTAATTAATTTTTTCCCACATCTTTCTAAAAGCAACAAATTAAGATTACAATACAATTTATCTCATGTCCATTTATTCTGATTGACCCTGAGCCAAATTATAAAAGATATCCTTTCAGGAGACCTTCCTGAGGTCTCTGGCCCCAGAGCTGCTTGGAGAGAAAAAGGAACTGCAACCAAATACAGGGAGTCTAAGAAATAAGGAGCCGGAATTTGAGGGATAAGACTCACCCAGGTTTCAGAGCTGGGACACCAAGAGAAAAGAGTCCTGTGGGTGCTCAGCACTGTTAGGGGGAAAAGTTCAGTTTCTAAGGCCCAATCTTATCATCCAAGTCATGGTACCAAATGTCAACCTGGCAGAGTTAATCTAAGAAAGGCAAATGAACTTAGGTTGTTCAAGTTTATGTTTTTATTTTTCTTAAGCTGGCAGTTGCATGTATGTGGAGCTACAGACAATGATTGAACCCCCCTAAGAAAGTCAGTCTAGGACTGGACTTGATTTGGGGGTTGGGGTGCTCAGTTTATATACTTTTTCAACAGAGGCTATCACTCCATTATTATTTTACCTCCAGACAGAGGAAATCCTTTTTCTATCAGATCACCCCTCAACCATACCAGACCACTTCCAGCCTTGGGCTATCTAGGTAGAAGAATCTGTCTCCACCCAAACCTGAGCAGAATTCAATGGCTTCCACACTTTTGATTAAATCAGTTCAGGCTTGGGTTGGGGTCTGATCAGGATAAGACTCAATGCAACCTTATTATCAGTAATTTCTTTCTGAAGAAGAAACTGAACTTTGGAGGAAGGGGGAGGGTGCTAGGGGGAAGCTCTGAGTAAAAATCATTTTACACAATAGATAAGAGAGGAATTAAAACATTCAACTTATTTCTTTAAAGAAAAATAAGCTATTCAATGAACATGTTTAAAAATATACTTCTGTTTTTGATTTTCCTCTTTTTCATAAGCTTGATTTTCAAATACATCCTCCATCTTCTTCCATTCAGTAAGACATTCCCTATAACAAAGATTTTGAAAAGAAAAAAAAAAGTCAGTAAAACTAACCAAGACATTGACTGCATGTGGAAATGTACAGAATATTTCATACCCACAATCTTCCACTTTTTCAATGAAAGGATGGAGGTATATATTCTCAACCCTTGTCTCAAAGCAAATGTATTGATTACAATTACACAAAATTTAATTTTGCTTTCTTTTAACATTTTTATAGTTATATTGTATGCTTCCCCCCTCATTCTGTTTACTTCACTCTGCATAAATCCAAGTAAATCTTCTCATGCTATTTTTAAATCCTTCAAGTTCATGATGCGATCACATATTATAGTTTGTTTAGCCGTGCCTCAAAACATGGGCTTCTATTTTATTTTCAGTCTGATGCTATCACTAAATTTACCTTTTTTGGAGTACGTATCTAATAGCAGTTATCTGTTTGAAGTCATGCAGTATAGACGTTTTAGTGACTTCTTAAAAATCATCACTCCATATTTATTTCACAAATGTTTAAACAAGTTCAGAGCTCTACTTATAGTATGTTAGCATGTCTGTCTTCCCATATCTTCTTCAACGTGAATTTTTTAGATTTATTGGATATGGGTGAAACCTCAACACTCTTGATTTGTATTCCTATTATAATTGATTTGGCATAGTCTTTCATATGATTATTAATAATTCATAATTCTTATAAAATCTGTTAATATCTTTTCCATTGGAGAATATGTCTGAGTTTTTGTATTTGTGTTACTTTCACCAGAGGTATTTTATGCAGAGACCTAGTCTCATTGTTCTTGTTTGGGTAGCAGTTTTTCTATTTCATACAATCAAAATTATGTTTTGTGACCTCTTCTATCTTATATTTGATTGAAATTTCTCCCCTAAATACAGTTGTGAAATGTACCCAATCTTATTCTCTTTTAGGAAGTTTTTTTTAATTACAACTTTTTATACTTAGGTAATAGATCTGTATTGTTTCTTGTGGAATATAGTGTTGTATGTTGGTCTAAAACTAATTTCTGTGAAAATGATTTACAATTTTCCAAACAGTTTTTTTTTGTCAAATAGGGAGCCCTTCCTGATTAGTTTATATTATTTTTCATTGGATAGCCATACCGAGTCAATTGTTTCTGATTTTTGCTTATCTTGTCTAATCCAGTGACCTACTTTGCTAAACAACTTGGGTGATTATTACTTTAAAATATAATTTGAACTCTGGAAGCACTGTTTTCCCTTCTTGCTTCCTTTTTGATATTTTCTTATTACTGTGAGATTTTTAACTTTTTTATTCCTCTAAATGAATCCTATTGTTATTTTGTCTAGTTCTACATAGAAATGAACAACCCTCAAATTGTCACCATTTATCTATTTATCTATCATCTATTCATTCATTCATTCATTTAGTTGCATTTTTGTGTCTTGAGTTGACTTGGTATATTAGCATGACTCTAAGACAGTTCAGGTATTTTGTAGATATTTTTAATGGAGTTTCCCTTCCCATTATTTTCCCCAGATATTTGCTATTTTTAATTGTGATAATTATGCATTTATTTTGTTTTCTGAAACTTTGTGAAAGGTACTAATTAGCTCGATAACCTTCTTTCCTGATTCACCTCATTTTCCCTAAGTAAACCATCATGTTATTCACAAATGGTAATAATTATTTCTTCTTTGACACTGTGTATATTTAATCTATAATTATTTCTTCTATTCCTATTGCTAGAATTGCCAGAATGATGTCAAATAATAATGGAGTCAAGAGGGTATCCTTCCTTTGTTCCTGCATTTTTGGGAAAGTTTTTCCTCATTGCATATAATGCTAGCATTGAGTTTTAGACTGAATTATTTTATCATAGTAAAAAGTGATCCTTCCATGCCTAAACCTTGTATGGTTTTTGGCATAAAAAGATGTTGTACTTTGTAATAAATAATTGAAAATTCTGATGTGGTTTTCAGGTGTTCTGTTCTTAATACAACTTACCTTATTTTGTTCTAATATTGAACCATGCTTATATTCTTGATATAAACACATTTGATCATAACAATTTATTTTTATGTATTGCTATGGTATCTTTGCTAGAATTTTATCTAATTTGTTTTTACTAATTACTAATTTACTAATTTATTTAATGGTATTGTAACAATTAATGTATTATAAATTATTAGGATAATATAATTTTAATATGAATTTACTAATTAATAATAAAATTATTAATATCACTCTACGGTGTTCTTTAATGAGAGACTTTTCTTTCTCTTTTTGGAGTAAGAACCCCCATTACCTCTTCTCTTCCACTGATTTTATCCTATTCTCCCACAGTCCCCTCTCTTGTTGAAACATTTCTTTGTTTTTGAATTGACCTGAGATTTCAGGCCCTCCTACTCAATAAACTTCCTCTAAGAATGAAAACCAGAAGTTTCTTTGTACCATTCTGGATTTATAGTCTAGTAAGGAAGACCCCAAGCTCTCTACCCAATGTTTCACCCCTTTCCCACCAAACACTAATTCCACAATGAACACACATAAAGAATAGCAAAGAAACCCATTTTTGTAATTCCTACTTGATCATAAGGTAGAATCTTTGTAATGTATTGTTGTAATCTTTTAGCTAGTATGGTATTTAAGATTTTTGCATTTGCTTTCTAATGTCATCATTGGCTAAAGGTTGGCAGTGGGATAGAACAGATCAGAAAGAACCATGAAAGAGATCAGGTAGTTAAACAAACTGAAGCGTAGAGCTTGATTTACATGCAAAACAAATAAGGTAAACTAGGAGAAAGAAAGAAGTAATATAGAAGAATGGGTGATACACACTGGCACTGTGAACTCAGAGGAAAGCATTGAGATTGAAGTCTTGTTTGTGAGATGAAAGTAGAATGAGTAATCCAAGGTAGATATGCAGATACCAAAAACCATAAAAAGGATACAACATGGTGCCTGGCATATAGTACATGCTTAATAAATGCTTTTTGACTGACTGGCACAGGCTGAGTCATAAATGAGGTTGGATAATTAGGACTTTGTCACAGGATATCAACATCTGAGGTACATATTCCTCTATTCCTGCAGTCCTTTGTTCAGTCCCTCCTCCCCCATATGTACTATATGTTGACATGCCTAAAATCCTGAAGTTCTACAAGGACTCATCATCTTCTGATTCCACATTTCTCATCTGTCATTTCCTTATTCTTAGAGGTTGGAGATAAAGAGCTATTAACTATGTCATCTCTCAGTGAAGACACCTGACTGATATAGATTATACTCTGTACTACCACTCTGTACCTTTCCCCCTCAACTGATTTTTTTTCTAGGTGTTTTGTTCTTCAGAGTTCTCTTGGATTGTGGTATTGCTGAGAATAGCTAAGTCATTCACACCTGATCACCTAATCAATTCCCGCTACCTTGTACACAGTATGTTTTACTTTGCATCAGCTCATGTAAGTCTTTCCAGGTTTTCTGAGAGCATCCTGTTCATCATTTCTTATAGCACAATATATTCCACCGCAACCACATACCACAATCGGTTCAGTCATTCCCCAATTGATGAGTATCCCCTCAATTTTCACTTCTTTGACACCAGAAAAGAGCTGCTATAAATATTTCTGTACATGTAAGTCCTTTTATTTTCCTTTTTTCAAATCTTTTTTGGAATACAGACCTAATAGCAGTATTGCTAGGTCAAAGAGTGTGCCATTTGCGCATAGTTCCACATTGCTCTACGGGATAGTTGAATCAGTTCACAACTCCACAGTTGCAATTAATGTCTCATTTTTCCTACATCCCCTCCACCATATATCGTTTTTCTTTTTTGTCCAATTAGCCAATCTAACAGGTATGAGATAATACCTCAGAATTATTTTAACCTGCATTTCTCCAGTCAATAGTAAGTTAGAACATTTTTTTCATATGGTTATAGATAGCTTTGATTACTTCATCTGAAAACTTCATCTCTTTTGATCACTTATCAATTGGTGAATAGTTCTTATTTTTATAAATTTAACTCAGTTCTCTATATGTTTGAGAAATGAGGGCTTTATCAGAGAAACTTGTTTCAATTTTTTTTCAGTTATTGCTGCTAACTGTATTTCCCTTTGTTCTAGTCTCTCTCTCCTTCCACCTTGTCCTCACTCAAAAGTGTTTTACTTCTGCTTAGTCCCTTTCCAATCTGCATTCACTTTTATGACCCCTGCCCTTCTGTTATCTCCTTCCCCCTTATTTTCCTGTAGGGTAAGACAGATTTCCATACTCAGTTGAGTATATATGCTATTCCCTCCTTAAGCCAAATCTGACAAGAATAAAGTTCATTCACTCCCCCTCATCTCCCACCTCTTCACCTCCACTGTAAAAGCTTTTTCTTACCTCTTTTATGTGAGATAATTTACCCCATTCTGTCTCTCCCTTTCCCTTTCTCCCAATACATATTTCATCACTCCTTAATTTTATTTTTAGATGTCATCCCTTCATATTCAATCCACATCTGTGCTCTCTGTTTATATATAGTCCTTCTAACTGCCCAAATAATGAGTAAGTTCTTAAGAATTACAAGCATCATCTTCCCATATAAGAATGTAAACAGTTTAAGTCCCTTATAATTTTCTTTCCCTATTTACCTTTTTATGCTTCTCTTGAGTCTTGTACTTGAAAGTCAAATTTTTTATTCAGCTCTTGTCTTTTCATCAAGAATCTCTTGAAGTTCTGCATTTCATTGAATGTCATTTTTTTCCCCTGAAGGATTATACTCAGTTTTGCTGAGTAGGTGATTTTTGATTGTAACCCTACCACCTTTGCCTTTCAGAATATCATATGCCAAGGCTTTCATTCCTTTAATATAGAAGCTGCTTATTCTTATGCTATCTTAACCATGGCTCAACCACACTTGAATTGTTTCCTTCTGGCTGCTGGCAACATTTTCTCTTTAACCTGGAAACTCTGGAATTTGGCTTTAACATTCCTGCAAGTTTTCATTTTTTGATATCTTTTAGAAGGTGATTGGTGGATTCTTTCAATGTCTTTTTTACCCTCTGGTTCTAGAATATCAGGGCAGTTTTCCTTGATATTTTCTTCAAAGATGATGTCTAGGCACTCTCTCTCTCTCTTTTTTTAATCATGACTTTTGGATAATCCAGTAATTTTAAAATTATCTCTCCTGGACCTATTTTCCAGGTTAGTTGCTTGTCTAATGAGATATTTCACTTTGTCTTCTTTTGTTTCATTCTTTTGGTTTTATTTTATTGTTTCTTGATTTCTCATAAAGTATTATCTTCCATTTGCTCAATTCTAATTTTAAAGGAATTATTTTACTCACTGAGCTTTTGTATCCTTTTTCCATTTGACCAGTTCTACTTTTTAAGGAGTTTTATTCTTCAATGAATTACCATTTGGCCTAGACTGCTTATAAGGTATTATTTTCTTTAGTATTTTTTGCCTCTCCTTTACCATGCTGTTCACTTGTTTTTCACTGTATTCTTCCATCATCCTCATTTCTGTTCCCAATATTTCCTCTACTTCTCTTATTTGATTTTCAAAATCCTTTTGGAGCTCTTCCATGGCCTGAAACAAATTCATATTTTTCTTGATGGGTTTGAATGCAGGAGATTTGACTTTATCTTCTTCCGAGTGTGTGTTTTGATATTCCTTGTTACCATATTAACTTTCTATGGTCAGAATTTTTTCTGTTATTTCCTAATTTTCTCAGCTATTTCTTGACATTTAACTCTTTGTTAAAGTAGGGCTCTGCTTTCAGGGTGGATGATCCCAAGCTCCAGAGGTTTTGTGCATCTGTTTACAGAGATACTTCTAGGGACTTGTAAGTTTTCAATTCTTCCAAGGTGGTATCATCTAAGGAGAGGTATTACTACTTTCCTGGCTCATGTTCTGGTCTGTGAGTGACCACAGGCACTCTTTTCTTCCCTGGAACTCTGAGGCTACTCTCCTCTCCCCGACTGTGGCCACAAGTTCTGATATGCTAGTGCTTTTCCTCATCCTGGGACTGTCACCCAGGACTACAACCCAGATCTGAGTATGTGCAAAGCAACAGAGTCCTGCCTCTGTGCTAGCAAAGAGACCCCTGTAATCTTCTTGTGACCAGTTGTTTGACCCCCTTATGGTCTGTGGGCTGAGAGGTCCAGAAGCAGCTGCTGCTGCTGCTGATTCAGTATCTCCCAATGCCTGTTCCTTCTTTTCTCAGGCTGGGTCTATGCTGGCTTCAGTCTCACCCAGGTGTGACAGATCTTTCCTGTTGACCTTCTAAATTGTCTTGGGCTGGGAAATTATTTCAACCTGTCCTTTTGTGGGTTCTGACGCTCCAGGAACTGCTTTATGCCATTATTCAAAGGTGTTCAGAGGGGCACTGGGGAGAGCTCAGGTGATTTGCTGCCTTTTCTCTACTTTCTCAGCTCTCCCCTCCACCCCTATAATACTTTCACAAATTCTGTAAGTGTAGCTTTTTGTCTCAATGTCTAAAAATTTTACCCTTTGTACTACTATTTCACAGATTGTGTCAGACTCCATGTTTCCTTCCTGAAAAGGCTGCAGAATTTCCCATGATATGTGTGTAGGTCCAGAAAATATTTCCAAATGTCCATTTAAAAATATGATATGCCAAATGTACAAGGTTGCAGAGAAACAAACTGTACAGTGGGCCAGAATTGTGGCTATACTAAAAAAAAGACAGAAAGACAGTTTGGTGCCAATCTCTTTCTAGCTCTGAGATAATGTTGGAACCAGGGAATATATGGATTACCAATATCTAGTGTACAGTGAAGGTAAAATCAGAGTATCCTCTTCTCTCTGGATCTGGATAATGTTTTCTTCATCCAAAAGTAGAGATTCAAACTCAATACTTGAAAAAAAATTGCTTGCAAAAAAGTGAGAGTATCTTCTATACATATTTCTGAATATGTTGCTTCACATTATCAATTGTCCATTTATGTACTTTCAAATTATTCTTCAGTTAATCTTCATATTCCTAAAAAATCCATGATTATGAATTTTTGGTCTTGGGGCAAGTAATACAAACTCCACAAAGAGTTTGTGGACTTTGGGTGGGAGGTAGAAGAGGGCAAAATTTGCCCCAACCCACTCTCCCCAACTTCCAATTGAACTAATTATTCTCACAAGCTAGGTGCAAAATTCTGTTCTTTTTAAACTGCTGAATGACTGAATATTTTAAACGCCCTCTGAATTTCTAATCCTGGTCAAAACCCCCATTTCCCTATTCTAGTTATAGCTGAAGTTCCTGATACTCAGAAGGCTGCTTTTAGGATTGGCAATCAGCCACTATTTACCCCCAATAAGCCAGTAAGCTGGGTACTTTTTTTTTATTGATATGTCAATAATGTGTGCTTTTTTTTTATTACTAGCGTTGTTTTTCCTTTATATTGGTAACCTTAGCTGCTAAGCAATAAGTCCATATTGGCCAGAAAGCTTGCAATATTCCTTGAGGGACACACACTTTCATTATTTCTAAGAGGTAATGCTATTTTGGTTTCCTAGAACAGTTTTGAATCTTTGTTTCTGTCTGAAAAAAAAAATAACAGACAGGAGACATTTGGAATCATTTTCTTTTCAATTGCAGTTGTGAGTCAGCCTAATAAGAATCAACCAATAATGACTGACTGCAATGTGAATCTTAAAAGTTAGGGCGAAGGGAGAGAAATAATGTACAGACAAAGCCCAGACACTTCTTTGTTGATATTTGTAGCAGGAGGTTAATTAGCATTAACAGAAGCGTCAGCAATCACATAGAGTTCGACAGAAGGTACTGGATGCTCCCAGCAGTATAGTACAGAGGGAAACAAGTTAAAATATTTTTTTCCCTTTTTACAGAAAAACCATTTACAAAAACAAACATAAAGTAATTGGGTTCCTTTTTGTTTGTTTTCTATCCCTCCTCTCCTGCTAAGTGTTTGATTTAGTTGCTTCCTTTGCTCTCTCCAAGTTTGACATGTGTTGAGTAGCAATAGAAGGCGTTGTGTTTTCTTTATATTTCTTTCCTTTGGGCAACTGCGTGATAAGTCATTTCATTCTCAGTTAACGATTTGGTCATTTTTTTTTCTGAGTGGCCTGCATGATTTTGATAAAATAGATCAAGAACCCAATTCAGGCCATCTGTTTTTTTCTTTGTCCTCACATCTTTTAAATCACTACCTCTTCTACTTTATTGCCAGCAGTTCCCACAGCAAACAAAGCCAAAGAAAGTACTACTGAGCATCTTCATATCCTTTCTCACAATGAACACACACACACACACATACACACACACATGCGCACACACACACACAATGTATTTTTCTTGTTGTTGTTCTTGGTACAGCACACTCCTCTGTTGCTCATATGGAAGAAAAATTTTACTTTCATATTAGAAGTATTTGAAAATTCTTGCAGATGCACAGAATTTAAGCAGTGTGTTCATAGTTGTTGGATAATTTAATAAATGCCATTTTCTTGTCTTATTCATCCGTCCTTTCTAGGATGTCACAGTGCAATCTGGGAAACTGTTGGCAGTTAAGTTATTTTAATGTTTTAATATTCTAATAGCTCCATAAATGATAAACACAAATGAAATTAATACCTTGCCAACCATTCAATTCTGGGATTAACATATTCTCAGCAAAAGAAGTGCCATCATCCCATTGTTGATATGTTACAGAAAGGGAAAAAATTGCTAATAGCTGAAAGAACAGTAAAGATACGTTTTATAAAAAAAAATTTTAAAGCATTCCTGGCTTTATACCAATGGAAGACACAAAATGGTTGAAGCAAAGATAACTATTGGCAGTGAGAAGGAGGGTAGGACGCTAGATCTGGCATTGTTTATACTATAAAGTGTGACATGTAGAAATAGAAGAAAGGAATATGACACTTAAACAATGTCCATATAACCATGGCTGATACTGTTAACCCAGGTGATGTAGCTGTGGTTATTTATAAAAGGATATAGATATAAGAATAAACATTTAGATATAAAAGCATAGATAGATAAGGTTGATAGATGGGAGATAAATTGATATGATGGATGGATGATAGGTCATAGATAGATGATAGATAGATATAGATAGATAGATAGATCACCATCCTCCCAGTTAACTAGGCTCAAAACTTGAGACATTCTTTTTTCTTCCCTTTTCTTTACCCCAGCATCCAAAATTTATTTCATCAAACATATCTTTATGATGTATTTTATGTTTATTTTCTATACAAAAGGTACCACATGTGAGCCACCATTATTAAGCAAGATTAGAAAAGTCCAACATGCTACTATAAACATGATATTAGTATCATTTTCCTTCTTTTTATAAATCACATACATACATCAATGCCAGATCAGGCATCACTTTCCCTTTACCACTCCTCCCCCCAGGTGATAAATATCTTTTCTTCAATATTTTTGTTTCTCCCTTTGGGCATATAACCAGGAGTACTTTATTAAAAATTTGTTTTACAAAACATATTTTTGATCTTCCTTCAGCTACTTGTAATTTCTTCTATAAAATATCACAACAGTGGAATGGATGGCATTTTCTTTACTGAGAATATGTTACTCTGGAATTAGATTGGGAGGCAATATATTTACCTCTTTTTATTTAACATTTATGAGCTATCAGAATATTGTATATAACATACACACTTGTAATATTCTGACTTTTGTAGTATGAATACCAAGCTTTAGATACACGAAGAGGCAGTATTGTGTAACAGCTGGAAAGGAAGCCTTTAAACCAAGATTACCTGAGTTTAATTCCTATTTTTGACACACAGCTGGCAGGTGACACTAGGTAAGTAACTTAACCACTCAGTACAGTAGGCAAATCTTTAAGATTATAAATTGCAGAGAAGTTAAAGAACTGTATTAGTCAAAGAAGTTTCCCTACCATGCTTCTCCTTAAATGAATGAAATCATAAGTTTTGTCCCTATCCCTATCATATTCTGATATTTACATGAATATTAAAATGGTAGATAATATCTAATTATATACATATGCATGAAATAGAATACATATATATATATATGTTTTTATACATTCATAATATTCTACTGGTGATAGCTAGTCACTAGATAGATAGATTACCTTTAATGCCTGAATCTGATGAGTCAGAATTTTAGAGCTGGAAGGCCCTTCAGATATCGTGTAGTCTAATCTACTCATTTTACAATACATAGAAACTGAAATCAAGAGAGATTAAGTGATTTGTTAGTACTAGAAAGTTTCTAGCACTCTCTCTTCTCAAATTACTTTCTGTTATACTTATCTATGTACACTTTATATCTCCCCAGTGGAATGTAAGGTCCTTGAGGGCAGGATCTATTTCTTTTTTTGTCTTTATTTCCTAACATACCAGCATAATGTGTGATATGTAGTGTTATTGTTGTTCACTTATTTCAGTCATATCTGACTCTTCTTGACTTTATTTGGGGTTTTCTTGCAAAGATACTGGAATGGTTTGCCATTTCCTTCTCCTTCATCCATTTTATAGATCAGAAATTGAGGTATAAACAGGGTTAAATGACTTGCCCAGGATCAAATAGCTAGTAAATGTCTAAGGCCAGATTTGAATTCACATAGGTGAGTTTTTCTGGCACCAGGCTGGTGCCATTGTGCCACGTAACTGCCCCCTTAAATGTAGTAGCAAGTTTTTAAATATGTTAATAACATAATAACACAAGGATGTGTATATAGAATTTTTATAAGTTTGCAAGTTGCTTTAAAAACAACTTATCAGTTAAACCTCACAACAATCCTGTGTTATATGTAATGTAGTTATATCCCTGCTTTAGAGATGATGCAGAAAGAACCTCAGAGATGCTAAGTGACTCTTTTATAAAAACATGTGGATAATAGTGGCTGAGCCAGGACTAGAAATCCAACTCTTTCAACTACTAGTACAATGTACTATCACATTGTTCAGTACACCACACTGTTTTGAAGGTAGATTTTGAAGAATGCTTTGGTCCGTGCCTGATTTGTCTTTTGGATTTCTTTGAAAGAGTGGATGACAACCCATTCTATGACTTACGGGCTGAAGAACTGGCTAAAATGAGTTTGAGGAAACTGAGAAACTTACTATTATTCAAGTCTGTAAGTCCCAAATTCATTTCCTGTAGAAAGAGCATGCCAATGCCTTACATAGGACTCAGCTATTTATTTCTTTTTATAGCATAATTTAGTGCCATCACTGATGACAGAAAGTACATAAAGTAGATAATAAGCATATGAATATCATCTCACCAAAATAAGAGCTTTATGATGACACAGGAATATTTTTTCAACTTTAGAAATAATAGTTTTAGGACACCTGAGCATCATCCCAGTAAAATGAAGTTTGCTTGTGAATAATCTAAATAATTGCTGGACATCTTCATGAGTAGTTGAATGTAATTATAACAAAAGATTAACTCATCCCCTCCCCAATACTCATCTCTCCTCTAAATTTGATTATTTCTATTGATGGTACCATTATCTTCCCACTCAATCGGGCTCAAAACACTGGAGGCATCCTTTTTACTTCCCTTTTTCTCACCCCCATCTTCAAACAAATGTCAAGTTTTCTTGATTATCTTCCACAATATTTCATACCCATATATATATGCTGTTCAACTCAACATATTTCAGCCTTTGTTAAGGCCTTAAGTGCTCTGTGCTTAGGCTATTTTAAGAGTTTTCTAATTGATTCCCCCACCTTCAGTAAATGTTTACACAACTGGAAAAATGATCTTCTTGCATAAACCTAATTTGATAGATTTACATAGACTTAATAGACCCTGATCAAAATCATTCAGTGACTCCCTATTGTCTTAAAATAAAATACAAATTTCTTGTCCTGACATTTAATGTTTTTCATAATCTATTTCAAACTTTCTTTAGAGGGTTATATCATGCTACCTGTATTTCCATAATTCCATTTGTTATCAACAGGAAACAAAGGGTAAAATAGAAAATACATATGCAGAAGTGGTAGATACAAAATACCAATGTGGGGATTTTTTTTTTGCTTGATTATACAAATTTGCCAAAACCATGTCTTTTTTTATTTTTGCCAACCCAAGAGCGGAAGGGAGAGAAAAAATTTTAAAACTTTGTAATAAAATTAAATTACATATATTTATATAAACACACATGCATATAGGAAGAAAGAGAAGCATATTAAAGAACCAATTAACAGCAGATTTTCGTTGTGATAATATAAAATAGTTTTCAGATAAATGTCTATCTTGCTAGTCCTGCCCCATCTTATACTTTTGAGTTTGAGTTTTTAAACATAAATGTAGATTTTACATTTATCCATAGTAAATGTCTTCTTATACAATTTTCTGTTTTGCCCTAGAAAATGTAGGTAGTAATTTTTATGAAAAGCACAAATTATAATATTAATTAATCCTATAAGGAGATGATAGTTAGCAAGCCATGTTTTCTCATATTCATTTGGAAGAATAAAGAGTAGGCAAAAAAGATGGAAGGGATATTTTGTTTATTTGTTTGCCTTCCTTTTGTGTCCCCAATTTTATTTAGCACAATGAGCAGTACATCATAAATGCTTAATAAATGTCAGTTGACTGACTAGCTTCTGCTCTTAAGTCAGCAGTTTTAGGACATTATTTTACCACTCATGTGGGTTCTTTATCTACATCAGACTCCAGGAAGGACCCTTTGCCTAGCCACCTCTGTCTAGTTTGTAATCCCTGTTTGTTGTTACCTCTTGGACAGGCTCATTCTCTTCTAATCACTGACATTTATCCACCTTCATTAACAAATCTAAGTAAAATCAGAATCTGAACATCAGTGTTTCTTTAAGGATTCTTCCAAATGATTTCTCCTCACTGATAGCTCCCTAAATCGGTTTATTCTATAGGGATCAATTAAATGATAATTACTGATAAACAGCTGCAGAAAAGTTCTGAAGCCAGGCTTATGAATTCTCATTTGATAGCATGTATTCCCCTGGTTTGGTTGAAAAAGAAAGTGAATTACACATTTAATAATTACATTTTAGTCTTAGCACCAAGTTGTGGCTTTTATTGTGTAAGAAGTGCTTAAAAATAAGAATTAAAGGTAGGAATTTAAATGAAAACACCTTTAAAAGGGATCTGAACTCAGATTAAATGCAAAGAGGAGAGGGAACAAAGCTCACTTCCCTCCACTTAAAGAAGTGGCTGACTAAGAGCACCAATTTCTTTATCATCAGGTGTGGCCCATGTGTTAACTGGCTTGGCTAAATTGTTTTTTGTTTGTTTGTTTGTTTACTTGCTTTTATTAAGGGATCATTCTGGGGTGTCATTGTAAGTCAGGGAGGGTAAGATAGTGAAATGATTATTTTGTAGATAAACAAAGGGAAATG
Source organism: Phascolarctos cinereus (assembly GCF_003287225.1). Classification (NCBI taxonomy): domain Eukaryota; kingdom Metazoa; phylum Chordata; class Mammalia; order Diprotodontia; family Phascolarctidae; genus Phascolarctos; species Phascolarctos cinereus. The sequence goes on from NW_027555847.1 coordinate 193,340,716, forward strand.
ATTAAACTTTAAATGAAAATTAATCTAAACACTTTGTTCCTGCATATTTTGAGGGGGAGGAGCAAAAAATAACACAACTTTCAGTGTAAGTTACAATTATATCGAAAATGGTTACTACCTTCCAACTGATTGAAATGCAGGTCTACATCAAGATTAGCAGGACATCAATATCATTGTGATCAACAATATCTTTTTACTGAGACTGTAGCTGCAGCAGGTACTGATTCCAAAGTAGATAATGAGGGACAAACATGTGCTTGAATAATAGACCGTGTCAATATCACTGTTTTTATATTGAAAATTACTTCAGGACTTGATTTTGTTCATTATTCTGTGTTTGAGCTAGACCATCAGTCTCACAGAAAAGCTTAAAATTAAGGAGCAAATCTCAACAATGAAACCGGCTAGATGGATATGATGAGCATGTTGGGGATAGAATCTGATGAAAAGTTCAATATCAGAGGAGCTTCATAAAGGCTGACCTCAAAATACTACAGAGGAGAAAGAAATGAAAAATCTGCTTTGAAAATGCTTAAAGCAGCTATGTGTCAAGGAAATATACAAGACAATTATTATGGTGGAAAATGAATCAAAAATGGTCTTCAATCACTCAAGGATGAGTCTTTGGTATATTGTAGGCCACTGGGGAAGGAAACTATAGAAAATTCCCGAAATGCCAAGGCACTTTGGGATAAAAAATCTGACCTGAAACAAATGGAATCATTTGAATTCTTACTCTGAATATTTGGATGCACCCTTAGAGAAACACAAAAAAGGCAAAGAATAAGACCGTGTCAGAAATTTAACTTATGTTATTTCTATCTTTAGATGATCAAGAGTAAAGAAAAACAATTTTCAATATAAAAAAAAAGTTTGCCTAGAAAATGCTGTTGTTGTTGTTTTCCTGAGATTTCATCCCACATCCAGCCAACTGGCAGTGGGATTACAAGAAAGAATAATGGAATGGAGCAAGAGAGAAACTAACCCTAGTACTAGTGGAGATTCAGCTGTTCTAAAAAACAAACAAAAAACCCATTTGGATCCCATTTACTAGCTCATTTGGGCCAGTAAATTAACCCCTGTAAAGAGGTATCAATTTGAATGAGTGCTATTCCTTTGCCTTCACAGGAATTTTCTTAAGATGAAAAGAATTAATCAGATTTCCCTGTCCATTTTAATTTCTGCCATTAGATAGAAAGATGAAGTTAGAGATAGGAAGACCGGAATTTAACCTCTCAGTCTGAGTTTCCTTGTCTGAAAAATTATAATACCACCTACCTCATAGTGTTATTCAGATAAGATAACATATGTAGAACACTTTGCAAAACTTAAAATTATGCAAATCCTAGCTGTTGATGTTGTATTTGCTGTTCTCTATACAATGAGTCTGAATAAAAGCTTTGTGCACAGTTGGAAGAGAAAGGGAAAACCCTGATTATAAAATGTATGTATCCTAAAGAAATTTTTTGAAGAATTATCTATATATAGCCCAAGGCCTCAAAAGAGCTAGCAACAAGGTTGGCACAGATCTCCAAATCTGAACTTTTTAACATTTTGAGTATTAATAGCTAATCAAAATATAATTTTCCGTCTTTCCCCTTTTCTGCTAGTTTTAGTCAGTTTCCCTTATTTTCACTGAGAAGACAGGGCAATGATTTGGGGGAAAGCATGATAAATCTGTTTTACCTTTAGATCTGTGCTTTGGATATTTGAGCATTATAATTGTGGCTGAAGAGTAAAGGGAGGATATAGAAAAATGGAGAGGGAAGCTGATGTGTTTTATGGTTGATTTTATGTCTATACTCAGAGAGAAGAGCCTGACTTTCATGACCTTAGCTGGATCCTGAAAAATTTTTAACAAAGTCCCAAATTGTGTTACTGGTCTGAATTTCTTATGATTTTTAACATTTCTAAAACAATCTGCAGACTCTTTAGCATGCTATAGGTTGCAGTAAACAGATTAATATTCCCTTGGATATTTTTGTGCATTTCATAGTTTGAAGTGTCTTCCAAATGAGTCAGAAAATAATTTTCCAAGGCTACAAGCAGATCAACTATAGTGATAAAAGTGATTAAAGTGCTCATAATGTCTGACAGGTATCACTACTGCATATATACTCTAAAGAAGAGAGGGATGGAAAGAAGAGAGTTACATCTATCTCTCTCTTTTTCTGTCTATTCATACCACTCCATACCATACCATACCATACCATACCATACCATACCATACCATACCATACCATATCATACCATACCATATCATACCAACCACTGTGTATTACTGTTGTATTCTCAGGTTTCTCTCATATCTAGTCAATTGGCAAAGATGATAATCGAAATAGTCAACGTGAACTATGAAGTCGGAATGAAGGTCAAAGTACACTAATTTCTCTTTTTTTTCTTTCTCATGGTTTTCCTCTTTTATTCTGATTCTTCTTTCACAGCATGACCAATGTGGAAATATATTTAATGTGATGGTACATGTATAGCCTATATCAGATTGCTTGCCCTCTTGGGGGGGGGAAAGTGAGGGAGTGAGAAAAAAATTTGGAATTCAAAATCTTATAAAAGTGAATGGTGAAAACTATTTTTACATGTAATTGGAAAAAAATAAAATACTATTAAGAAAAAAAAAGAAATAGTCAATGAACTGTGGGGCTATGAGAGGAGGTACATACTAGCACAGCTCTGGTGGAGCTATGAATTGGTCCAAACATTCTAGAAAACAATTTCAATCCTTGTTTCTGAATCAACCCCACTAAAAATGCATCAATTTGAATTAGTGGTATTTCTTTCAGCTTGCCATAATTTCTTAAAATAAAAAGCAGAATCAATTACATTTCCCCATACATTTTAATTTCTGCATTTAGTAGCAAGTATAAATTATGATGAGGTAAAGCTGTGTCTGCACTTAGAAGGAAGGAAAAAGGAAAAACTCCATGCACAAGGATTACGTATCTAGCTGAAATTTGTTGAAAGATACACACACACACACAGATTTTATATATATATATATATATATATATATATATATATATATATATACACACACATACATATAATGTACACACATGCTATCATAAAAGCTGGTTTCATTTAAATTCAGAACATAAATATACACATATTCGTAGTGATTTTTATGTAGTATATGTGTGTATATATACATATGTGTGTACATACATATGTATATAATATATATTCACATACACACAAATATATATAAAAGCTTGAAATCATGCCTTTTGATTGAGAAATGGCTGAAAAAAGTGTGGCATATGGATGTAATGGAATATCACCTTGACATAAGAAATGACTATGAAGAATCCAGAAAAACTTGGTTAGGTTTGAATTAAGAGCAGAATCTAGAGAACAACAGAATAATATACATGATGACCACAATAACATCAAAATAAATTGGATCAAAGCAAGGCTTAATTATAATTTTGGAGGACTTTTTTTTTCAATCAATAAGCCTTTCTTAGTATTTTGAGGTATTACTCACTATGCCACATAGCATGTTAAGCCCCTGGGAATCAATGAAAAAGAAAAACAATGTCCTTGTCCTCAAGAAATTTATATTCTAATGGGAGAACATCATGTAAACAACTATGTCCATATGAAGTATATGCAAATATGTACTATAAATGGGAGTTAATATGGGGGTAGGGAGAGAACCAGATAAGATCTGTTGTCGAAGTTGGAATTTTAGGTAAATCTTAAAAGAAGTCACTTTCTTTCCTTCAGTAGAGAGGTAGTAATCTGTGGGTGTGGAATAAAGAGTGTGTTATTAGATACTGCATTTTCTTGGACATTTTTCTCCTTCTTTGGAATTCTCTCCTTCCTCAACTCTGCCTACCGGCTTCCCTGGCTTCTCTTACGTTCCAGTTAAAATCCTATCTTTTATAGGAAGCTTTTCCCAATTCCTCATAATTCCAGTGCCTTACTTCTGTTAATTATTTTCTATTTATCCTGTGTAGGTTGTTTGTATTAATTTATTTCTTTATTGTATCCTTAATTAGATTGTGAGCACCTTAAGATCAGTGACTATCTTTTGTAACTTTTTTTAATCTCCAGAGTATGGTGTCTGGCACATAGTAGGTACTTAATAAATGCTTGTTTTTTGATTGAGTGCTGCTTTATTTTACTTAACCATAATTTTATGTTACAAGAGAAAATTGGGGAGAAGAGGAAGGTGGGAAAGATAATTGTAAAATGGCAGTGAAGTAAAAAAATTTTTTGAAATGTTTTTTGACAAAAAAAGGAGCACTACTTTATATTTCTTATCACAGTTTGGAATATTAAGTTCAGTAAGTACAAACAAGATTTATTTAAACTTCAAATTATTAAAAATTAGACCAGAAGATACAATATTTTATCCTGCCAAATTTTAAATTATTTTGGAGGGCAATAAACTTAGTACATACTTCCAGACTTTAATGATGCCAACAGATTTATTTTTTTACTTAACAAACTCATTTTCCCAGCAAGGTACTTGGCTTTTTAAAAATTTATTTTTTGCTTATGATGATATCACACAAGGTCCTCTAGCAGCTGGAGTTTTTATCAGTTTGTTCTGTATGTGATTTTCAAGATATTCTTTCACTGGAATGATAAAGAATATTACTTCTTTCAGGATCTTTAAAAAAAATTCCCTAATACAAATACAGTATAAACTAATTAATTAAACAACATTCATTAAGCAAACACTTTTTTGATGTGCTTGCAAATCTCAATCTTTCTACAAGGTGGTGCTATTGATTGGTGCTGTCCTACTACCAATGTGTCCCTAAGAGCTTCTAATGACCTGTGAAAAAGTGCTTCAATACAAATTTGAGTTTTTGATAACTTTGTTTGCCTTTTACAAAATAAATTAAAAAATACATTTGGGGTCTTTAAATTCATATGAAATATCAATTCAATTATGCTATAATTTAGACCACATCTCTCTGTCATGACAGAAAGGACAGGAGAAACATTGTAAAATGCTATCTTTCTGAAATCCAATTTTTATATAGCAGAAATTCTTAGCCTACGTGTGTGTGTGTATCTGTGTTTGTAAATGTTTGTGTCAGAAGATCCTTCTTAGAACAATGTTTTTAAGGTCATAAAATAAATAGGATTATAAAGAAAGCCATTATGCTGAAATTGTCAAAATGTTCTTGGGGCCCCAGATTAAGGACCTATGGATACAGTGTAATAACATGTCCACAGTAGTCTTCTTACTTACTAATCTAGTATTCCTGTCACAAAAAAAAAAGAGAAAGGAAATTTATGCCTATAAAGAATGTAATCAAATTCAATCCTCTCTTCAAAATGCAAAATTTTACCCTCCAAAAATTAAGAATTTTTAAATATTTAAAACAAAAAGAATTATACGGCCATTTAGATGTTTAAGATAAACAAGTACGTGGTCTTACTATATATGAGTATCCATTCTAATCTACTCTAGTTTCATTCAATTCCAATCAATACAATCTAAAATAAATTTATTAAGCATTTATTTGTAAGGTAGTGGGCTAAGTTCTAAAAATTCAAAAACAAAAAGAAAAAATCCCCTGCCCTAGAAGAACTGGCATTCTACTGAACAGAAAGAAAATACAATGGGAACATCAAACTGATGAGTCACAAACCAGCTTAAATAGCATAAATGATATTTGATTACAAGGCAGGAGATCTAGATTCTGGTCACAATTGTGTTGCTGACTAGATGTGTGACCTTGATATTTATGCCTTGGTTTTCTTGTATGTAAGATGATAGATTGGACTAAGTGGTTTCCAGTCTTGCTGTCATTTAAAACTGTATTATAAATAACACCCCTCCCCCATCTATCTATCTATCTATCTATCTATCTATCTATCTATCTATCTATCTATCTATCATTTATCCCCACACGTTGTTGTTTTTCAATCATGTCTGACTATATGTATGTGTTTGCTGTTTGCTTTACAGTAGGTAGAAGCTTAGGTGTTAACTTTTCCAGGTGAGAATAGATTAGGAAAAAATAAATTATCACTTGCTCTCTGATCAATAGGTCTTACTGACAGTTTCATTAGTACCCACACAGGAGTTTTCATTGTGAAACTTGTACCAGTGGTCACTGGCAGATGTTCATTAGCCAGTGAACTCCTTGATATAGACAGAGCTCATTCCTCTCCTGGATGGGTAAGAATACTTCACTGGTGAATCCAAAAGCAGATCTTTTTTCTTTCTTCTGAATTATATTTTACAATTGGAAAGAAGGGAATTCAAGGCTGAACATACCACTAGCAACTGGAATCTCTTTGAAATGGAAAACCATTGGTCACTGGATTATTTAGTACACATTTTCAATTTTCGATTTACTTAAAAGTTTACTAAAAAATTGCCAAACATTTCCAAACTAGAAATAGGTTTATGACTAAATCCAGGAATTTTACCTAAGTCACAATTACCTGATGCAGAATAGGAATCTTTTTCCCCACATGCCCCAATATTCTCTTTCCATTCCAGGTCTTAGTTAATACTATCTTGATCACTGCTATTTGATGAATCAGCTTTCCTGTTAACTAGAGGTGCAGGGCCATCATCTAATGAAAACACTGGATTTTACGTCTCCCTAGACTGTAGTTCTGCATATTAAAACAGAATTTCAATCTCACTGTTAGAAATAAAATCAAACCTAGCATCTGTGGTTTGAGCTGAACTGAGAAAAATGCTGCTCATTTAATTTTAACAATATTTTTTATGCTAGACAGTATAAAAAAGAGACCTCAGATATAATTTTAAAATGCCTATAAATTAGAAATAAATTGGGAGAAATCAGCACAATAGTTCAGTGCATGGGTTACTTCATTAAACCTACAAATCTGATGGCTGAAAGTTTTCAGTCCCAATTAGAAATGTGTCAAACTACTCACAAATGAAGGTTTCCTGCTGCTTCACAGATACCACTGTTTACAGATCACTCTAACTCTACCCACCACAAGGTTGTAGCCAGTCTGTTCACTATCTCAAGATTTTATTTCTATCTAGGGAAAGCTGCCCCTCCACTGTTAAAGGAGAAGAGAAATTAAACACTACCCAGTACTTGGAAAAAGTCATAGAAGCAGATTTATAAAATCTTGTAAAGTGTGGAGATTCTTCAGGGCTACATTTTGCTGACCTGTTTTACTTTGTGAAAAAGTAACAGTGCAGTAAGCCACAGGGACCCTCCTATAGGAAGGGAACCTGTCTAGGCATCTGCAATCCACTCATTCATCAGTTGACAAATGTATTTGTATTTATTGAGTATCTTTGTCCACACATACCTTTTACTCACTTCCCAAGGTATATACATACACATACATAAACACTCACATACATTATTTTTAAAAGACACAATTTAAATCCTATCATAACAGATACTGGAGAAGAGAAAGGCAGGTACTGCCACCGTGATGTTTTGCCTCACACATAGTGCATATTCAACACATATGTGTTGAATAAATGAATTAAAGATCAAAAGATTTATGTTTCACATATGCTTTATACATCTGAAGTTTCTTCCAGCTCTTAGGTTGTATGAGTCTATCCAGGCTCAAATAAGACTAGTTTGATGCTCCAAGAACAACTAGTTGGGATGGTATAGTCTCCAGTCCTCTCATCATCCTAGTTAGCCTCTTTTGGACACATATTAGCTTGTCAATGTTCTTCCTAAAATGTAGTTGACAAAATTGAATACAGTTGTCTAGATGTGTTCTGTCAAAGGCAAAGAAAGAATAGCTTACTTTTATATTGCATGTTAAAGTTTACAAAGATCTTGATGTATACTGTGTTTGAGCTTCACAATAACCCTGTGCGGTAGGTGCTATAGGCATGAGACTATGGAGTTCCTGCCTCACATCTTTTCTCCCTTTACTAGTAAAAACCTTATTCTCCAGCACCTAACATAGGTAGGGTCTTAAAAAAAAAGTTAGATGAAGTGCTGGGTTTTAGGAGATGTGGGTTCTAATTCTAACTGCGCTATTAACTAGCTATGTGACCTTGAGCAAATCAGCTTACTTCTCTGACTTCCCATTTCATCATTAGAAAACTAGGGCTTTAGAGTGGACCATTTCTAAGGGCCCTTCAAGCTTTAAAATTTTATGAGCCAATGACAATCCAGTAGCCATAGGGAACTGTTATTGACTTTTAACAAGACAGAGACAAGATGAAAGAATGTTTTAGGAAGCTAAATCAATTAACAAACATTTCTTGTTTCTGCTATGTGCTAGGCATTGTGCTAAGTGCTGAGGATTCAGGGAGAAAAGTAAAGCAGTTCCAGCTCTTAAGGTGCTTACATTCTAATGGAGGAGACAATGTGTATGTAAGTATAAGCAGAATATATACAAAATGAATATAAATTATTTTGTTGAGGAAGGGCACTAGTAGCTAGAGGGATTCTAGGCCAATCTGTGCAGCAAAGATTTGTGAAAAAGAAAGAAAGTAGAGTTAAGGTCTCTACTTTACTCAGTCATGAGGGTTGCTCCTGATCCTGAACTAACCTATAGTGGGATGTAGTAGATAGAGCAATGGCCTCAAGGAACAAGGGACCTGCACCTGATTCCATGATGTCAGGCAAATACCTTAACATTTTTTCATCTCCATTTACTCATCTATATAAATTCTTTATCTATAGAAATGGATACAATAATACTTGTACTACCATTTACAGGTCACTGTGAGCAAAGTGTTTTGTAAGCCATAAATGCAATATTAACAGTAATGGGAAAGTTACTGGCCTACTGGCTATTTCTGGCATATAACATTCTATTTTCCATCTCAGTACATTTGCATAGGCCATGCCCCATTTCCAGAATGTTCTCTACCTGAGTTTCAAGGCTCAGCTGAAACACCAACTTTTGCACAAAGCCTTTCCTGTTCCTCCAAATTACTATGTATTTACTTCATATATATTTAATATTTATTCATCATAATATATAACTATATAATGTGATCACATAATATATTCTATTATATGTTATATATAACACCTTATAATACCATATAATAATAACAGCATTTTTTTGTGTGGATATGTGTTTATGTCAGTCCATTAATAAACATTTATTAAGCACTTACTATGTGCCAGGCACTATGCTAAGTGCTGGAGATAGAAAGTAAGGCAAAAGAGAGTCCCTGTCCTTGAAGAGCTGAAATCTAGAGTGAGATTTATGCAAATGACTATATACAATAAAAGTTATATATAATAAATAGGAGGTAATAAATAGAGGTTAATTACTAGAATTAAGAAGGATCAGGAAATTTTTTCTATAGAAAGTGGAATTTTAGCTGAGATTAAAGGAAGCCAGAGAAGACAGGAGGCAAAAAATATTCCATGCATGGTGACAACCAGTAAAAATGCTCAGTTGGGAATGTATATGTATATGTACACATTATGTACATATATATATCTGGGGCAGCCAGGTGGCATAGTGGATAAAGTAGAGTCAGGAAGACCTGAGTTCAAATATAGCTGCAGACACTTACTAGTTGTGTGACAATGGGCAAGTCACTTAAACCCATTTGCCTCAATTTCCTTACCTGCAAAATGAGCTGGAGGAGGAAATGACAAACAATTCTGCACATATATTAATATATCTATATCAACATATAAAAATGGAAAAAGATGCAGCTATGGTTAAAGATAAGTATAGTATATATAACAATTATGTATGTCTAATATAATATGATATGATATAATATGAATATAATATGATGTAATGTAATATAATACAATATGTAATTATATATGTATATATATAACAATTTACTGTATAATTTCTCCCAATCAGTACATAATGTAAGCTCCTTGAGGGCAAAGATTGTATGTTTTGACCTTTGCATCCTTGTGCCAGGTACATCATAGAATTTTAATAAATGTTGGTTAAATTGATTTGAAATCACAAGTGACTGTATGACTTTTATCCTAGGTGGCTTAAAGAAAGCTGGGAACCCTAAGAAACAGAAATGCTAAGTGCAGTGATTGTTAATTTATTAACCAGGGTACCCATTGGTATAAACTGCAATTCTTTTTAAAAGGACAGAAAAGAAATCAGAGAAATTATTGCCAATTAAATCAAACTTAGGAAAAATAAGAGAACATGTATGAGCACAATATTGCAAAACTCTGGAAGATAGCAGATCCAGGAGTAATAAACTATGTGGATTTTAAATGGACAAATTGCACTAGAGAAACATAGCTCAGTATTTTGCTGTGTGATTTCTTTTAGGATTATAAATGTGTTGCATAAAAGATACATAGTCTCACCAAAGGTCTATTTCAAATTCAAATCATTTCGACTCATATGTAAACAGCAAGGTCATTGAAAAGGAAAAACCACTTCCTCAGCCTATAAGGAAGCAGGATAATGAAACAATGGTCACCTGTCAGTGGAAATGAATGAATCAAGAAAAGCAGCATTTAAATTAAATCTTAGTTCAATACGACATGGCCCTTTTATAGAATATAATATTCTTGCAAAGAAAATAGTTTCTTTGGAATAGAAATAGGGATTGGAACTCTTATTTCATTGATACTAGAAATCCCTAAATGAGGAAACTGTCACTACAACACAGATTGGCTCCTTCTCTGCATTTTCTTAAAATTAGAGAGTTGCCTAAAGTATTGATCAATTAAGTGACTTGCCCAGGGCCATATAATAATGTGTCAGTAACAGTAATTGAACTCCAGTCTTCCTGGCTTTAAAGCTAGTTCTCTGTCTAGCAAGATAATTTAGGGAATGATTTTATAAAAGGATTCATCAGAGGATTCATTTAAATAGTGACATATTACAATGTCAAGATTGGTCATTCTGTCTACTCAGCATTGAAACCAGAAAATAATTTTTTTTGCTGCCAAAAGGAACATTATCAAATGGTTCAACATCACAAACTGGTGGGATTTTATCAGTAGAAATGGCATTAAAGAAGAGGCATCAACATGTGCTTTGCTGCTAAACTTTAAGGACCCTGGAACCTATTCATCCGACTTGCACTTGAAAACCTTCCTTCTATATGTTGTGAGCATATAATAAATGCTTTATTCATTCATTCCTCACCCATCCTTCCTATTGCAAAATGTATTCAATCATTTACATATATTAGCATTTCAGAATCAAAACTAATGTGGAACCAGTTCTTAAACTAACAGGAAAACTACAAAAAACTCTTTTGCTGTGACAGAACTATACTGCAGTTACCAAGGTCTCATGCTACTATTTTTGAGCATATGTTCCCTGGAGTTTTTGGTCTTTTCCCCTTTCAATTTCTGTGGATCCTCTGAGTATTGCCTCTGTAAGGGTTCCAACAACAAACTGTGCCTGTCTTACAAGTACTAGCCTAGCTAGGTATGGAAAGTCTCACTTAGCCAAGGCAACCTACAGGACAAAGGAAAATGTAAAATGGCACACAGATTTGTGCACTACTTTTATTTCTATGATAGTACAATGGCAAAAAAAAAAAGTAGTGACAGTATATTTAGTATCAGATAATTTTTCAATCGTATCTAATCAGTAGCTTAATTGGAGGTTCTCTAAATGTCACATATTTGTCCAGTGACCAGTCAACATACTATTGGGACATGATTCATATTAATATTACCATCACTATGAGACTGGAAGACAGAAGGAAATTGACTAAAAACTGATATACATCAAAGAGATGTATTACTGGAAAAAGCATGGAACAATCTCATATTGAGAGTCAAAGAAAGCTGATAGATAACCTTAATGTACCCGTAGAATTTAAATACAAATAAGAGAAGAATCTGCATGTTTTGTAGACTTTTTAATTCATTTTGAACTTAAATACAAAAAGACCAAAAAAAAAACCAAACACCTCATTTCTAGGTGCAGAGCACCACACAAAAAGAGGCTTCAATGTGAAACCTTGCATCTCCATTTCACATTGTTTACTTTTTTTTGGAAAAACTATGTAATAAATACTACACATCATTTTCAAGAGTATCCTGCTTTTCTGTACTTCCTTCTGATTTTTCTTTTGTTCTCTGCTGTGCACTTTTTATTTTTTAGCTCCTTCCCTCCCCAACCCACACTACAGAAGGCCACTATTAGACACAGATATGTGTGTGTGTAGGTAAAACCATACTATGCATACTTTGATTTATCAGTGTCTCATCCTTCTCCCCACCCCCAAAGGTGATAGCATCTTCCTCCATAGGTCTTTCACAGTTGATTGTCAAATCAAATTATTTACAACAAAGTAACTTTGTCATTCACAATTGTTCTTCAAACAATATTGCTGCTACTGTGTACAACATTTTCTTGTTTCTACTCATTTCACTGTTTATTATTTCATGCAAGTCTTTCAAGTTTTTCTAAAATCAAGCAGCTTACTATTTCTTACAGCATGATATTACATTACAATCATATACCACAACTTGTTTAGCACTTCTCCAATTGATGGGCATTCCCTCAATTTCCAACTTTTTGCCACCAGAGAGTTGTTATAAATATTTCAGAATATGAGTTCTTTTCCTTTTTCCATGATCACCTTGGGAAACAGACCTAATAATGATATTGCCATGGGTGAAAGAGTACACTCAATTTTATAACTCTTTGGGCATATAAATTCCAGATTGCTTCCCAAAATGGTTGGATCAGTTCACAATTTCACCAACAATGCATTAGTGTCTGAATTTTTCCATGTTCCCTTCAGCATTTGTCATTTTCTATCATTTTAGCTAATCTGATATTCATGAGATATCTCAAAGTTGTTTTAATTTGCATTCCTCTAACTAATATAATGATTTAGAACGTTTTTTTTCATATGACTACATATAGTTTTGATTTCTTCATGAAAAAAACTGCCTGTCCATATCCTTTGACCATTTTTCAACTGGGGAAAGATTCATATTGTTATAAAATTGGCAGAGTTCTCTATGTATTTCAAATATGAGGCCTTTATCTGAGAACCTGTCTATAAAATTTCTGCATTCCTTATAATCTTGGCTACATTGGTTTTATTTGCATAAAACATTTTTAATGTAATGTAATAGAAATTACCCATTTTATACTTCATGATGTTCTATATCTCTTATTTGTTAATAAATTCTTCTATCTGCAAGTTGATTGGTAATATGTACAGTGTCATTCTAAATTTCTTATGATATCTCTCTTCATATCGAGGTTATGTAGCCATTTTGACCTTAATTATAGTAATTATTTATAATTCTACCTCCTTCAAGGATTTGTAGGAGGATATGAACCAGAATCACACTGTATGAGAATGTGTGAATGGGTTGTGATTTGACCTTTATGAGGAAAGAATAGATTCTTTTAAGTACCAAAGCATATAGCTATCTAGATTTCTAGATGTTAAACACATGTACAAAACTGAACTTACTGTCTTTTTCCTCAAATCCCCTCCTCATCCTAACTTATCTATTGTTGTTAAAGATAACACTGCTTCTCCAGTCATGATGGCTTTGTGTCTTTCTCAACTCCTCACTAACTCTCACTCCCTCCTCATATTCAATCTGTTGTCATGGACTGTCAGTTCTAAATTAGAAATATCTCTTGTATGTACCCCCCTTCTCTGTTCTGACACTGATATCAACTTAATCCATCCTTCTCTCAGATATCAAAGTGATGCTGTTAAAATTCATATCTGACCATGTCATTGTATCCCTTCTCTTATTCAACCAACTCCAGTGGTTCTCAATTACCTCCGGGATTAAATATAAAATCCTCTGTCTGGATTTTAAAGATCCTTAACTGTCTGGCCTACTTGCTACCTTTCCAGTATTTTTATATCTTATGCTCCTTCAAATACTCTGTGAACTAGTAACACTGACTTGTTTATGCTTCCTCAGACAAGACGCTCTATCTCCCAAGTTTGTTCATTTTCATTGGCTTTGCCCCATGACTGGTAGTATCTCTCTCCTCTTTTCTATCTCTTAGTTTCCCTGGCTTCCCTCAAGTCTCATCTAAAATTCTCACCATCTTTAAGAAGACTTTACCAATCCTCACTAATAATAATGCCTTCCTTATGAGATTATCTCCAATTTTTCCTGCATACGTCATCTATATTTTGTTTATACATAGTTGTTTGTATGATGTCTCCCCAGTTAGATTGAGAGAAGGGACATTGGTGTAAAAGTCTTCAAACTAATTAAAATGTGAAACATCATTATTGTTTTCCAGCAAAGTCATACCCTAATATTTCACCATGGCAAGGAGGTGACCTAGGTTTTTTAATGCTCTGCCAGTATAATTCACGCATTTCAAGTATGTACTACCAAATTTCATGTATGGGTCTAGTGATAGAATGTATATCTCTTATCTGAGTACTGGAACTATCTATTCTCTAAGGATTAAGTTTGAAGAAGCTTATTCCTAGATTGACTGTTGTACAATGAATGTGATTTAGACAAAGCAAGTCTCCAAAATTATTAGTAATGGAATTATTGTGATCAATGGTGACACAAACTAGTAAAAATACTAAATATTGAAATAAATAAAAAATTTTATTAGAAAAAAACTCCTAAACAGTTTTGTTTTGTTTTGTTTTGCAACAAACTTAAAACTGAACTTTCAAACATATTAGGACTAACTGCCTAATAAAACACTGGTTGGGGAAAAAATAAACTACTATGGAAAAATTATAATGTCATTGATTATAGTATTCTTAATAAAATATCTTTCAAGAGGAGAAGCCAAGATAGTGGAGTAAAGGCAGGAACTCATGTGAGTTCTCCCCCAAACCCTTCTAAATATGTTTTTAAAATGACTCTAAACAAATGCTAGACCAACAGAACCCACAGAAAGACAGTGTAAAACAATTTTCTAACCCAAGACTACGTGGAAAGTTGGCAGGAAAAGTTTCTTGCACCAGGGTAAGAAAGGAGAAGTCCAGTGCAGGCCACACCAGCACAACCCCCCACCCAAGCAAACCAGGATCGGGCCTCAGGGTGGCTAAATCAGGAGAAGCCGTGCATTTTCCAGACCTCTGCACCCAGAAACCCCAAAGACAACTTAGAAGATCATCAGGAAAAGTCTGTCACACCTGGGTAAGGCTGGAGCACAATCTAGCACAGGCCATGCCAGCACAGACCCAAACCCAGCAAACCAGAAGCAGGCTTTGGGAGCCACTGTATCAACAGCAGTAGTACTTGCTTCTGGAGCTCTCAGTCCACAGATAGTAAGGGGCTCAAAGGCGGCGATTACAAGGTTCTCTTTGCTGGCAATGAGGCAGCCCACACTCAGTTCCCAGTGGCAATCCCAGGGTGAAGAGGAGCACTAAAACATCAGAGCTTGTGGCCACAGTGGAGGGGGGACCTTCTTCAGAGTTCCAGGGCAAAAAAGAACTCTTGTGGTCACTCACAGACCACAGTACAGGCCAGGAGAGTAGTAAACACCTCTCCTTAGATCATATTACCTTGGAAGAACTGAAAATTTATAGATCTCTAGAAGTATCTCTGAAAACAGCTACACAAAACACCTAAAGTTTGGGATAATGTGCATTCACCCTGGAAGCAGAGCCCTACTTCAATAAAGAGTTCAAAGTCAAGCAACAGGCTGGAAAAATGAACAAACAACAAAAAAATTCTGACCATAGGAAGTGACAGGGAAGATCAAAACACACACTCAAAGGAGATAACAAAGTCAAACCTCTAAGAAACCAAAACCTCTAAGAAAAATATGAATTGGAAAATATTTAGTAGTCTACATGCCAAGATAAACCTAGGAACTATATGAACACAACTACAAAACACTTTCACACAGATGTAATCAGATCTAAACAATTAGAAAAAAATCAATTGTTTATGGGTAGACCAAGTTAATATAATAAAAATGAAAATTCTACTTAAAATAATTTACTAATTCAGTGCCATACCCATCAAACTACCAAAAATTATTTTAGAGAGCTATAAAAAATAACAGAATTGATCTGGAAGAACAAAAGGTCCACAATATCAAGGAATTAATGAAAAAAATGATACAAAGGAACGTGGTCTAGTAATACCAGATCTCAAGTTACATTATGAAGCAGCAATCATCAAAACTATCTGATACTGGTTAAGAAACAGAATGGTGTATGAATGGAATAGATTACATACATAAGACATAGTAGTCAGGGCGGCTAGGTAGCACAGTGGGTAGAGCACCAGCCCTGGATTCAGGAGGACCTAAGTTCAAATCCAGCCTCAGATGCATAATAGTTGCTAGCTCTGTGGCCCTGGGCAAGTCACTTAACCCCATTGCCTAGCCTAAATAAATAAACAAGACGTAGTAGTCAAAAGTAACTTAGTGTTTGATAAACACAAAGACCCCAGCTTTTGAAATAAGAACTCACAATGTGACAAAAACTGCTGGCAAAAGTGGAAAATAATAGGACATAAACTTGATATAGATCATCATCTGACACCATATACTAAGATAAGGTCAAAATGGGTGCATGATTTAGACAGAAAGGATGACACAATAACCAAATTAGAAGAGCAGGGAATGGTCTTCCTGTCAGATCTAGGGGAGGAGAAGAATTCATGACCAAAGATAGAGAGCAATACAAAATGTAAAATAAAAAAATTTTGATTATATTAAATTAAAAAACAAACTCTTGTACAAAAAAACCAATTCAACTAAGATTAGAAGGAAAGCAGAAAGCTGGAAAACAATCTTTACAGCAAATATCTCTGACAAAGGGCTCATTTCTCAAATATATAAAAAACTGAGTTAAATTTATAAGAATACAAGCCATTCCCCAATTGGTAAATGGTCAAAGGATATGAACAGGCAGTTTTTAGATGAAGAAATCAAAGCTATCTACAGAAATATGAAGTACTCTAAATCACCCTTGACTAGAGAAATACAAATTAAAACAATTCTGAGGTACCACTTTATACCTATCAGATTGGCTAATATGACAAAAAAGGAAGATGATAAATATTGGAGAGGATGTGGGCAAATTGGGACACTGAAGCATTGTGGTGGAGTGGTGAACTGATCCAACCATTCTAGAGGATAATTTGAAACTATGCCCCAAAAGCAACGAAATTGTGCATACCCTTTGATCCAGCAATACCACTACTTGGTCTGTACCCCAAAGAGATCATAAAAAAGGGGAAAAGACCTAGATGTGCAAACACATTTATAGCAGCCCTTTTCATTGTGGTAAAGAATTGGAAATTAAGGGAACATCCATCATTTGGGGAATGGCTGAATAAGCTGTGGTATATGAATATAATGGAATGCTCTTATGCAATAAGAAATGATGAATAGGCGGAATTCAGAAAAGAAAAACCTGGAAAGACTTGTACAACTGATGCAAAGGGAAATGAGGAGAACCAGGAAAACATTGTACACAGTATCAACAACACTGCATAATGATCAACTATGAATGCCTCAGCTCTTTTCAGCAACACAGTGATCCAAGATGAGTAAAAAGGACACATGAAGGAAAATGCTATCAGTATCAAGATAAAGAACTAATGGACTCTGAAGACAGATTGAAGCATATTTTTTCCCACTTCTTTTATTCTTTTTGTGAGTGTTTTTAAAATCTGTTTCTTCTTTCAGAACTATGACTAACACGGAAATATTTTTACATGATATCACATGTATAGACTATGTCAAACTGCCTACCATTTTCAGAAGAGGGGAAGGGAAGGGAGGTGTGGGAGAAAATTTGGAACTGAAAATCTTGTAAAAATGAATGCTAAAAATTTTCTTGACATATAACCATGGAAAAAATACTATTAAACTTAAAGAAGAAAGAAAAATCCAACTGGTCTCAGACAATGGAAGAGCTCAAAAAAGATTTTTAAAATCAAGTAAAAGAGATACAGGAAAAAATGGAAAGAGAAATAAGAATGATGCAAGAAAATCAGGAAAAATGATTCAACAGCTTCATAAAAGACGTGCTGCGTGCGCACACACACACACACACACACACACACACACACACACACAAATGCTGAATAAAATAACAACTTAAAATAGATTAAGCCAAATAGTAAAAGAGGTACAAAAAGCCAATAAGAAGAATGCCTTAAAAAAGTAGAATTGGCTAAATTGGAAAAAGAGACATGAAAATTCACTGAAGAAAAAAAAAATCTTAAAAAATAGAATTGGCCAAATGGAAAAAGAGGTCAAAAATGTCACTGAAGAAAATAATTCCTAAAAAAAATTAGAATTCAGCAAATGAAAGCTAATGACTTTATGAGAAATCAAAAAACATAACCAAAAGAATGGAAAACAAAACACAGAAGACATTGTGAAATATATCATTGGAAAAACAACTGACCTGGAAAACAGATCCAGCAGAGAATTTAAAAATTATTGGATTACCTAAAAGCCATGATCAAAAAAAGAGCTTAGACATCATCTTCCATGAAATTATCAAGGAAAACTGCCCTGATATTCTAGGACCAGGGAGTAAAATAGAAATTGAAAGAATCCATCAATTAGCTCCTGAAAGAGATCCAAAAATGAAAACTGCCAGGAATATTGTAGCCAAATTCCAGAGTTCTCAAGTGAAGGACAAAATATGGCAAGCAGCCAGAAGGAAACAATTCAAGTACCGTGAAACCAGTCATGATAACACAAGATCTAGCAGCTTCTACAATAAAGGATCAGAGGGCTTGAAATATGAAAATTCACAGTGACAAAAGAGCTAGGATTACAACCAGGAATTCCTTAGCCAGTAAAACTGAGTATAATCCTTCAGGGGAAAAATGTATATTCAATGAAATAGAGGATGACTTTCAAGCATTCCTGATGAAAAGACCAGAGCCAAATAGAAAAATTGACTTTCAAGTACAAGATTCAAAAGAAGCATGAAAAGGTAAACAGGACAGGGAAATCATAAGGGACTTAATGAAGTCAAATTGTTTATGGGAAGATAATACTGGTAACTCACAAGAATTTTCTTATTATTTGGGCAGTTAGAAGGAGCATATATAGGCAGAGATCAGAGGCACGACTTGAATATGAAGGGTTAATATCTAAAAACATTAAATTGAGGGTGATAAAGGGGAAGGTACTGGGAGAAGGAGAATGGGAGAGGTAGAATGGGATAAATTATCTCATAAAAGAGGCAAAAAAAGCTTTCACAGTGAAGGTGAAGGGGGAAGAAGGGGGGGAGTGAACAAACCTTACTCTAATCAGAATTGGCTCAAAGAGGGAATAACATATACACTCAATTGAATATAAAAATCTATTTTATACTACAAGAAAGTAAGAGGGGAAGGAGATAAGAGAAGAGGAGTGATAAT
Source organism: Phascolarctos cinereus (assembly GCF_003287225.1). Classification (NCBI taxonomy): domain Eukaryota; kingdom Metazoa; phylum Chordata; class Mammalia; order Diprotodontia; family Phascolarctidae; genus Phascolarctos; species Phascolarctos cinereus. The sequence continues at coordinate 193,359,951 of NW_027555847.1, forward strand.
AAAAGGTAGAGCAGATTGAGGGAGGAGGTAGTCAGAAGCAAAACGCTTGAAGAGGGACAGGGTGAAAGGAGAGAGGAAATAGAATAAATGGTGGGGAGAAGGATGAAGGGTAATACAGTTAGTAATAATTGTGAAAAAAAATTGAAGCAAGTTTCTCTGCTAAAGGCCTCATTTCTCAAACATATAGAATGCTGAGTCAAATTTATAAAAATAACAGCCATTCCCCAATTAATAAATGATCCAAAGATATGAATAGTTTTCAGATGAAGTAATCAAAGCTATAGATAGCCATATGAAAAAATGTTCTCACTATTGATTGGTAAAATCTCAGGTTAAAACAATTCTGAGGTACTACCTCATACCTACTAAATTGGCTAATAGGACAGCAGAGGTAAATGGCATATGTTGGAGGGGATGTGGGAAAAAATGAGACTTTAATGCACTCTTGGTGGAGTTGTGAACTGATTCAACCATCCTGTAGAGCAATTTGGAACTATGGCCAAAGGGCTATAAAATCATGAATACTCTTTGATGTAGCAATACCTCTATTAGGAATGTATCCCAAAAGAGATAAAAAGCAAAAGGGAAAAGGGCCTATTTGTGTGGAAATATTTATAGCTGCTCTTTTCTGGTGGCAGAGAATTGGAAACTGGGGGGATACCTATCAATTGGGCAATGGTTGAACAAATTGTGGTATATGATTCTTATGAAATGTTGTTACACTGTAAGAAATGATGAGCAGGATGATCTCAGAAAAACCTGGAAAGACTTACATGAGTTGAAGCAAAGTGAAATGTACTTTGTACAAGGTAACAGCAATATTGTTAGTTGATCAAGACATGAGTGAAACCTATTCTCAGCAATACAATACAACTCTGAAGGACTTGGGATGAAAAATGTTATCCATCCCCAGAGAAAGAAGTGATGATGTCTGAATACAGATTGAAACATACTTATTTTACCTTCTTTATTTTTCTTGAGTTTCTTTTTTTTTTGGTCTATATTTTCTTTCACAAAATGACTATTATGGAAATGTTTTGCATGACTACACGTGTATAACGTATACTGAATTGCTTGCCTTCTCAATGGGGGGAGGGGTTAGGGAAAGCATAGCATTAAAAAAAACCCTTAGCGTGTTCCCCTCCCAGATTAATTTTATTTTTTTAACTAGGTAAAACAGGCCATTTTTTGCCTCAATTTTACCTAGCCTTAATCATTGAATGGGTATTGCCTCAGAGAGACTGAGACCTGGGAAAGACCTTAGCTAAAAAAGACCAAGGCATCCCACTGTATCCTGCACCATCTCTAGTCATCCTTATCTAAATCTTGCCACTGGACCGAGATGGCTCCAGAGGAGATAGTGAGGCTAATGACTTTGCATCGCCCTACTTCACTTAAATCCAATTAACTTGTAAGTCACTACATCTCCTTCCTGATGCCATGATCCTCTTTGAGAACCAAGGACAAATAACAACAACAATAAGTAGAGTTACTTATAAGTAGAACTAAGTTTTGATTTCACTGAAATCACATTTTATACTGGAGAAAAAGCACAATTTCATGTTTACCTAAACATTTAAGAAATTACAAATAAGAAACTAGCGTTTACCTTTTCTGTTGTTTTATAAACAGAAGAATAACATGCAAATTTCCTTTTTCATTTAGAAATAAATCTCTTTTTAAAAATATTTATTTATTTATTTTTATTTTTAACAATTGTTCTTAAAACTTTAGGTTACAAATTTCCTCCCTTCCTCCCTCCCCACCCACCCTCATTGAAAAGGCAAGCATCTCGATACAGGTTACAGATATGTAGTCATGCAAAACACTTCCATAGTAGTCATGTTGTGAAAAACTGAGTATATTTCCCTTCATCCTATCCTACCCCCCCATTTATTCTATTCTCTCTTTTGAGCATGTCCCTCCTCAGAAGTGTCTGCTTTTGATTATCCCCTCTCCCAATCTGCCCTCCCCCTATCAACCTCCTGTTCTCTTGTCCCCTTCCCCCCTTATTTTCCTGTAGGGTAAGATAGATTTCTATACCCCACTGTGTATGTTATTCCCTCCTTAAGCCAAATCCTATGAGAATAAGATTCACTCATTCCCTCTCACCTTCCCCCATTTCCCCTCCATTGTAAAAGCCTTTCTTGTCTGTTTCATGTGAGATAATTTACCCCATTCTACTTCTCCCTTTCTCCTTCTCCCAGTATAATCCTCTCTCACCCCTTAATTTTATTTTCCAGATATCACTCCTTCCTATTCAACTCACCCTGTGCCATCTATATATCTACCTATACATACATATAATTTTTCCCTCCCACTACCCTAATACTGACTCATGAATTACAAATATCATCTTTCCATGCAGGAATGTAAACAGTTCAACTTTAATAAGTCTCTTACAATTTCTCTTTCCTGTTTACCTCTTCCATGTTTCACTTGAGTCTTGTATTTGAAAGTCAAATTTTCTATTCAGCTCTGGTCTTTTCCTCAGGAATGCTTGAAAGTCCTCTATTTCATTGAATTACCATTTTTTCCCCTGAAGGATTATACTAAGTTTTGCTGGGTAGGTGATTCTTGGTTATAAACCTATCTCCTTTGCCCTCCACAATATTATATTCCATGACCTGTAGTCCCTTAATGTAGAAGCTGCTAAATCTTGTGTTATCCTGATTGTGTTTCCACAATACTTGAATTGTTTCTTTCTGGCTTCCTGCAATATTTTCTCCTTGACCTGGGAATTCTGGAATTTGGCTACAATATTCCTAGGAGTTTTCCTTTGGGGATCTCTTTCAGGAGTGATTGGTGGATTCTTTCAATTTCTATTTTGCCCTCTGGTTCTAAAATATCAGGGCAGTTTTCTTTGATAATTCCTTGAAAGATGATGTCTAGGCTCTTTTTTTGATCATGACTTTCAGACAGTCCAATAATTTTTAAGTTCTCTCTCCTGGTTCTATTTTCTAGGTTAGTTGTTTTTCCAATGAGATATTCCACATTCTCTTCTGTTTTTTCATGTGTTTGGATTTGTTTTACAGTGTCTTGATTTCTCATAAAGTCACTAGCTTGCAATTGCTCCATTCTAATTTTTAAGGAAGTATTTTCTTCATTAAGCTTTTGGGCTTCCTTTTCCACTTGGCCAATTTTGATTTTTAGGGCATTCTTCTCCTCATTGGCTTTTTGGACCTCTTTTGCCATTTAAGTTAGGCTACTTTTTAAGGTGTCATTTTCTTCGACATTTTTTTTTGGGTCTCATTTAGCATCACTCTCAGTTTTTTCTCTACTTCTCTTACTTGCTTCTCAAAATCCTTTTTGAGCTCTTCCATGGCCTGGGACCAATTCATAATTTTCTTGGAGGCTCTGGATGTAGGAGCTTTGGCTTCATTGTCTTCTTCTAGTTGAGTGTTTTGATCTTTCTTTGTCACCCAAGGAAGATAGTATAGTCTGACTCTTTTTGCACTTCTTGCTCATGATCCTGGCAAATTACTTGAGTTTTAAACTCTTTGTTAAGGTAGAGGTATGTTTCCAGTGTGGAGAATGTACTGTCCTAAGCTTCAGGGCTTTTGTGCAGCTGTTTTTAGAGACACTTCTAGGGACCTGTAAATTTTCAGTTCTTCCAAGGTACTATGATCAAGGGTGAGGTGTTTACTCCTTTCCTAGCCTGTGCTCTGGTCTATGAGTGACTACAAGTAATCTTTTCTGTCTTGGAACTGTGAGAAGGATTCCTCTCTACTGCCATTACAAGTTCTACCACACTAATGCTCCTCCTCGCCCTAGGACCACCACCTAGAACTGTGACCCAGATCCAAGCACAGACAAAGCAAGAGAATCCTGCACCAGCAGACAGATTCCTGCAATCCCCCTCTGATCAGCCACTCAATTCTCCCTCGGTCTGTAGGCTGGAAGCTCAGGAGGCAGCCACCACCCCAGGGCCAAGCTCAGGGACTGGGGCTGGGACCCCACCGTGCTTCTCTCTCACCACCGAAGAAACAAACCTTTCCCACTGACCTTCTAAGTTGTCTTTGGCATTCATGGATTGAGAAGTCTGGAATCTGCCATAGCTGCCTGCAATTCTGTTCTCTAAGGCCTGCTTCAGGTTGGCTGCAGCCTGCATGCCCACCCTGAACTGTGTTCCTCTCCCAGCCTGGCTTATAAACCATCCAGGTTATCTTGGGCTGGAAATTTGCTTCACTCTGTCTTTTTGTGGGTTCTGCTGCTTTAGAATTTGTTTAGAGCCATTTTTTTATAGGTATTTGGAGGGGTGTGGGGAAGAACTCAAGCAAGTCACTGCTTTTACTCCGCCATTTTGGCTTCACCCCTAATAAATCTCTAGATGATCTCCTGTCACTTTGTTGCTGTTGTTGCTTTCATTCACCCTACCTGACTTTCAATTGACTAAAATCTTTGAGAAAAAAAAAATTTTCAGATACGATTGTTTTTATAATATGTTTCTAACATGCTTAAATTTAAGCAATAAGTTTTTGGGAGTTTGTAGCTCTGTTTGTTGTTGCTGTTTTTGTTTTTTGTTTCTTTCCCCCTTTCTATAGATGACTATCAGTTCTTCTAAAATGGTGCTTCATCTGTATGCCTGAATGTGTGTGTGTGTGTGTGTGTGTGTGTGTCCGTGTGTACGCGCGAGTATGTGTTCAGAAGTACTGGATAGCTCTCATGAAATATTTTTCCCATTACGGTGTTCAGATTTTTCACCTCTTCATGTTCTGGGAGATCTATGGTCTTTAGGATATCTCTATGCATCTTTTCTTTGAGATCTGTATGTTTTGTTTAGATAACACACATTTTTTTTTAGTATTTTTTTTGCTTCACTTTATCTAGATTGTCCTTTATTTCTGTATTTTTGCATTCTTAATTTATTTTTATTTGTTTTGTTTCTGTGATGAGTTTTGCCATCACAGATTTTTTTTTATTTTGTGAATTATTTTTGCTGTACAGTTCATAAATTCTGCTCTCATAATTCTCATTTCTCTTTTATATCATTTAGCAACTATCATAGTTTCATGCTCTCCTCAAAGTCCACTGGATCCTAGGCCTCATCAAGTGTTGGATCTTTTTTCCTTTGTTTTTCAGTACTTGTTAATAAATTCCTGAACTCATTTACTCAGTCTGCAAGATCATTGTTCCTTGTGATGTTTTCCCTATTGATATGTGCAAGTTCTTTGAGTTTTCTTCTTTCTGTGATCTTGGATAATTTCTTTCTTTTTTTCACCCCATTGCTTATTTTCTGTTTCTATGCTCTCTGACAATTCACCAGCCCTACCCCTCATTACCAATTGACTTTTAGGGAGACAGAAATGGTTTCAACTGGATACTGAGTACTTATATTCAGACTTAAAAGAGTGCTGCATGATTGTTGGTGGAATTGTAACTCATCCAATCCTTGTGGATAGTAATTTAGAACTATGCCCAAATGGCTACAAAACTGTGCATACCCTTTGATCCAGCAATAACAGTATTAGGTCTGTATCCCAAAGAGATCAAAAACATTTATAGCAACTCCTTTTGTGGTGACAAAGAATTGGACGTTGAGGGGATGCTCATCAATTGGGTAATGGCTGAACAAGTCATACTGTATGCATGTAATGGAACACTATTGTTCTATTAGAAATGATGAGTAGGTAGATTTCAGAAAAACCTTGAGATCTTACATGAACTGATGCTGAGTGAAATGAGCAGAACCAGCAGAACACTGTATACAATTACAGCAGCATTGTGCGATGATCAACTACAGTAGACAGCTCTTCTCAGCAATACGAGGATCCAAGACAATTCCAAAACACTTACGATGGAAAATGTTATCCACATCCAGTTCTTTCATTCAGAGAAAGAACTATGGAGTATGAATGCAGATCAAAGCATGTTATTTTCACTTTTTTGGTTTTTTTTCTTTCCCTTTTTTTTTCATTTATTCTGATTCTTCTTTTACAACGTGATTAATGTGGAAATATGTTTGATGTGATTGTACATATATAACCTATATCAGATTGCTTGCTGTATTGGGAAGGGAGGAAGAAAAATTTGGCACTCAAAATCTTATAAAAATGTATGTTGAAAACTATCTTTACATGTAATTGGAAAAATAAAACACTATTAAGAGAAAAAAATTTCAAATACTATTATGAATATTGTGCATCTCTTTCTTCTGTTAAAAAATAATTATCCAATAGTCTTCAAAGAACAGAAGCACTAAAGGTAATAAAATAAGAATTTTAATAGATTGCATTTCTTTGTGCATAAAGCCAAACAGCAGATTCCCTTCTACCAAATATTTGTTAATGGAATAGATGCATTAAAAGAATTCCATTTTCATGTAACAAAGTTATCTATTATATAGTTTCAACAGTCCTGCCTCTTTCATGTTTCTGTTCTAATATCGTTCATCACATTCATATTCAACTGTATTAGCCGCAGTGTTCAATGTATCTGTTTATCTGATGCAAGGTTAATGTAGTATCAAGGAATATTATGGAACCAGAGGTTCTTGTTATTAAGCAAGTTATAACAACAGAGAAAGATCGGAATCTGATATGATACAAAAGGAAAAAATAGGAAGCTCATATAAACTTATAAAGAACTTTCTGATAATGATTTTCTGTAAAAGTCATTTCATATTAGGTAGCATTGTGAATTGGTTCTGTGTGTCACAAAACTATAGCTTTAATTGGACTTTTAAACAGGCTTCCAACCTCCGGGAGACATGAGCTAATAAATGTGAGCACAGATTGCATTATTTAGGGGAGAAATAATCAGTAGGTCAAGCTCCAAAAGAAACTGATAAGGTTTTTTTATTAAGGAAAAATATACCACAGTATTTCCTATGTAGGTGACACCCCTCAATTCTGAAATTATATTAAATTATATGGCAAAATGCTTTGTCTTAATCCAGTTGTTTGTTGTATTTTCCTTGCTGAATATATTGTACCTACAAACTTTTTTTTTTAAATTCCCTCTCCTTTAAATATAAATATTGACTAGCTTTATCCACTAGTAAGGGACCATGGAATGTCTTGTTTCACTCAAAGAGAGGGAAAGCTGGGTCAGTTATTGCAAACATCATCTAATTCAACAGTATCTCATTCAGTTAGTAGCAGGAGTTGTGATTACTTTGAAACAAAGCACTGATGCACAAAAGTGCTGACCAAGTGAAAAAAAAAACTGAAAAGAAATTAAAATGCTTTTAACCCACAGGTGGACACAACTCAATTTGACATAAAATTCAATGAGATGAAGATGGCTTGACCTGGAAAATGCATGATGCAAATGTCACTTTTTTATTTCATTCATATAAAAGCCCAGTGTTTCATGAGAAGAAATCAATTAGGGTAGCTTTCACCCTAGCAGACTAGAATCACAGCACGGTTGAATGAATGAGTGAAAACATCTATTAAGCAGTTGTTACGGACAAGCACTATGCTAGACTCTGAGGGTATGAATACAAAAAGATAATATCTGACCTCAAGGAACTTACATTATACTGGGGTAAGGTGCAAGTAGCAGTAGTGATCCAGAAGGGACATTTTGGTTTAGTAAGTTAACAGTGATGATGAGTGGAACCATAAGGAAACACTGACATACCATTTCAAGAGTAATGACAGTACTGATTTTATTGGGGGTAGGAGATGGTATGGATGGTAAGGGGAAGATTTTATTTTATTTTCCTCAGTCTCTTGTTTAATTAAGAAAATTATCTTTAGTTATAGGTGTTAAAAGTACCTAGTCTTCATCTATTTTAATTTTTTAAATGGTATGACCTGTTATAATTCAGGTTACTTATCTATTTTGAGTTTATTGTGTTATATGGTATAAGATGTTGTTCTAAACTTTATTTTATTTTATTTTTTTACTGTCAAACTGTTTTCCAGTTTTCCCAGCCATTCTTGTCAAAGAGAAAATGCTTCATATAGAAATTATATTCTTGTATTTAAATACTATTTCAGTTGTTTCTGGTTCTTACTTCTCTAGTCAATTTTAGGACCTACTTTTCTTCACAGTGTCAAGGACGTATCAAGGCCTGTTCTCAGTGATTCTTTCTGACCTGACTATGATAGGTCTTACTTCTACATAGGGGACTTTTATCCACCCTTTCACAAGAATGAACTGAATAGGAACTGTTGGTCCTTACAGACCAAGGTTTTGATCAGTTGAATGAGAACTATACTGTATAATGTATTCACTAACTTTTCTTCATCCAACATCCCCGTTTTCTCCCTAATCTCTATCTTTCTAAGTTCTATTTTTTCCCCTAAAGGTATTGGTAGGTTTAGAGGTACCTCCTATACTGTTCTTCTCAAATTTAGTAAGTAGAGTTGGATGGAACAAAAGGAAATTGTATACTGTAAGTTGTCATTGTTCTGCCAATCAGTCACGTCTATCTCTTCGCAACTCCATGTATCATATCATACCAATACTGTTTATGGGGCTTTCTTGGTAAAGATACTGGAGTGGTTTGTCATTTCCTTCTTCAGTGAATTAAGGCAAAGAAAGGTTAAGTGATTTGCACAAGATCACACAGCTAATAGGTGTCTGAGTCTGGATTTGGACTCAGGTCTTCCTGACTCCAGGCCCCATGCTCTATCAATTAGACTATCTATAGGTCTTCAGGGTGCCATTTTCTGAATGAAACAATTCTGGAAGAAAAGAAATACATTGTCCATTCTTTCATATTATATGTGCACATATAAATATATAATATGTCTCCATCATCAGAGTTCCTTCTATTCTTGAATTCCATGCTTTCCAATCTCACAGGCTTCTAAAATCTCCTTCTCCTCTCTTCATGCGTCACCTATCTCTATCTCAAAGATTCATTCATTCATACCATTCACTAGATTCATACTATCCCAGACCAGCTCACTTTTACATCAAGAGACAGAGGCTACCATGAAATGGGAGTGAGGGGGGTAGAAGGTCATAGAAAGAGAAATATGGGGTTTATGTACTCTCATAATAGTTTCAGTACTTAAGTAAGCATTACAGTACTGTAGAAAGAACATTGGCTATAAAATCTGAAAATCTAGGTTCAAATCCTGCCTTTGTCATTACTAGCTATGTGGCATTGGGAAAATATCTTTACCTCTCCTGTATTGAGTTTCCTCCTCTGTAAAAAGAGGAATTTTTACTAAGTGGTATATTAGGTCCCTTCCAGCTCTACATCCTTATTCCTATGATCTTCTGAAGCTTCTGTGATTCTATGTTCAAAACATAGTATCTCATTGCTATAGGTATTCCCTTCACTGATACAGATAGTAACCCATCTATCCTGCATCATTCTGAATGATTCTTGGCCATATATTTCCATAAATCTTCCATAAAGGACTTTCTTAATGCACTGAAGGCCTTCATTTTTTCTTTTAACGTTGTCTGAACACTATTGTACCATTAATTTTATCGGGAAGGTGATGCCATGACTTACACTGGATTTTTAGTTCCTTCCTTCCTTCCTTCTTTCCTTTCTTCCTGCCTTCTCCTACCTTCTTTCCTGCCTGCGTTCCTTCCCTCCCCCTCTTTCTCTCCATGCTATCCCTCCCTCTTTCTTCTCCCTCCTCTCCCTCTGTCCACATAGGGTATCATACCCTAACCTGTGGGTGCTCTGCCCAAAGGAACGCAAATTTTGATAGCTGAAACCTGGCAATATATCTTGAGGTTTACAGCCTAGGTTTCTTTTTTAAGGACCATGACTTAAATCCAAATCACTTTGACTCTCATTCTCATTAATTGGCCAATAGGTCTCAGCCCAAGCCTCATTTGATCATTGTTGGGCTGTGATATCTCAGAGTGAGTATAAGTAGCAATTATTTCTCTTTTGGCCAGAAACCCTGAGGGCCTTCCCCTCCCAGAATGATTTTTTTTTAACTAGGTAAAAAAGTCAATCTTTGTCTCATTTCTTTTTACCTACCCTTCATCACTGACTAGAGGATGCCTCAAACATACTGAGACCTGAGAAAGACCTTAATTTAAAAAGGCCAACGCCTCCCACTGAGTCTGGGGCAATCTCCAGTTGTCCTGATCTATATCTTGCCACTGGATCCAGATGACTCCAGAGGAGAGAGTGAGGCTGTTGACTTTTCACAGCCCTCCATCACTTAAATCAAATTCACTTGTAAGTCATAGCATCACCTTCCTGATATCACGGTCATCTTTAAGAATGAAAGACAAACAACAACAGAGGTAAAATAGATTCAAATGATTATAAGATTCAAGAAAAGAATGACTAAAGAGTGAAAAAAGAAGTTCACTAGAATTAATGATATCTAAGTGTCCTTTTAAGCCTAACATTCAATAATTCTGTATCCTCTCATCAAGCTAAGAATACCCTACTGAATAGATAAAACACAGCTATTAGCTACATATTTTTGCTTGCCCCTTCAAAGTCGGCACTGGAAGCTGCTTTATTAACAATTAATCAACAAGCATTTTTAAGTTCCTACTATGTGCTATTCATTCAAAGAGGACTTTGGGAAACAAAGTCAGAAATGAAATAGTCCCTGACCTTGAGGAGTGTATATCCTAACAGGGAAGATAAGACCTACATATGCAAGAATATACAAAAGGGATGCAAGGTAACATGGAGGGGTAAAAGACATAGCAGCAGAGTCATCATGAAGTTAACTTTAATTCTCAGCTCAGATATATCTAAGCCATATTTGGGTGTTTTGTAGCCAGGTAAACACACTGTATCTGGTCCTGACACACAGTAGGTGCTTAATAGATATTTATTGATTGACTGACAGCATATTTAAGGCAGAAGGAGAGAAAACACTCTGCCATACATAGAAAGGCATAAAAAGTCACTCTGCAAAAGCCTGTTTCCTCTAGCTGTGAAAAAGACTCAATTCATTATAATTTTTAAACAAATTAAGTTCAGATTTTATTCTTTGTGACTAACTTAGAGTACTGATTAATTAGCCTCTTCTTTTCTGACCCCTGGGCATCATTTGTACTTTTCTTTTTGGTGACTTTGACCAACCCTAGGAAAGAAGTACTGTCATTTGTCATCCCCACTTCTGTCACTGTTGGCATCATGTCCTGTTCTTTATTAAAAGTCAAGTGTTTCCATTCTCAGTAATGGGAACTATTACTGCTGATAGTTTTTTTTTTTAACCATTATCACAAAATTAAATGAAAGCCCATAATTTCTGATGACACAGAAAAAGAAAAAAAAATCTTAGTTACTGCACAGGTATGCTTCACTCTGTGGAATATATGCACTGCAGCAAAGTTTACTGCAATATTTTCACATTTATTTCCATTAGAATTTTAATATCTGATTTCATGGTGAAAGAGAAAAATTAAATGACTTGAAAACTTTTAGTACAGAAGGAATCCAATGGCGGATTGGTATAGTATATTGCCAGGGCTGTGTTTTCTCCCTCTTACATCTTCAATCACTCTTTCTTTCCATTGATTTCTTTTACTTTGCTTACTGACATACTCAGTTCTCTCCCAGAAGTTCCCTATTTCCTCTTCTGTATTTTCTTCAGTTTAAGATCTTCCTTAACATTTTCAGTAGTTATCAAAAGTTGACAATGGATTATGGTGTTACATTTAAGTTGAATATTTTTCAGAAGCTGAAAAGAATAAGGAAGGCAAAATGAAGTAGAGTGACACAAAGTATCATTGCTGAAAAGAGAATAGCAAACAATGGTTAGCTATTTTTTAAAAATTATGATGGAAACATTTATAGGCTATACATTTGAAGTTACTCATTCTCTTGACACTAAAAATCTGTGCTAGTATCAAATGCTAATGGAAATAAGTACCTTCATTCATTTAAAATCTAATAATGAAAAAGAGGAGAAAGATGAACTTTAACTCAATGCCTTTAACTCAAATGCCTTTAACTCAAATGAAGGGTTTTTCAGGGAACTAGATACAAAGATTAATAGAAATCATAGAATTTGCCTCCAAGTCAGTAGCAATAAAGCCAAATAGTGATATTTCAGAACTCTTTTCCTTGAGGGCCAAAAAGATTTGAATGTAAAGGATGGGTATTCAGTTTAATGTCTGAAGGCTCTTTAGAATAGAAGCATGCATACATTGTTAGTAAAGTCCAGCAGTGATGTTAAAAATCTTGGGCACAAGGCAGGCAAAAGTAATGTTAAATGTTCAATACCAATGTTGTAAGGGAAAAGTGAAGGATGGTTAAATGACCCAGATTGGAAAAAATAACCTCTGGCACTGCAATCATCATCTGAATGGGGCTGTCACCCAATGTCACCATGCTATCCTAAACAGACACTAGTTGATGCCATAAGAGTGTCAGAAACAACTGAGTTCCATGTTAAGCTGATTCTTCTAGGGATGAAGGAGGCATTTCAACCTGACCTAGTGGTTCTCAGTCAAAAGAACCACAAAGTAAATTATGATTCACTTTCTAATTGACTAGTAGATAGATATGGAAGAGGTCTGCTTAAGTATATAGGTACTCTACATGAATATGGAAAAAATGGAAAAGTTTCAACAATTCTACAAAAGGGATGGGACATACTGATTGGGCATCTAACTATTCGTAATGTAGCTTTGTATTTATCTAATTATTCTGAAAAATGAGATTGTGTTTACAAGAAGATAAAATGTTCATATCCTTTCATTCAGAAATCCCATTCCTAGGGAAGGGGTTGGTGAGAAACAGAAAGGAAAGTTCTATACACCCCCCAAAAAAAGAAGTCATGAAGGATGGTTTTTTTTGTGTGACAGTAAAAACTAGAAATAAAGCAGATCTCAGATGACTAGGATATTGCTAAAGTAATGAGAAGTGAAGTAAATAGAGCCAAGATAAATGTATGTAGTGTCTCCTTGGCCTAAATTTAGTCTTCATGTAGTTAACCATATCAAAGCTTAGGTGTGGCTGCTGTTGGACATCCATGATGGAGGGATCATTTCCCCTCCAACTTCAGAGCAGGGACAGATTTGATTGTTTGCCACTGATCATGATGACTATTTTAATAGTTGAAACTTCTTGGATACACTAAAGAGGTTATTTCTGCGCTTTATGTCTCTTCTTCCTACCGGCCATGACTCTCTGACCTTCAAAGGGTCAGTGGAAAACATGCCTTTTTCACTCTATATGCTGGCAAGATATGTACTTATAGCTTCATAGGCCAACCTGTTTCTAGAATGAGGATATTCTCTGTTCATCCAAGGACTTGTGTGATCTCCAGAGGGAGCTGGTATGTTCCTCTATCCAGTCACACAAGCAGCAGAGTTCAGGCTATTCTTCAGCACTTGCAGCAGAAACAGTGGTAGAGGAAGATTGGCCTGAAGGGGAAAATACAGAGATAACATGGGGAAGAAATAACCCACTTGACGTTGCTCAGATCGTACTCAATGGAGATGAAATGCAAGATAGCTAATGAGCAATCTTATTGCAAATATCCCAGTGAGATCTGAATATTTGTGTCTAGATTATCTTCTGATTAGCTGTTGCTTAGTATTCTCTTCTCTATGAGGATAGAACTGTTCCATAATGATTCACGTTTGTTTTCTGGGTGTCTTTTTACTTCTCTGACTCTTTTGCTGGAGAAGACTTCTTGACTAGAGCTAAAAATAGAATTTTCAGGAATCTGGGGTGGGGAGCAGGGTATGATTGGAACACTGGCTGCTTTGGTACTCTATTGGTACCAGTGAACTAACCAGTGAACTCAGGTTAAACCATGAAGGTAATTTAATGACAAGAGATTAGCAAAGGTCACCACTCCCTGTGGATTGAGCCTAACAGTGTCTGCCACGGCTCTGTGCTGGACATTTATTGCAACATCGTGAATAGTGAGCTAGTCTCAAAGTCAAGAAGACCTTTGGTTCAAGTCTGGCTCTGACACATATTGACTATTTGAGCCTGGGTGAGTTGTTTTACCTCTTAGTGCTCTAGGAAAATTTCTATGATTATAAATTTCAGAGAAGGTGCTGACCTTCACTGGAAGAAGGCATTTCCACATCTAAGAATTCCCTCTACAGTGAAGGATTGGTCTGTTCCCTATCCACACATGTATATATCCATGCATGCATGTATATATACACATATTTGTATGTGTTTATACATGCATACATAATACATATAATGTATAATATAATACATATACATACATAATACATATAATGCAAAGGGAAATAATCAAAAATAAAATTTTTAAAATAAGCAAATGTCACATAATTTTAATAAGATTGGCCATTAAGAAGAAAGTTTTTGTTTGGTTTTATTTTCTAGGTTTTTTTGTTTGGTTGTTTGTTTGCTTGCTTATTTTTAATACAACTTTTTCTTTCCTTTACAGACTTAAGGAATTGTGGCTATGAAATGTCACCTACACTGCCAGATAATGCTGATGTGTTTGTTGATTTTGTTGATCTACTTTGTTTCTCTTTCTTTTCTATTTGTTACACAGTTAGGAGGCTGGAACTGTGAGGATGAGGCAAGAGTTTTTATATTCAGAAATCATTTAAACTAAAAACAAAAAGTATCAATAAAAATAATGTTCATTTTTAAAAATAATAGACATGGTTGCAGCACATTATTCAGAAGTTCAGAATATCTCTTTCAGTCAGAAGCATTTGTGATACTATAAATCTTTTTTGTTTTGTTTTGTCTGAGGAGAGGAGTCCATCTTATTTCTCTTGGTTCAATCTGCCCAACCAGAAACTTTTGGAAATATCCCATTAATACACCCTGATATTCTTTCATTTGCAAATATAACTTAGTTGCAAAAACCTACCCAGAAAATTAAACTTCTGTTAACAGCTGTCAACATTCACTTATGTCAGAGATAGTAATGGTAAAAGATGGTAAACACACACACACACACACACACACACACACACACACACACACACAGTTCTCCAAAGTTAGTAAGAATGCCTGACCAGAGCCTACTGCCTATTATTGAGACCTCTATTGATGTAAGCTGTTTCTAAATTGTTGTACACTCATTTAAGCAGCCTACTACACATTGCTGCCTGCTGGCAAGAGGATTGGTTCCTAACTCAGTGCCTATGCAAACCTTCTAGGGAACTTTTTCTTTTAAACTTCTCAATAGCTTATTTATTTTATTTTTTGTTTATTTTCCTTTTTTTAATCTAAAATTAAATACACAATAAGAAAAGAAAAAGAAACATTTTAAACTTAAATACAAAATAAGAAAAAAAAACATTGCCATGTGCACAACAGAATGTTAAGAAATATTCAAAATATACAGCAATAAATTTCCATTTCAAGAAAGCTTATATAATAAATAGTATGCATGTGTTCAGAGCTGTCCATCTTTTCTTTTGCTTCTTCATAAGTTTTCTTTTATTCTCTGCTATAAACTTTTTATTTTGTTCTTTTTTTTCCTTCTTCCCTCCCCTACTCCCAAAAGAGCCTACAACTAAGCATGGATGTGTATTATAGATAGACAGATAGATAGATAGATAGATAGATAGATAGATAGATAGACACATGCACATATATACATATATATACACACACATGCATGCACACACTTACATACACATTCATATACTTAACCATAATTATATTTGTATATAGACATATATATTCATATGCATTTATGTAAGACCATACTATACTAATTTGTCCTCTGTTTCTTTGAGAATGGATAATTTCTTCCTTCATGAGCCTGAGTCTTTCCATATTTTTCCAAGTCCAACAACTCATCATTTTTTAGACCACAGCAACATTCCAACCTTAGCCTATGTAGTTATTGTATTGTATTGTATTGTATTGTATTGTATTGTATTGTATTGTATTGTATTGTATTGTATTGTATTGTATTATATTGTATTGTATTTTGCTTTTTAGTGAGGCAATAGAAGTTAAGTAACTTGCCCAGGGTCACACAGCTAGTGTCTAGTGTCTGAGGTCACATTTGAACTCAGGTCCTCCTGACTCTAAGGCCAAAGTTCTATCCACTGTGCCACTTAGCTGATCCCGTGTAGTTATTTTAAATAGTCCAAAACAATATTGATGTGTACAGTTGACTCATAGTATAGTTTTCCTATTTTTCTCTTTTGATTAAATCAATTTTAGCCTTAACTTTGTCCAAGATCATGATTACCACCCCTGTTCCTTCTCCCCAAACAAATTCTACTCCTGTTATTTATTTTATGTTTGTGTATATCTCATTTCCTATCCCTCCTGACTCTACTTTATTTCTACCTGCTACCTTGTTCTTCTATTATTTCACACCCCCCCAACCAGGATCCCTCCCTTGTCCTCCCATTCCCATTAATCTAAACACCCTTCTATAACACCCCTTATCTTATTCTCATACCCCCTCCTCTCTAAAAATCCCTCCCCTATCCTCTCCTTCCTCCTTATCACCTTAGCCTTTGATTTCTTTCTAAATTTGGAAGATTGTTATAGTCATATATATATACTTATATGTATGTATGTATATGTATATGTATATATATATACATATATATGTATATGTGTGTATTTGTGTATAATGTGTGTAGGTATGTATGTATGCATGTACATATGTATTTTTCCCTCTGAAATCCATTCCTGGTGACAGTAGGATTCCAAAACTACCAGCCTTCCTCCTCCATCTAACTCTTCTATGTCAGTTCATCCTCTCAATCTTCATTTGTACTCTTTTTGCCTGTGGCTAAATGGTTTTACTTGACAAAGTCATAGCATACTCAGGTCTATCTCAATCTTTCTTACAGACTACCCTATTACTAATAACAATCTTTGACATAGGATTTGTATTTCCTCATATAAAAGGTAAACAGTCTGTTCTTATTGAGTTCCTTATAATTAGTCTTCAGTGTATTCCTTATATTTCTCTTGGCTTTTTTAAGTTCAAGTTTATTTTTCTAAAGAAATGAATAATAATAAATACACAATTCTTTAAATATCCTTTTTTTTTTCATTCAGGATCATACTTGAACTTTGCTGGGTATTATATTTTCGGCCACAAGCCCAGGTCTTTGATATACAGTGTTCTAAGACCTGCAGTCTTTTAGTGTCACCACTGCTAAGTTTTGTGTGATTCTAATTGAGGCAATTCCATATTTAATTTGTTGATGTCTTATTGCTCACAATATTTTATCCTTTAAAAGAGAGTTTCAGAATTTGATTATGATATTCCTGTAGGAATTTTTGTAGGATGTTGTGAAGAAGGAATTCAAAAAGACATTCTAACCTTGCTCAATATGCCTGCAATTCGATCCTGACTCTTTTCATGTTAATTTTATTCCTAGCTAGAAGTGAGGACTGTTTATGGTATTTGCTCCCAGGAAAGACTGACCACCCCTCCAGGAACCAAATATCCATAAACAGGAATGCTCTCAAAGATGTTTTGAGAGCAGCTTCTTTCCCACAGATCACATGTTTTTGGCAAAGTGCCTTCTTTGTTAGAAGGAATTACTAAAGGTGGGTAGCCCTGAGCCATCATTGGAGTCTCCCCCCATGGTGCAGACACATAGCATCAGATTTTCCTAATGGAACTCTGGAGGCTGATCCAGGACTCCTCAGCCATGTGATCCAGATGTAGATGATTCCTCTGACAGTAATGATAGATTGTGATAACATTTGATACCAACTGAGACTTAAGTTGTTACTTGTTGAGACCTATTTTAACTATTGAGACTTAGTGTTAGATTCACTTATTGAGACCTATGTTAACTATTGAGACTTACTGTTAGATTTACTTATTGAGCCCTATGTTAACTATGGAGATTTATAATATTATTGCATACTTACTGAGACTTATACTATCACTTAGTTACCTTTATTACTATTTTAATGATAAATTAAATTACATATATATGTATATGTATGTATGTATGTATATATGTATGTACATATGTATCAAATCTGAGACTGTGTCATTTCCAAACCAATACAAATCAAAACCAAATTAAGCTGCAGCAGGGAAGGCTGCTTGATAATACAGAGGTTCAGTGGATTTTTTTTTCTATTTCTACTTTCCTGTCTTCTTCTAAAGCTTCAGAAAAATTTTCTTTAATTATTTCTAGTATTATTGTATCACATTTCTTTTTTTGATTGTAGCTTTCAGGTAGTCCAATTATTCTTTTATTTTCTCTTCTTGATCTGTTCCCCAGATCAGTTGCTTTTTTTTTTCCTTATGAGGTGTTTCACATTCTCTTACATTTTTTCATTCTTTATGCTTTGCTTTATTGCTACTTCACTTAGCTGCCTTCCTCTTGCCCAATTCTAATTTTTAAGGAGTTGTTTTCTTCCTTAAGATTCTACACTGACTAGGGGGATTTCTGGGAGCCAAGATGTCAGGGGAAGTAGTAAATTGCTGTTGCTCTCCCATGTTCACTTCTGAACAAACATAAAATAGCACCCTAGAAGAAATGCTGGAACAACAGAGCCAGTAAAAAGATGAGTTGGAGTAGTCTTTTAGCTTGAGAAACTTAGAGGGTCAGCAAGGAAGGTCCATCTCACTTGGGTAAAAGGTGAGTGCAGTCCAGGACAAGAAACATCTCAGCAAGCCAGCAGCAAGCTCCTCTTCAGAAAACTAGAGGGGAAACCTGAACCCATGGGTGAGGGAGCAGGCAAATGCCAACGTGTCTTAACATAAACAGGGGAACTGGCAGACTCCAGCTCAGGGAACTCCCATGTGCTTTGGCCAGCCCTGGGTAGGCAGGTGTTCTCTAGGGAATAGGCCTCCATGTGCTTCAGTATAGCTCCAGGAAAATGCAGGAAAACCCCACCTGGCCTCTGTACACACCAGACACCACTACTAGGACCCCAACTCAACACCAGGTGAGCTGCCAGACCCCTACAGCCTCCACATGCTAGCCCCAGCACACAAAGCCAGTGACCAGGCTCCTAGCACCCAACACAAGAAGCTTGGGTTAGTGTCCCTTGGGCTCCAGCAAGACAACTCGACTTTAAAAGATAGGAAATTGGCAAACAAGATGAGCAAAATGCAAAAAGGAACATTGAACATAGAGAGTTACTAAGTTGACAGGGAAGATCAAAACACAAACTCAAAAGAGGACAACATTATCAACATACCTACATTTGAAACATCAAAGAGGAATATGAATTGGTTCCAAGCCCAAAAAGCCTTCTTGGAAGAGTTCAAGAAGGATTGTAAAAGTCAAATAAGAGAGGTAGAAGAAACATTAGGGGAAAAACATGAGAGGTATGCAAGACAGAGTCAACAACAAGGAAGTACAAAAATTGACAGGAGAAAACAATTACTTAAAAAAATACAATTGGGTAAATGGAAAAGGAGGTACAAAAGCTAATTTAAGAAAACAATTTGTTAAAAATTAGAATTGCACAAGTGGAAGCTAATGACTCTATGAGACATCAAGAATCAATGAAACAAAATCAAAAGAATGAAAAAATGGAAGGAAATGTAAAATATTTCATTGGAAAAACCACTGACCTGGAAAATAGATCCAGCAGAGATAACTTAAGAATTATTGGTCTACCTGAAAGCCATGATCAAAAAAAGAGCCTGAACATCATCTTTCAAGAAATTATCAAGGAAAATTGACCTGATATCCTATAGCCAGAATGTAAAATTGTTATTGAAAGAATCCACTGATCACCTCCTGAAAGAGATCTCCAAATGAAAATTCAAGGAATATTGTAGCCAAATTCCAGAATTATCAGCTCAAGGAGAAAATAATGTAAGCAGCTAGAAATAAATAATTAAATATTGTGGAGCCACAGTCAGGATTATGTGAGACTTGGCAACTTCTATATTAAAGGATAAAGGGCTTGGAATATGATATTCTGGAAGGCAAAGGAGCTTACTTATTTTTTTCAGATTATACCTTCATAGTCATGCAAAACACTTCCATAGTAGTCATGTTGTGAAAAACTAATTATATTTCTGAGACCTTCATCCTATCCTGCCCCATGTTTATTCTATTCTCCCTTTTGACCCTGTCCCTCGGCAAAGGAGCTTCGATTACAAGCAAGGATCAACTACTCAGCAAAAATTGAGCATAATCTTTCAGGAAAAAAAATTGATATTCCATGAAATAGGGGACTTTCAAACATTCCTCATAAAAAAAACTGGCGCCAAATAGAATATTTGATCTTCATATGTGACTCAAGAAGGGGAAGAAATGGGAAAGAAAAAATATTATTCAATAAATTTAAACTGTTTACATCCCTACATGGGAAAATGATACTTGTAGCTCTCTTTTTTTTTAATTTAGTATTTTATTTTCCGCAGTTACATGCAAAAACAATTTTTAAGTGGCAGCTAGGTGGCCAAGTTGATAGAGCACCAGCCCTAGAGTCAGGAGGACCTGAGTTCAAATTTGACCTCAGTCATGTAACACTAGCTGTGTGACTCTGGGCAAGTCATTTAACTCAACTGCCTCACCAAAACAAAACAAAACAAACAGAAAACAACAACAAAAACAAAACAAAAAAAATCCACACAATTTTTAACATTAGTTTTTAAACTTTTAATTCCAAATTCTCTTCTTTCCTACCTACCCACACCCCTTCAGTGAGAAGGCAAGCAATTAAATATATGTTATAAGCATAGTCATGCAAAACATATCCATAACAGTCATATTGTGATGGAAAACATAGCCCAAAAAATAGAGAAGAAAAATAAATAAAGTTTAAAAAGTATACTGCAATCTGTATTCAGATACCATCAGTTCTTTCTCTGGGGATGGAGAGCATTTTTCATCATAAGTCCTTCAGAGTTATCTTGCATCAATTTATTGCTGAGAATAGCTAAGTCATGCATAGCTGATTATCTAACAATATTGCTGTTACTTTGTACACAGCATATTTTACTTTGCATCATCTCATGCAAGTCTTTCCAGGTTTTTGAAAGCATCCTGCTCATTATTTCTTATAGTACAATAGTATTTCATCATCATCACATCAGAAATATTAAAAGCGTATTTTTTCAAATCATGATGAAATAAAATTACATATAATAAAGTGCCATGAAAACATAGACTGAAAATTAATTGGAAACTAAATCCTAAATTGGAAACTAATACTAAAAATTAGTGGGTCAAACAAGAAATCATAGAAACAATCAATTCCATCCATGGCAATAATGAGAGAGCATACCAAAACTTATGGGAGACAGCCACAGCAGTTCTTAGGGGAAATTTCATATCTCTAAATTGTTACATGAATAAAATAGAGAAAGAGAAGATCAATATATTGGGCATGCAACTATAAAAAGCTAAAAAAATAAATTCAAAAATCCCCAATTAAATATCAAATTAGAAATTCTGAAAATCAAAGCAGAGATTCATAAAATTGAAATTAAGAAAACTATTGAACCAACAAATAAAAGAGCAAGTTTTATGAAAAAGAACAATAAAATAGGTAAACCTGTGATTAATTTGATTTCAAAAAAAAAGAAAGAAGAAAATTAAATTATCAGTTTCAAAAATGAAAGATGTGAAATCACCACCAATGAAGAATAAATTAAAGCAATGATTAGTAGCTCCCTTGCCCAACTGTTTGCCAATAAATCTGATAATCTAAGTGACATGGACAAATATTTCCAAAAAATATAAATTGTCCAGACTAACAAAAGGTGAAATAAAATAATTAAAATTTCTCCACTTCAGGAAAAGAAATTGAATAAGCCATCAATGAATTTCCAAAGAAAAATTCTCCAGGGCCAGTTAAATTTACAAGTGAGTCATACCAAACATTTAAAGAACAATTAATTCCAATATTATAAAAACTATTTGGAAAAATAGGCAAAGAAGACATCTTACCAAATTCTTTTTGTGATACAAATATGGTGCTAATATCTAAACCAGGAAGAGTCAAAACAGAGCAAGAAAATTATAGACCAATTTCCCTAATGAATACGGACAAAAATATTTTAAATAAAATATTAGCAAAGTGATTACAACCACTTAGCATGAGGATAATAGATTCGAGTGGGATTTATACTAGAAATGCAGGGTTGGTTCAATATTAGGAAAGCTATCAGCACAATTGACCATATCAGTAGCAAAATGAACAGAAATATGATTATCTCAATAGATGCAGAAAAACTTTTGATAAAAATATTCTGACAAATTACAGTACCCATTCCTATTAGAAAAAAAAACTAGAGAGCATTGTAATAAATGGAGTTTTTCTTAAAATGATAGGTAACATCTATCTAAAAAGCATTAGGAGACATTACATGTAATGGGGATAAGCTAGAAGCATTTCCGGTAAGATCTGGGTAAAACAAGGATGCCCATTATCACTACTGTTATTCAATATTGTACTAGAAATGTTAGCTTTTGCAATTAGAGAAGAAAAACAAATTGAAGGAATTAGAATAAGCAATAAAGAAACAAAGCTAACAGTCTTTGCAGATGATATGATGGTATGCATAGAGAATCTTAGAGAATCAACCCAAAAAAACCTCCTTGAAATAGTAAACAAATTTAGCAAAACTGAAAGATAGAAAATAAACCTACATAAATCATTGGCATTTCTATGTATTGCTAACAAAGCCCAGCAACAAGAGATAGAAAGAGAAATTCCACTTAAAATACTTGTAGATAATATAAGATATTTGTAATTCTACCTCCCAAGACAAAACCTAGGAACTCCAAGAACACAATTATAAAACACTTTTCACACAAATAGTGCCAGATCTAAAAAATTGGAAAAACATCTGTTATCCATGGGTAGGCCAAGCTAACATAATAAAAATGACAATTTTACCTAAAATCATTTACTAATTCAGTGCTATACCAATCAAACTACCAAAAAACACGTTTTATAGAGCTAGAAAAAACAATAACAATATTCATCTGGAAGAACACAAGGTCAAGAATATCAAAGGAATTAATGAAAAGAAATGCAAGGGAAGGTGACCTAGTTATACCAGATCTAAAACTGTATTTTAAAGCAGCAATCATTAAAATTAGTTGGTACTGTCTGAGAAATAGAGTGGTGGATCATTGGAATAAGTTAGGTACACAAGACACAGTAGAAAATGGCTATAGTAATCTACTGTTTGATAAACTCAAATACACTGGCTTCTGGGATAAGAATTTTCTATTTGAAAAAAATTGCTGGGAAAATAGGAAAATAATATTGCAGAAACTAGGCATAGACCAATATCTTACACCATATACCATCTTATACTGGATAAGGTAAAAATAGGTGCATGATTTAGGCATAAAGGGGGATACCACAAGCAAATTAGGTGAGCAAGGAATAGTTTACTTGTCTGATTGGAGAAGGGAGAAACATTGTTCATAGTAACAGCAACATTGTGCAATAACAATCTTTGATAAACTTAACTCTTCTCAATAAAATCTAAGTTTGATAAACTTAGCTCTTCTCAGCAATACAATGATCTCAGATAATTTCAAAAAACTCATGATGGAAAATGCAGAGAAAGTCTGAACATAGATCTAAGTATACTTAGATCTCTCTCTCTCTCTCTTTCTGTCTGTCTTTGGTTTGGTTTTTCTTTCTCTTTTCCCTTTTGTTCTGATTCTTCTTTCACAACATGACTAATATGGAAATATGTCTTTTTAAATAAGATCCTAGATTTCCATTTCTAATTGGTTGACTTTCTTTTTATAATCTTCTTGATTTTTTTTAATTTTTCTTCAATCTCTCTCATTTAATTTGTAAAGTCTTTTTGGGCAGGTGACCATTTGACACTACTCTTTGGGGTAGCAGAGGCTTTCTTTGCTTCAGTATCCTTCTCTCTTTCCATAGTAACTTTCCATGGTTGGATTTTTCTCCTTTTCCTGCTCTTTTTTTTTGTAGCAGTTTATTTTTTGTAATCATCTCTAGTTCTGGAGGATGGGAGATGATGCCTCTGGCCTCAGATCCTCTTTTGGTTCTCCCTTCTGGCCTGGACCTGAA
Organism: Phascolarctos cinereus; assembly: GCF_003287225.1. NCBI lineage: Eukaryota > Metazoa > Chordata > Mammalia > Diprotodontia > Phascolarctidae > Phascolarctos > Phascolarctos cinereus. The sequence goes on from NW_027555847.1 coordinate 193,383,775, forward strand.
ACCAATAACTTCACTTCCCTCTAAGTTCCCACAGCCAGCAGCACCCCTGGCCCAATGCTTCTGCACTCACCAGGAGGGTACTGGTTCCTTCTCGCCCAGGGCTGTGCCTCTATAGGACGGCTGAGTTTGGCATTCCTTATCTGCTGAGTTCCCTCAATCTTCCTCAACTCAGACACCCAATTCCCCTCAGTGTTCTGGAGGTGAATATTCCTGTGGCTGGAGTGGAAGCAACATCCCAACCCAGCTAGCCCCTGGGCTTGCTGCTTGCTGGTTCAGAGAAACTAACTTGGAGGTGTTTACTCTTCACAGGCACCAAACCTCATCACAGGATATTTCTTTAGATTTTCTCCTAGTGTTCCAGAAGGACCACAGTTCTGCCCCAACTCTTGTCTATTTTTTAATAGTTCAATATTTGCTTTGAGGCACTATTTTATCTCATTTGTGAGGGAAATCTGGAGAGCTTGGAATTTTCTGACCTACTCCACCATCTTCCCAGAATCCTCTCCCAGGGATCCTTTTCTCTCCAGACATTATGGATAATATCATATCTGAGTATGATAATTTCCCTTTTGACAGGACCAGTGACTACCTTATTTAGCAACTCGCTCAACATTTACTATTCTTTAATTTAAAAGATCTCTGACCTCCTTTAGTACAAATATGAAATCATTCACAATGTTTCACTCTATGTTACTTTAGTTCATACTCTCCTAATGATCTTCCAGCAAGGTAATATACAATATCCTGGTGCCCTTCCTCTAAGTGATATAACATATGCATGTATACATGCATGTAGGCATATGACACATGTAACATAAAGTTACATAACCTGTATTTCCTACATCATATTATGTACAATATACATTGCATGTATGTGCACATTTTTGGAACTGGTAAATTATGCTATTCCTCACCAGTACACCTTTATTTCTCATCATATATTTTTCCTCAATAATATAATTTTTTACAAAATTTTCATTTGTTATTATTAGAAAACATTAAACTCAAATGGTAAACTTGACAGAACTAGATGAGTGGCAGTGGGTGGTGGGGAAGAAGTAAGCAAACAAAAGGAGGGATCACTCATAAACAAACCAGAAAAACCTCTTTAAACTCTGAGGGTGAATTGTGAGTGTATCAGTTCTGTTTCTGGATTTGGATAACATATTATTCATCATGAGTACTTTGAAATTGTCTTGGGTTATTGTATTGATAAGAGTAGTTAAATATTTCACTTTTGATTATCATTACAATATTACTCTTACTGTGTACAATGATCCTATTCTGCTTACTTCTCTCTGAGTCAATTCATTTAAAGCTTCCCAGATTTTTCTGAAACCATCTTATTTTCACTTTTTTACAGCAAAATACTATTCCATCCCAATCATATACCACAACTTGTTCAGCCATTCCCCAATTGATGGTCATTCCCTCAATTTCCAATTCTTCGCCAACACAAGAAGAGCTACTACAAATATTTTTGTATATGTAGGTCCTTTTCCTTTTTCTTTGATCTCTTTGGTATACTGATTTAGTAGCAGTATTGCTGGGTTAAAGACAGATTTATAGACCCTTGGGCATAGTTACAAATTGTTCTAACCATTCTGGAGAATGGTTAGACCATTTCATAACTCCTCCAACAGTATGTTGGTGTGCCTATTTTCCCACATTCCCTCCAATATTTGTAATTTTCCTTTTCTGTCCTATTAGCCAATCTGATAGATGTGAAGTGGTACCTTAAGTTGCCTTTAATCAATAATGATTTCATTTTTTAAAAATATTCTATGGATAGCTTTGATTTTTTTTTCTTCTGAAAACTGCTTGTTCATATCCTTTGGCTGTTTACCAGTTGTTAAACCAAAAAAAGTTATTATTTTTAAAAATTTGAATCAGTTACCCATATATTTGAGAAAAGAAGGCTTTATCAGAAAAAAAAGATGTATTTTTTGATATTACTTCATTATCTATGGTACATTTTAACAAATTATATTTTCCCAGATTATCTCTTTTAATCAAGTCTATTTTTGCTTTTGCTTTGTCTGAGATTATGTTTTCTATCCCTGCCCTTTTTTTAAAACCTCATATGAAGCATAATAGATTCTACTCTAGTCTCTTATTTTACCTCTGTGTGTCTTTGTGTTTTAAGTGTGCTTCTTATAAACAACATTTCTTTGGATTCTGGATTCTAATCCATTCTGATATCCACTTCTGTTTTATAGGTGAGTGTATCCCATTCATTTTCATAGTTATGATTGTTAACTGCATATTTCCCTCCATTCCATTTTCTTCTGTTTATCTTTCTCTCCTTTTACCCTCTCTCCCCAAAAATCTGTTTTGCTTCTGACCACTGTTTCCCTTAATCTGTCCTCACTTATCACTCACCCCTTTCTCTTGTATCCTTCTCCTCCTACTTCCCTGCTTGGAAAGATAGCTTTCTACACTCAAGTGAAAGTGTGTGTATGTGTATACTCTATCTATCTCTCTATCTATTTCTCTATCTGTATGTTTATGTGTGTGTATATGTATGCACATATTCTTTTCTTCTTGAACCAATTTTAGTTAAATTAAGGTTCAAACATTGCTTGCCCCCCCCATTTTCCCTTCCACTGAAAAAAATCTTCTTTGCATACCTCTTTTATGTGACATAAGTTTCTTTCTCCTTCTTCTCCCTTCCCCCTTTTCTCAGTGCATCCCTCTTTCTCACCCTTTCATATTTTTTGATATCTTCCCAACATAATTGACTCACATCCATGTTCTCTGTCTATGTAGACTCCTTCTAACTACCTTAGTAATAATAAAGTTGTTAGGAGTTACATGTATCATCTTCCTATAGAAAATGTAAACAATTTAATCTTTCATGTTTGCCTTTATATGCTTCTCTTGAGTCTTTTGTTTGAATATCACATTTTCTAATTGGCTCTTGTCTGTTCATCAGGAATGCTTGAAAATCTTCTATTTCATTAAATATCCATTTTCCCCCTAAAAGATTATACTCAGTTTTGCTGGATAGGTTATTCTTTGTTGTAATCTTATTTTTTTTAACCTTCTGAAATAAGGTTTCCTCTCTTCTTGAATGGAAGCTGCTAAATTTTGTGTGATCCTGACTATGGTGCAACAAAAAAAAAAGTAATAATAATTGAATAGTTTCTTTCTGGCTGCTTGCAATAATTTTCCTTGACCTGTGAGCTCTTGAATTTGGAAAATATTCCTGGGAGTCTTCCTTTGGGGGGGGGTTCTCTTTCAGGAGGTGATCAGTGAATTCTTTCAATTTCTATTTTATTCTCTGGTTCTAGGACACTAAGATAGTTTCCCTTTTATGCTTTCTTGAAACATGATATCTAGGTTCTTTTTTTATCATGGCTTTCATGTAATCAATTTTTTCAGGTCAGTTGTTTTTTTTTCCAATGAGATATTTCATATTTTCTTCTATTTTTTTTCATTCATTTGACTTTATTTTATTGTTTCTTGATGTCTTATGGAGACATTAGCTTCTACTTACCAAATTTTAGTTTGCAAGGGTTTTTTTTTTGTTTGTTTGTTTAGTGAGCTTTTGTATCTCTTTTTCCATTTGGCCAATTCTATGTTTTAACAAGTTCTTTTCTTTAGTAAATTTTTGTAATTCTTTTACCATTTGGTGAATTGTTTTTTTAAGGTATTACTTCCTTTAGTATTTTTTTGTTTCTTTTACCAAGCTATTAATTCTCTTTGCATAATTTTCTTGCATCACTCTCATTTCTTTTCTCAATTTGGCTTCTACCACTCTTAGCTCTTTCTTTAACTCTTACTTTTTGGTGATCTTGGTTCCACTTAGCAATTTTTCAGGCTTTGTTGTAGTTGATTGCAGTTGTTTTGACATTATTGTCTTTTTCTGAGTTTGTAACTTGATCCTTCCTTTCCCTATGCCAGTTTTTATGGTCAAGTTATTGTTGTTGTTGTTGTCTGCTCAATTTTTTTCACCCTATTTTTTGACTTTCAACTTTACATTGACATTGAGTTCTGCTACCTTTGAGGAGGAAGAGTCATTGTTCCAAGCTTTAGGCTTTTTCATGATGCTGTTTTTCAGAGCTACTTCTCAGGGTCTCCTAAGTTTTTTCTGTTTGCTTTTGTTGTTGGGGTATCTATTTCTTTATTTATTTTTGTGATTCCAAGGTGGTACTGTCCTGGTAGAAGTGTAGTCACCGCTCTCTTGCTCTGCGCTCTGGTCTTTATCCAGAAAGGACCCCTGACTTTCTGAAGTTGTAAGTGCTAGCACTCCTCTTGACCCTAGAACTGCGAACAGGTCCTATGTTCCCCTGTAGTCTCAAGAACTAGTGCTTCTTTTTATCACAGAACTGCAAAACTAGGGCTCCTCCTCTCTTGTAACTAACCACAAGCACTCCTTCCTACCATGGATTGTGATCCAGCACTGTGTATAGGTAATGAAGCTCTCAAAGAGTGCCAGGTCCTGTGTCCAGTGTCAGGTCAGGGGTCCCTGTAATCTCTTTCTGACCAGTTTCCAATCCCTTGACTGTGTCTGAGCTGAGAGGTCCTGAAGCAGCTGATGCTGGTGTCACAGGTACCTCCAAGGACCACCATTCAGGACACCATGGTGTCACTGAATGTGCTCTGCTGGCTCCCATACCAGTGGAATACACATCTCCTACTCACGTCTTAAGTGGTCTTAGGCTGGAAAAGTGTCTCACTCTGATCTTTTGCTGGCTACATCACTCTACGATTCAATTTGACACATTACTTTACAGTTGTTTGGAGGGAAATTTCAGGAGTGTTTGATTAAGTTGCTGCTTCTGCTTCACCACCTTGGCTCTGCACCACCACCACCACCACCCTTATTATTTATATGACACACACTTGAAAGAGAAAGATTCACATAGAGTTAATATGAAGATTTGGAATAAATTCTCTTATGTTCTAAATGAACTAAAAAATATGTGTTGTAACAGCCTGAGGCAAGGCAACAGAATAAAAGAAATATTGATGAAAAATAGAAACTGGCAAGTTATATTATGTTTAGAGATACCAAAAACAATGAATATTAATATTTAACGAACATTAATAAAATGATATAGCATTTAAATATATAAAGGAAAATGATAACTATAATAAATATATAGTTAAGCTACAAAAACTGAATACTTGAACATATCCCTTTCATACCTAGACAAATCTAACTTTTTGGTTAGCTAAGGAGAAAAATGAAGTTGAGTGCCTGAATTTTATTTTAGGAAACTTGGATATAATATATCTATGTGATTATTTATTAGGAATAGAAAAGAGTAAACATATTTCTCATATATGTACATATATTTAGCAACTTTGGACATGTATAAAAGCATCACAAACAAATATGAACAAGTAGAATTGGAAAATATATTCTTTACTGACTGCAAGGCAGTAAAATACTCAGTATATTACTCATGAAGAAAATACTAAAATTAATTGGACTACATAACTTAATGTCAAATAATTGATGAGAAAAAATCATAAACACAATATTTAATTTCATCAATATAATAACAAGATAATATACCAAAAAAGTCAGGGATAATTTATATTTCTAAATATTTTTACCAACCAAAAAAAAAGACTAATAAATTGATCAAGCAACAAAAATGTCTAGATAATAATATACATATATGTATACATATACATATATCTAAAAACATAATTAAACACAAAGATGGCATCTTAAAATTGAGAAAGTTAAGAAAATTCATGACATATAGAAAAAAAACTGAACCAAAACTAAGAATCCTTTTAAACTTTTAAAATAGATAAACCAAGAGTTACTTTGATTTTAAAAAGAAAAATGAAAGCCAAATTACAAGAATAAATAATAAAAAGGGAGAAATCAGTCAGTCAATTGGTCTATAAGTATTTTTTAGGTACCTACCATGTGCTAAGCAAAGAAAGATAAAAGACAATCCCTGCTCTCAAGGAACTCACAGTCTTATGATGGAGATAACATGAAAAGAATTGTAATTCACAGCAAATAAAGATAAAATAAAATAAATTATTAGAAACCATTTTGCCCAATTATATACTAATAAAACTGACAATTTAAATGCAATGAGGGAACATTTGTAAGTATATAAAATGTTCAGGTTAACAGAATAAAAAATATAAAACTTAGTGTACCCAATCTCAGGGGGAACAAATATGAACCAAACAGTGGACATGAGCTTCTAATGGAATAATAACATCACCATCATCATCACCAACAACAACAAGTTAAAAAACAATAACAGGGCTAGATGGATTTAGATGTTCTACCAAAGAATGATTTTAATATTACATAATTTTTTCCAAAAAACAAAAAAGGTAAATAAGGAATTCTACAAAATCCTCTCTGTGATACAAATGGAATCTTTATGCTTTAACTGGGAAGAAAGAAAATTATAACCCAGTATATTAAATTGACATAAATGAAAAAATGTTAAATGAAACACTAAAAAAGAGGCTACAGAAACATAATAAATGATTATATACTTCAACATGCTTAATTCATACCAGGAATTGAGGATTCCTCTTATATTAGGAAAACTATGACCATAATCAACCATATTAATAACAATTATAATAAAATCACATTGTATCACTAAGTGTAGAAAAAATAATACATATTTCTTTTAAAATACTATCCATCTAAATGCAAGAGTAAGTATTTCATGTACTGAAACTAAGCTAGATTCCTTTCCAAAGAAGTCAAGGGCAAAACAAGGATATATTTAATTTTATTAATATTATTATTATTATTATATAGTGCTAAAATGCAAATTATAGCAGTAAGACAAAATAAAGAAATACAGTAAATAAACAAAAAATAAGAATATCACTTTTATAAAGGATATTACCATTTACTTATCAAACCCTAGAGAGACAACTAAAGATTAATTAAAAATTAATAATTTCAACAAAATTGCAGGATATGAAATGAATCCAAATTGATCAGCATTTCTATATATTACCAGCAAATCTCAGCAGGGAAATATTAAGAGAAATTCCATTTAAAATAAATTCAGAATATATAAAATACTTGAGATTTCATCTGCTAAGACAAAGGAATGCTATGAATAGCACCTCCTAAATAAACATCTTTACTTAAATTAAGAGAAAGAACTAAATATTTGGAGAAATATTTATTATTCATGTTTAGGAAATGTCAATATAACAAAAATGATAACATTGCCTACATGAATTTACTTATTCAATGGTATACCAATTAAGCTGTTCTACAAAAGAGCTAGAAGAAATAATAATAAAATCCATCTATAGGAATAAAAGGACAAGTAATGGAGGGAAAGGTGCAAAGGTATGAGGGCTAGCAGTACTAGATCTCAATCAGTATTACAAAGCAGTAATCATCAAAGTATCTGCTACTGGTTGAGAGAGAGAGAGAGAGAGAGAGAGAGAGAGAGAGAGAGAGAGCTAGATGACTCAGTAGATAGAGTGCCAGGCCTAGAGTCAGGAAGACCTGAGTTCAAATCTGTCCTAAGACACTAGCTATGTGACCCAGGGCAAGTCATTTAACCTCTCTTTGTCTTAACCTCCTGGAGAAGGAAATGGAGAACAACCCCAGTATCTTTGCCAATATATTATTAGATCATAATGAGGTCATGAAGAGTCACACATGACTGATCAACTGATCAACAAAAAGAAAAAGCTTGATCAATGAAAGAGATTGTGTGTAAAATATATAAAAGGCAATGAATTTAGTACAATAATGATCAATAAGCCCAAATACTCCTCCACCAGCTACTAGGGGGTAGATTCATTACGTGTTTAAAATTATGAGCAAAACTGGAAAATAATCTGGCAAAAATTATGTTTACACCAACAGCTTGTGCCAAATACTAAAATAATTCCCAAATGGATACTTGACCTAGATATAAAATGTTATAAATATTTGTCACAAACAAACTAGAGGATTAAGGGATGTGATAACTCTCAGTACCATGATTAAAGGAAGAGTTCATGACAGGAAAACAAAAAAGATCATAGAAAATAAGATGCAATATTGTAGTTATTATGTAAATTGCTCTCCTGTTTCTACTCACTTCACTTTGTAGCAGTTCCTCTACAGTAGCTACAATATTGTAAAAACAAACAAAAATAAAATTCAAAAGCATTGAAAAATTAGGAATTCAATGCAATGACCAATCACTCAGAGGACCAATGATGAAACATTTTATCATGTTACTTATAATCTGACATGAGTGACATATTAGAATATACATTTTTTATAGAGCTAATGTGGGTACTTGTTTTGCTTGGCTATGCTTATTCATTGTAAGGAGGCTTTTTTGCATGGGACCTATGGAGAAATAGCAATGGGGATGTCCCTCCTTAAAATAAAGAAAAGGTCATTGCAATATATTTTAATACATTGAATAGAATAAATGGTAGTTTAGAAAGAGAAACAGATAAACATGATAGCTTGGAAACTAAGATGTTGAATTTATTATACGTCTTTAAAATGCAAGTTTTATATTACAGAAATTCATGGTTTATGTACAGTCCCCTTTTTCTGCTATTCTATATAAAATGCTCATATTTGATAATGTTTGTCAAGTATTCAATAAAGATGATTCATAAAAAGAAAATGAATATGACATTGGAATAGTGTAGATTTGGTGTGACTGAGCTGGTATTTACTAACTTTTTGTTGTTCTTATTCCTGGTTTTGTATTTCACATAATTATATTCAGATTTAGGTATTCTGTCTATATATCTGAATCACAGAAAGAATACAAGGACTCTTATTTTAATATATCTAGACAACTACATTATAGTTAAATCAGTAGTTAAATTTTGGATAATCTGGATTGTTAGTATAAAATAGGATGAAATAAATTTACAGATGTACATGTTAGTCTACGAGCCCCGTATGTCTGGGACAACGCTAGATCTTATGGACAAGAGATCATGAAATGAGTTCTCTGTTCACATGGATCTTATAGGACAGTTGGGATCAAGACACATTTAAAATGGACATTAATTGGGTGAGAGGGAAAAAAAATATTTTTGTCTTTTCAACTATGACTTAGATATTCCTTGAAAAAGACCTAATCATCTAGAGTGAAAATGCAGTCCTAGGCACAGACAACAATGCTATTATGGAAAGTATTTGATATTATTTATGATGACCTTACAGAAATTCCAGAATATGTAAAATAATCTTCATCCCTTCCAGAACTAGTCAATTCTTCTTCAAAGTGCTTCAAAGAACAAGATATATAATATATATCACACACGTGTAAATAAATCTATCAACTTTCAAGAGGAACCAAAACACATATTCTTTTGTTTCTTTCTGAATTATAAAGTCTTCCATTGTTTCGTCATGTTTAGAGTTTCTGTCCCTGCATTAACAAGAAGTGAATTCCTGATTTGCTATGATTTTGATTTAAAGATACAATGACTTTTTAAAAATTCCTTTTTGCAGTCAATGAGCTTTTTGAATAATCCAATGGAGAACAAGGTTTTTCCTTGCTAGATATATTTATCATACTAAACCCAAAATTGCTGAGAATACAAAATATTTTAAAATGTCACCATGTTAATATTATTACAACGTATATATCACTATACTAAGGACATTTGCCAGCTGGCATTCTTTGCGAATAATTCCTTTTCTTAGAATGCCATACATCTTTTTGCTTGTCTTTTCCAGTTTCCACTATTCATAATTAATCTCTTGGTTCATGTAATAGGCTTCTCCTGCATGTTCTTTTAGCCAAAGAAGCAAGCACTCAAGAGGGCAACATCATAGGCAGGGAACAAAGAATTTACATTCCTCTCTCTGTGTTAGAGAGTGCTGATGTGATTCTCAGGAGCCAAGCTCCTTAGCAAAGAAACTAAGGATTTATAGCCCTCCAGCTTTCTCAGCCACCAAGCTCTTGAAGGCTTTCAAGAGATGACCTTCTTAGCAAAGGGGCTGGTTTCTTTTAATGCACTCACTTTCAAAAGGGAGCATACCTGTTTTTCCAGTCTGATGTGAATGCTATTCAAAGGGAGTTTCCATGGATACGAACATCAGTGGAAATGAAACAGATTGTCTCCTTTTCAGACTCATTGGAGGTCCTGATATTCCAAAAAATCTTTAGGTTATCATTCCCCTTTACTCACTTTCTCTTTTGTGTAGATATTCCTTAATTCTATGGTGTGTGGTCCATGAGAAATAACTAATGCCTGACTAAGCATAGAGTGTCTGCCATCATGGTATTTATAAGCTGATGCAACATAAGAATGTACAAATAATTAATTGATATACTTTATTTGAGTATATCTACAGTAGAACTTTGCTAGGTGTTGTGGTAATATATAAAAGACTTTTTAAAAGACATCATAGTAATCCGATTAGTCATATACCATTTTAACAAATGAGAGCTTGTTTGAATACTATGAGTATAAATATTTTTTTAAAAAATTATATTGTAAACTCTAATGGCTACTATCACAGTGAACTTCACAGTGATAAAGATAAATCAGCCAATCAGGTTAACAATTCATCCATTTGGTGTATGTACAGGATCTCAAGGAATTCTTTCTGATACCTTGAGGAGCATTATGATCTGATCATAGGCCCACAAAACAAGTAATGAAGAATGTAAAGGAAAACAAACCATAGTGGAGATCAACAGGAGACTTTTCAAAAAAGCTTTTCTGAGATATTTTCAAGTTTTAGCTTTTATAAAGTGAAATAGTTATGAAATATCAAATGTCCTAGCATTATAGTATCTCATATTTAGAAGAGATGTTTAACTCATAGCTCAACATGAATACTCTCTAAAACTTATCAGAAAGATTATAATCCAGTCTTTGTTTTAAGACTTCCATTGAAACTGGAAAATAGTACAGCAGAAACTAGGCATACAGCAAAAGCTCACATGATATACCAACATAAGGTCAAAATGGGTTCATGATTTAGACATAAATGGTGAGACTATAACAAATTAGGAGAGCACCTGTCAGATCTATTGAGAACAGAAAAATTAATGACCAAACAAGAGGGAGAGAACATTATGCAAAGTGGGTAACTTTCATTACATTGAATTAAACAGTTTTTGCACAAACAAGTCAAAAGTAACCAAGGTTAGAAGGAAAGTAGAAAGTTGGGAAACTATTTTTACAGCCAGTGTTTCTGATAAAGGCCAGATTTCTAAAATATATAAAGACCTGAGTCAAATTTATAAGAATACAAGTCATTCCTCAATTGATAAATGGTCAAATAAAAAGAACAGGCAGTTTTCAGATGAAGAAATTCAAGCTATCTATAGTTATATGACAAAAATACTCTAAATCACTAGTAATTAGAAAAATTAAAATTAAATTAAAATTAAAATAACTCTAAGGTATCACCTCGTACCTATCAGATTGGTTTCTATGACAGAAAAGGAAAATGATAAATGTTGGAGAAGAAGTGGGAAATTTGGAACACTAGTATATTGTTGGTGGAGTTGTGAACTGATTCAACCATTATAGGTAGCAATTTGGAACTATGGCCAAAGTGCTGTAAAACTGTGACACCCTTTCATTCAGCAATACCGCTACTAGGTCTGTATGCCAAAGATATTTTAAAAAGGGAAAGGGACCCACATGTACAAAAATATTTATGAAAGCTCTTTCTGTGGTGGCAAAGAATTGGAAATTGACAGGATGCCCATCAATTGGAGAATTGCTGAACAAGTTGTGGTATATGAATATAATGAAATATTTTTGTTCTATAAGAAATGATAAGCAGGTGGATTTCAGAAAAACCTGGACTTACATGAACTGATGCTCAGTGAAGTGAACAGAACCACAAGAACATTGCATATGGTAACAACAACATTGTGAGATGATCAACTATGATAGACAGCAACCAAAGCACAAAATTTTACATTTAGCCCTTTTAAATTTTTTTTTTAAATTGGGCCAGTGTTATATTCTGTCAAGGACTTTTTGAATCTTGACCTGGTTACACACTGTGTTAGCTTTTTACCCTAGTTTATGCCATCTGCAAATTTTATTTATTTATTTTTCAAATCACATGTAAAATGTAACATCTTTTTTTTTTGAGTTCCAAATTCTCTCCCTCCTTCTCTTCCCTCACCCCTCATTGAGAAGGCAAGCAATTTGATACAGGTTATAAATGCGCAGTTATGCAAAACATTTCCATATTAGCCATTTAGAAAAAAAAAGAAAACACAGTTTCAAAAGAATGCTTTGATGCTTTTATCTGCATTCAGATTCTACCAGTTTCCTCTCCCCCCACTCCAAAATGAATAGCATTTTTTCATCATAAGTCTTTTGAAATGGTCTGTTCCTAAGAATAGATAAATCATTCACAGTTGATCATTGTACAGTATTGTTGTTACTGTGTACAATGTCATCCTAGGTCTCTTTACTTCACTTTGCATCAGTTTATGATCAGTTCATGTAAATCTTTTCAGGTTTTTTTCTACAAGCATCCTGCCTGTCATTTCTTACAGCACAAAATATTCCATTACAGTCACATACAACAACTTGTTCAGGCATTCCTTAATTGACAGATATCCTCTGAATTGATAGAATCCTCTGAAAAAAAAAAGAGCTGCTATAAATATATTTCTATTTTATTATTTTTATAAATATGACCTCCTGACCTTTTACAGATCACTGACAATTCAGTGGTCACAACTTCCTGTTCTTTCATTATCCTAAAAGCATATCCTACAAAGTCTGTCTGATCCTGGTGACTTCAAATCATCAAAGGCAACCAGGTGCTTGATTATTATCTTCTTATTTATCTTGGGTATCAAATCCCTCTTAATCATTGCTGTTATGTTGCTATTGCTGTTGTTGCTTTCCAGATTACATGAGTCTATATTCTCTGTATTATCAGTTATCAACACCCTGTTCATCCTGAGCAGTGGTTCTATCCTTATTTTCTATCTCATTTGCTCCCAATACTGAAAAATAACAAATGAATAATTTGTAAATTTGTACCATTGAACAATTTGTAAAATTTATTGGCTAACTTTGTGGTGTATAGCTATCCATATCTATGCATTTTGTAAATATCTCCTTTTTTCAGTTTTGTCTTCTGTGAATGTATTGCTGTCAGTCAATCAAAAATTGATCAACAGCATTTAATACACACCAACTGTGACAGGTAATATGTTAAGTGCTGGAGGCACTATAATAAAAAAAATGATAATTTCACTTAACAAATCTATTTATTCAATGTCATACCCATTAAATTATTTAAAAATTACCTTATTGAGATGGAAAAAATAATAACAAAGTTTTTTTGGAAGAATAAAAGTTCAGGAACTTCAAAGAAACCAAGGGGAAAAAAGATGTAAAGGAAGCAGATTCAGCAGTATCATATGTTAAACTATATTATAACATGAGAGCATTGTTGAAGTATAAAATGGATAATTTCAATTATTTTAAATTAAAATTTTCTTGCATAAATAAAACGTATGTAACCAAGAATAAAGGGAATGCAGAAAATGGAGGGAAAACTTTCACAGATAATCTCTCAGATAGGATGTGATTAGGTTGGAATATTGCTGCCAAGTAGGAAATTGCTGCTTCATTCAGAAAAACACGGAAAGACTTGGACTTATGAAGGAAGATGCTATTCATCTTCAGAGAAACAGATAACAAGTGGAAACAAGCATAGTATGCTCTTACATGTGTGTGTTAGTGCACATGTGCATACATGTGCATGTTTATCAATATCTATGTATATGAATAGACGTGTCTCTCTGTGTTTATATACATATGTGTATCTGTGCATGTATGTATGTGTGTATACATACATATGTATGTGTGTATGTATTATACACACATATGTATTTCCTTCTACAGGGAAGGAAAGAAAAGTTGGGCAGCTTTGCAAACAATGTGTAGTATGTATTATATAGGTTTTCTTGAAATGGAAACATTGCTTTATAGTGAGTCCTCTCTTCTGTTCTTCTGTGTACCTGGCAATGTTTTCTTTTTCTTTTCTCATTTGTATTTAAATTTAAAAGAAATAAAAAATATTTACAAAAAAAAAAGAAGAAAGAAAGAAATCATCTAGGAGAGAAGTGATAAGAACTTGAACTAGGGCAATGGGCTGTGTGAGTGAAAAGGAGAGAAGTATAGGTAGAAAGAAAGAACTTTGGCAAAGTATCAGATTTATGAGATGAATAAAAACGAGGATTTGAGGATGATATCGTGATTATGGGACTTTGTGACTGAGAGATTAGTGATGCCTTTAAAATAATAGGAAAGTTGGCAAAAGGAAAAAATTTGGATAGAAAAATAATGATTTCTGTTTTTGAAATGCTGAGGCCTTATAAGAAGCCTATGAGACATGGTTGAGGCCCAACTATGAAGTCTGAACAAAACTGATCCCCAAGATCCCTGAGGCATTGTCCAAGGGCAGCAAGGTTGAGCATAAAGCATCATGCAATACCTTTTCCAAAATGGAAATGAGCTCTATCCCAAATGAGCACTTTCCCAAACATACTCTTCCAAAACCACATTCCACTACATCCATCAAAACTATTCCTCTTGCTACCTGTTTAGTGGGCTTACAAGTTGGGTGGACATATTTTTCCTAGCAACTAGGACCATTATATAGTCTCCCAGGATCAACACCAAGGTCTCTCTTTTGGGGTATAAGTTTACTAAACTCCCACACTCTGTCCCATACTGTCCATGTAATATCAAGGGCAGCAGGAGTTTCATGATCTCCAAAACCACACCTAATAAATGTGTCACTTATTCTAATCTCAGCAGGATCATTGGTGTCAGTCCTTCTACAATCTCTCTGGCTTTTTGCTGCCTGAGCAACATTCAGTTTGAGATATTCGAAAGTGGTTTAGAGATTTGTGAGTGTAGCTAAAGAGAAAGACTAGGATTGGATATTTAGCTTTGGGAATATTTAGCATAAACATGATTATTGAACCAATGAAAGCTAATGAAATCATCAAATGAGATTTTAAAAAGAGAGTTAAAAACTCATGATAGAACTTTGAGGTATAGCTCTAGTTGCTGAAAATGACATAGATGAAGAGCTACTGGAATGAGGAGAGTAGAGCCCAGTAACGTTAATGTAATTGTAAATCTACAGCATAGAGATATTGAGGAGGAGGTGATCAACATTGGTGATCTGGGGGGGAAAAAACTATGAGGGGTAGAGGGAATGGGGATTACAGTGAGGATGAAGTAGAAGTTTGAGGGTCATAAGGCATAAGGTGAGCCATTCTTCCTAAAATAGTGGTCCCAGGGAAGGAGTCACTAATAAGGAGAGAAGGGGCTTCAATGGAGATTTCTTAAGAATGGTAAGGTGGTAGAGAAGAAGACCAAAGAGTGAGGTGAGTCTAAGCGTGAATGAGAAGAATTTATATTTGATCCTAGAGGTAATAGGAAATCACTGAATTGTGAGGAATAAGGGATAGATAAGTTCAGATCTGTATTGTAGGAATATCACCTTGGCATCCATGGAGGTTGGATTGGAGATGAGAAAGACTCGAGGCAGAAAGATGAAGGAGGAGGCCCTTGTAATAGTCCAAGTGAGAAGTAACAAAAAACATGGACCAAATATAAAAGTAATAGAGAATGTTGGAGAAATGACATACAGCTTTGCAGATAACAGTAATAATTCAAGAGTAGAATGACAGGATTGTTGTTGACCAAAAAAAATGGGAAAAGATTACAGAGGGGAATTAGTAGAGAAGTGATGTGGAATCATCAGTGTAGAAAAAAGAGTCAATCCCTTTTTTCTGATCCTATGAGACAGAAGTTTGAGAAGGGGAGGCTAGCAAGAGAAGACACTGGAATTATTGTGTGATTCTCAGGGAAGAGAACTTAAAGGGGAAAAAACATTACAAAGGAGGGGAAGGAAAGTTGACCAAAAAATTCAAAGGCATGAGACATTTGTTAATAATCTAATAAGGATTGCAAAGGTTATAGGAGAATGGACTTCTGAGTGGATGAAGTGGCTAAAGTGGGAATGGGTAGTAGTGGGAGTGACTATGCAGGTGAGGCTAACATTTATACCTAAAGTTTTAAGACTGGATAGTCAAGGGTAGGAAGTAGATTAGTGGAGCATCTTCCTTCAGTGGATAACTTAACACATTGATATTTTAATGTGTGTATCCATGAGATTCCTTCTCTAAGCCATAGGATCATATACCTAGAGCTGGAAGGGACCTGAGAGGCCATCAAATTCAACATCTTCATTTTACAGGAAAGGAAATTGACACTGATGAAGGTTAAGTGACTTGCTCAAAGGTTACTCATGTAATACTCATCAGAGGCAGAATTTGAATCCAGGTCCCCAAAATTCCAGAAACAAGGTGCTTGTTCCACCCTCTTCCTTCCTCAGGAGAAAAAGCAGGTGGAGTTTAAAACTACAGAAAAGCTGCTGAGAGATGCCTCTGAGTAACTTTCCCAGATGTCTTCATTCATTCATTAAATTCTTGTTGCTTCTAAGTAAAACAAAGAGGAACTTATCTTTTAGGTAAAATGGGCAGTAGGACTGCCTTCAGAAATATGCACTCACTCCTATTACATATTGAAAAATACAAAAGGATGTGAATCTTGGAATATTAATTAAACTGTTCCATTTGATATATGTACCAAACAGGTTTTTTAATAATGAGAGATGTGATTCTTTTCCTATTTCAGTCTTATCAATGTTCTCAAACCACTGTGCCACATATTCTGTTCAAGAAAACTCAAAAATCCAATTTTAGTTATGTTTAAATGTCATATGTATAGCCCCAAAGAGATGAAGCTATGAAATGTCCCTCTAAATGTGTATCTTACTTCTGAAAAGTGGCTTGGGCACTGGGTGGAATTTAATTGACTCATGAATCAGCATTAAACAGATTCATGCAAAGCTCAAAACTTTTTTATGTATAAAGACATTGATGCTATTTCTGCACATCTCAATTTTATAAAAAAGGCCAAGAACACAAACACACATAATCCAAATGACTGATTCCTACGGTATTTTCAAGACAGTCAAACCAGAATATCATGACTTCAAAGAATATAGTTGAGAGAAAAGTAGAGAGGAATATATCTATCTGTCCTTGTAACAAAAGGATTATTCAAGAATGTAAGTTATCTTGAGGGCAAGAAATTTTTTGCTTTTGTTTTCGCATCTCTAGTGCACAACATAGTTTGCTTAGATGCTCAATAAATGCCTGTTGAGTGACTGATTGAATGAATGATGGACACAATGTAATCCAAAGCATACCAGTTTCTAGCTCTGTAGTTGAAGGGCCTGGATTTGAATACTGTTCCAGTTGCCTGCTGACTAGGTGACTGTGAGCATATCCTGTAATTTCCCCAGGTCCCATTTTATTCATCTCTAAAATAGATTTATTGGACTGGAAGGCCTTCAAGTCCTTTTCCCTTCTAAATCTATGATTTTGTGATTACACTTTCCCAATTTTTGCCCAGAGCTGAATTATTTCATATAACCCTTAACATTCTTCCATTATTCCTTATGCAAATAAAAGCTTTCTAGTCCTTTGTCAAATTACTCATAACTACTAACTACAGACACTGGACCCTGAAAATGGCAGTGGATTTAGATAAAGATTCAAATACAAATGTCTTTTATTATTCTATTAGTGTTTCTTACACTGCATTGCTGTGGGTAGTAGAGAAAAACAACCTTCCTTTACTCCCTCCTCCTACCAAAAAAAAAACCCATCATAATTCTTTTAGCTTAAAATATTGAAAGATTTTTATTCTTGTTGCTTTTCAAAAATCCCCTGAAAAGGATGTTGAGGTAAGGGAAACCAATTGGTTTCTTTCATGCAATTAGACATCTAGCTTACTTTTTAGTTTGGAACTTACTTGAAGAACAGAAAAAACTTTTCCCTGTAAAAGATAAAACTTTCAAATTCCACAAATGAGGTTCCAGGACCATATGAGATCTATTATATTTATCACTTGTACTGATTCACATAAAGAAAGTTAGAAGGTGCTCTATAATGTAAGATCAAATTGAAGATTGGTGGGAGAAACAGTTATTATTTTAAACTAGTCAAAAAGGGATATGACCCAGGAATAAAGAAGATATGATTTTATCCTTTCTGTCACCTGGATCTGTCCTCTTTTTTCAGTCATCTGTATACTCTCCATTGTTTTCTTTCCTATCCTGGATATGAAGGATGCTGTTATTGTTTAGTAAGCAGAATTAGGGTGGCTGAAGTTTACAGAGTCAATGGCAGATAAACAATAAGGTCAATGCCTGGGCCGTCCTGGAAAAATTGGGGTGAGAGCAGGTGAAATTATCATTCTCTTTTGTTTTTATGGCTCTAATGGAATGCCAGAGTGTCCCTGACCCCTGCTGCCAGTCATGTCTTGCTCTAATAGCAATGTATAACCTTTGACACTCAATTAAAACAGGAAATAAGGCGAAGAATGGGTCAATATGCATGTTTGTCCAATCTGAGCCTTTAAAATAAATTCTAAGGGGCCTTCCAAAAGAACCATAACCCTTATTCATTTGGCATATAGCCATTAAAGTTATGGTCAGTAAAAGAAAAAAAAAACTAAACCATTTATTTTCTTGGTGACCTTAAGCCCAGTGCATTAAAGCATCTTGCAACCTAGCAATTCACATGTATATTTTCTTGTTATTAAGGGAGCAGGGTCTTACTGCTAACTGGCTGAATAAATGAGGATGTATGCCTCTGGCATAGAAGGTTACTGACTTTAATATCATGATCTTTTCTTTTAATGTAATTTTTTTAATAAATAAAAAGATACACAAGCTTTTCTGTTGCTAGACTCATAATAATAACTCATATTTTTATATCACATATTTTTGGAGAAGAAGGAGATATCTCTGGACCTGTGTTTTTATTGGTGTCAGCAGTTCCCTTTGAGTAAGCTTCTTCTGGTGATGTAGATTGGCAGTAGTAAGCTGGTATAACAGGGAGAAAAAATTGAACTAGTCACATGTTAATGGCACAGGTGATGAATCAATCAGTCAATAAACATTTATTAAGCCTACTATGTGCCAGGCATTGTGTTAAGTGCCAGGTATAAAAAGAAAGGCAAAAGACAATCCTTGCTCTTGAGGATATGCTCCACTGGTGCTCTTGTAAATCTAGGAGAAAGCAAAAACTTCATCAACCTGCTGGGTGAACACTCTAATGAACTTAGGGGAGGGGTGAATAAGAGTACCACAGGATGGGCAGCCATGGATGAGCGGTAATGTGTTTTCAATCTACATCTTTGGAGGGAGCTTCCAAATAAATGAGATTGCAAATCCATTTCAACGTAGTAATAGTGAGTTGCCTGGCCAGCTGAGAGTTTTGGTGATGTTCTCATAGGTACACAACTTGTATTTATTGGAGTGAAATAAGCTCTTCCTGACTCTCAGGATGGCTTGCTAACCACTACTCCATTCTGTCTTTCATTCATAAATAGCATATTAAGGTTTACAAAACACTTTTCTGGCAACCACCTTGGGAACCACTTGCCTTAGAGGAAAATGAAATTATCACCTATTGTAAAGATGAAGTTTAGAAGATTGGCTCATTTGCTCAGGGTCAATAAGAAGGTAAGTATAGAAGTACAAACTCAATCACAGACCTAACTCTAAAAGCAATTCTTTTCCTAGTACACCAAGTATTTTATTCAGTTGAGAAGTATTAGTTAAGCACATGCTGTGTGCTAGGCACCCTGCTGTCTTCTAGAGATACAAAGACCAAAACAAAAGGTTGTGACCTCAAAGAGTTTGCATTCTATTGCTTTCTTTTGATAGTGGAGATAGCTATGTTAGAAAGCTTAACATCAGAAGAACTACATAGAACTATGGGTGTATTTCAAGATGAATAATTTTTCGAGAAATAAGGAACCACTTTTGCACAAGTCATACCATCCCTAAGGAAAAATTTTGTCCAAGAGATATTAAGAGAAATCAAAAGCTATGATATAACCTCTATGATAATAATTTATCTCTAGCAGAACTCAATATCATAGTAGATAACACCAATAGGAAAACACAATTTCTCAAATCTGAACTACAGCTACAAATCTGAACTGAACTATTTTTTTAAGATCTAGTCCCAGTTCTGCCTCTAATTATGTGGCTTTAGAGAAGCGACTTAACATGACTTAAAACTTAATGTCTTTCTTCTGTTAAAGAAGGAAGTTGGACTTGAATGGTATAGCAAAGGTTCTCTTATAGTTTATTTCTTCTCTCTTTGGTTCTTGTTGTTGTTGTTTAGTTGTTTAGACATGTCCAACTCTTTGAGACCGCATAGACCATAGCATACAAACCCTTCTATCCTCCATTATCTCTCAAAGTCTGTCCAAGTTTATGTTCGTTGTTTCCATGATGCTATCTACCCATCTCATCCTTGTTCATCTCCTTTTCTTTAGTCTCTAATTTTTCCAAACGTCAGGGTCTGTTCCAGATTCCCATCTTCTCGTTATGTGGCCAAAGTATTTAAGCTTCAGTTTCAGTATTTGACCTTGCAGTGAATAGCCTGAATTAATTTCTTTAAGTATTGACTGATTTGATCTCCTTGTTATCCATAGTATTCTCGAAAGTCTTCTCTAGCATCAAATTTGAAGCATCAAATTTGTAGACATACATATTAAATTGAATGTAAGAAAAATAATGGGGAAAGAGAGACCTAATTTTTTTAAAGTATTTTAAGGGTTATTATGGTATAAGGATTAGGCTATTTCTAGAGAAAATGAAGTTCTACCTACTAAAAATTATTCCCACAACTGTAAAATGAGGGAGTTGGACTAAATGAGCTCCAGGCCCATTCTAGCTCCTAAGTAGGGTATAAAAATTCTTTAATTTTTAAACTTTAAAAACTTTTCATCAATATCTTTCATTTTCTATTGTCTTCATTCTGTATATATCTCTCCCCTACCCTATCAAGACAACCATTTCTTGTACCAAATGCTAAAAAAAAATACCAAAAATAAAACAAACAAATTAAAAAATAATTCAAAACCGACCAACACATCAGCCAAGGCTGATAATATGCACAATGTTTCACACCCATAGTCTTCTACATCTACAAAGAAGGAAGAAAGGTACTTATTTTTTTCATTTCTCTGACAGAACTTCATTGGTCATTTTAATTGCACAGTATTCAGGTTCTTTTATTTTTTCCATATATACATTATTGTAATAATTTGTTGTCGTATTTTCTATTTCTACTTACTTCATATTGATTTATTTCATATGTCTTCACTCTTCTCTCTCAATGCTTTATATTCACATTTCTTTCTTTTATTTTATTTTGGTGAGGCAATTGGGCTTTAGTGACTTGCCCACGGTCACACAGATAGTGTCAAATGTCTGAGGCCACATTGGAACTCATGTTCTCCTTGCATTCATTATTTCTTATGAAAACAAATTCCATTACATTTTTATACATTCATGTACCAGAGTTTGTTTAGTTTGTTTGTTTGCCCCAATTAATGAGTATCTTTGTTTCCTGACCATTATTGTCACACACACACACACACACACACACAACACATACACACTGTAAACCTTTTCATATATATGAGTCCTTTCTATTTTGTCTTTCTTGGAGTACATGCTTAGCAGCAGAATCTCTGTACTAAAAAAGGCATTTGGGTATGCATGTATGTATGTTATGTATGTATGTATGTATGTATGTATGTATGTATGTATGTATGTATATAGCACACAATTACAAATTGCTTTCCAGAATAGTTGGGCAAATTATTGTTCCACCACCAGTGTATCAGTATATTTGTCTTTTGGTCAGCCCCTCCACCATTAACTATTTTTAACTTTTGTCCTTATTATTTTGCTGGCTTCTGCTATGTTTGGTTTCAACTCATCACTTCTAATCTCATCACCATAAAGCTAGCTCCGGTATTGATTGACACCTCCTCCTCTCACCTCTGATTGGAGGGCTGGAGGGTAGAATACCATACTCCTCCCAATGCCTTCCTTAATAGAGGGCAGAAGCTGTATTTTCAGCAAATTCCACTTTATATCTACTGCTCCATCTGGTTTCAACTCCATGGAGGATACTCCCATATTGAGTCTCCCCTGGTGTCCCATATCCCTTCCCCTATTTTCCTGTCTCCTTTTGTATGTTGTCTCCATCCATTAAACTGAAAGCTCCTTGAGATAAGGTACTGATTTTATATTTTTATTAATTATATTCCTAGAACTTGGCACAGTGTCTGAGGTATAGTCAGTGCTTAATAAAGGTTTATTGAATTTATTGTTTTGGATAGTGTGAGTTGGGATGCAATAATTCTTATTGAAATAAGGAAGTCTTTTTAAATACCTTGAATAGAAAGTTAATGGCTCAGTCACTGTGGGGTAGGTGAAAATGCCACAGGCTGGTCAAAAATGAAAGTTTAGAATCTTGAGTGATTGAATCAATGAGGCAAATTTTATAAATAAAATAAAAACCTTTTTTTTTTACTAAACATAAATGCTCAACAACGATATTCAAATAAATATGCAGCATGTATCTATAGGTACAGCTGTCCAGGCCCCTACCCAGGAGAACTAAGCCAGGTCAGTAACTAAGCCCTCAGAGATAAAAAGTTCCTCAAATCTGAAAAGATCTTGATACCAATTATGTAAGATTTTTCCCAAAGCAAGCTTTAGTACATTCAATCTAATTCTATTCCAGGTTCTAGGATTGGGGACTATGCACACCAACTTAAATCTTTAGTAGCCTTCAGCCTTAACACAATTTTAGGGCTGTGTAGGATTCGGTATTAACCTGATGACTACCTCTTGGATTCTTTCCTGATGATCCCAGCTCTCTTGCCCAAACTAACTTGAATGCCTGTTGTATATATCATGCACACTCGCCCGCACACATACACACAAACGCACATGCACACACAAACACACATATATAGTCTTTCCTTAATGTAAATTCCTTAAAGATTGTAAATTCTTTTTTTTTATTATTATTGTATTCCCAGTGCTGAATTCAGAGCAGGGTATATGCCAGGCTTAATAAAAATGCTTGCTTATTGATTGATTGATTCAGAGTTTCCCTACAGTGATCACAGCCAGGTATGATCCCTCCTGCTTCTGAATTCTTAGAATACATTTTTTGTACCTCCTTGAATTTATATTCCTAGAGATAACATGATACATTGAAATAGTATTACTCCATCAGTTCAACTAGGTGGCAAGAATGGTTATAATATTTCTCTTTGTATTTCCCAGAATGCATAACACAATGCCTTGACTAAGTACTTTAAAAATACTGAATTAAATGGATAGGAGACTACCAGAGACAGAGGCTATCTAGTAGTGTAAGATCAATAGTACAATATTTACCAAGGTATGATATCATTTTATGAGAGCCACAGCACTTCACACTGCCATATGCATAACAACTTCCATCTTTATATAAGCAATATAGGTCATTGTTCTGCTCCTCAAAAAGAAGCAATAAAAACCTTTGTTAACCAACAGCCTTGGTACTGCAAACATGCTCTGTGGGAGGGGTTTGTACATTATACTTTTCTCTTCTTTCCCTGAGATGAAGCTACAGGTCTCACTCACTGTCCCCTTCCCAGGAAAATGACTGGATTATACTTCCCATTTATCATTTTAAGGCACATTATAACTTCTTCATATAAACTTCTTACTCTCTGCTTCTCTTCCTTACATGTTTCTATTCTTCCCTAAGTGACCTTAGTTCTTTCCAAGTACCTCTGCCACACTAATCTAAATACTATCTGTTTCATCTTTCTTATTTGATATATTAAGACAGAATTAAATCACCTGAATTTACCTCTATAGACATATATCTCCTACCTTGCTTTGAACAAAACTGCCTTTTAATCAAGACTAGGCTGAAATAAACCTAATACATATAAGCATAATGAATATTACACTTGGAAATTATATTTGAAACTAGGGAGGTGCTTTTTTGGAAAAAAACTAAAAAATTATTATTAATAATCAATTCCCTCTTAACCTTCTTTCTGCCTTACTACCACATCGATTCCCCCTTATTATTTTTTTAGAACTGCAATAATTTTTATTTCCCTTAATGGGAGAGTGGAATGAGGATTGATTGAAGGAACTGGGAATGAATAGCATAGAGAAAAATTACTGGAAGCATGATGTTATCTTTCAATATTTGAAAGATGTGTCCTGGGAGAGGCATTAAACTTACCTAGAGAATTTACTAGAGTCTGGCACTTACTATGTGCCCGGCACTGTGCTAAGTACTGGAGATAGGAAAGTGAGAGAACAAGATTGTCACTACTTTCAAGATGCTTACATTTTAACTTTGTTGTTGCTTAGTAACTTTAATCATGTCTGACTTTTAGTGACCCCATTTGGGGTTTTCTTGGCAAAGGTACTGGAGTGGTTTTTCATTTTCTTCTCTAGCTCATTCTACAGATGAGAAACTGAGGTAAACAGGGTTAAGTAACTTGCCTAGGGTCACACAGCTAGTAAGTGTCTGAAGCTAGATTTAGACTCAGAAAGATGAGTCTTCCAATTTCAGCGCCAGCACTCTATCCACTGCAACACCTAGCTACCTTATTACATTTTAATAGGAGAAGCTAAAACATAAAAAGGATATATGCAGGAGGAAGGGATAAAAGCAAAGTTGCAGGATATAAAATAAACCCACATAAGTCATCAGCATTTCTATATGTTACCAACAAAACCCAGCAGCAAGAGATAGAAAGAAAAATTCTATTTAAAATAACCATAGACAATATAAAATATTTGAATGTGTATTTGCCAAGACAAACCCAGGAACTATATGAACACAATTATAAAACAATTTTCATACAAATAAATTCAGATCTAAACAACTGAGAAAATCAGTTGTTCATGGGTAGGCTGAGTTCATAGAATAAGAATAATTCTACCTAAATCAATTAACTTATTCAGTGCCATACCAATCAAACAGACAAAACATTTTGTCAAGAATATCAAGGCATAATGAGAAAGGGATAAAAAGAGAGTACACATTGGGAATAAGACAGCCAATATGGAGGCACAGTAGAAGACCTGGGAGTGAAATAAGAGGTGTGCTTTTGACTTCTAATGATCTGACCTCCTGGAAGGAATTCACCAATGAGCAAATAAGTTTGATGGTAAAATCATTCTCAGAAGAGCAAGACAGGCAGAGGAAGGGGCAGAGCAGAACAGAGAGTGTTTCAGAAATGAGCTATCCAACTGCAGACCAGTTTGCCTTGGGAGGTAGTGATTTTCCTTATATTTGAGACCTTCTAGCCAAGGCTGTATGACCTCTTGTCAGGAATTCTTTAGAGACCTTCCTTATTTAGTTATGGTTAGACTAGGTAGCTTCTGTCAGTGTCTCTTCCAGCTATATGATTGTTTTCTATGACTCAAATAAAATAGTACCTTAAGAATTGCTTTAAGAATTTGGCATGAGAAACAACTTTAGAATCACTGAGGACAATGATAATAGTTCAAATATAAAGCATTTTATAATTTCCAAAGCACTTTATTCACAGAGACAATACATTGCATCAGAAAGAGCACTGATGTAGGTATCCTAGTTTCAACTTTCTCAAAACGTACAGACTTCAAGATTTAGTTAGCTGTGATTTTTCTCCCTAAATTGACTAGTTGCAATATCAATAAAGAAACATTTTTTGAAAATAAGCATTTACTAACAAGTTGTGATATCTGATAGTAATGTACAATACTATTTTGCTGTAAGAAAAGATGAGCAGGATGATTTCAGAAAAACTTGGAAAGACTTACATGAACTGACACAGAGTGAAGTGGGCAAAACCAGGAGAACCTTGTACATAGTAACTGTGACTTAGCTATTCTCAGCAGTACAATGATCCACGATAATCCCAAAAGATTCATGATGAAAAATGCTATCTGCCTACAGATAAGAAACTGATGGCATCTGAAGACAGATTGAAGCATAGTATTTTTCTCTCTTCCTTTCTTTTTTCTTTCTTCATTTTTCTTTTTTTCTTTCTCTCTTGTTTCTTTCTTCCTTTTTCTCTTTTCTTCTTTTTGTTTTGAGTTTCTTCCACAAAATGACTAATGTTTTTACATTATTGCACATGTATAACCTATATCAGATTGCTTACTATCTTAGGGAGGGAAGGGAAAGAAGGATGGAATTTGGAACTCAAAACTAAAACAAAATGTTCAATGTTACATATAATTGAGGAAAAATAAAATATTATTTTAAAAATAATCATTTACCAACTGGTTAAAATGGCAATGGGACAGGTAGGTTGTGCAATGGATAGAGCACTGAACCTGGAGTCAGGAAGACCTGAGTTCAAATCTAGCCTCAGACACTTACCAGCTGTGTTACTCTGGGCAAGTGACTTAACCCTTCCGTTTCCTGATCTGTAAAATGAACTGGAGAAAAAATGGCAAATCACTCTAATATCTTTGTAAAGAAAACCCCAAATGGGGTCACAAATAATCAAATATGACTGAAATGACTGAACAATGACAATAGAATGGAAGTACTTTTTGGAGCGATCTGAAAAGCCTCACTTTTCTGAAAATTCTAAGTGTGTTTTCATCATTGCTACTCACAGAAACCTAGATTATTAAAACTGTAAGGCAGATGAAACAATGTGACAGGGTGTGTAGAACAGCAGCCATGGAGTAAGAAAAACCTGAGGTCAAGTCCTAACTCTAACACATAATGATTTTGTATCCCTGAATAAGTTATATAATCTCTTCATGGATGTAAGCAACATTCCCCCCCTCCCCCAAAGTGAGGTTGGCTATCCATGGCCACAACCATACTATTACCACTCACTACACTCACTACTCTATCTCAAGTTATGAGTAATAACCCTGGTGTATAGAGAGATACACTCCTGAAGCTCACTAATGCAACTCTTAAGCCCCTATTAGCGAGTTCCCTGTTTATACAAAATCAGTCATCATGACTCCATTGACGCGAACATGAAATGTTTATTTTGTGATAAGGCAAAATCAAGAATACTTAAAACTTTTACTCAAGAGAGGTAAAAAGTAGCAATAATCATAACATTTGTTCAATGAAAGGCAAGAGCCAGAATAATAAATGTTTATGCAATAGAAGAGAAGATTAAGAACAACATAAGTGTAATAGTCCACCTACAAAACTGGGTTATATTCTTTCACCAACACACACAGTGATCTAGTCTTGCAGAAAACTGGCAGGGAAGCACATGAATGGAATGTGCTTAGGGCAACTCTAACCTTGATGTATTGGGTGTCTTTAGAGATTAGTCTAAATCACCTACTAGAAAAAGCTGTCTCTCCTCTATCTACTCACCTTCAGGCCCTCATAATTATTCTTTTTTTTTTCATAATTATTCTTGAGTTCCATTACTACTCTTAGGTTGCTGAAGCCCTGATAAACTCTTTTAGCACACAACCACCCTTGTCAAGGTGCTGAGAAAGTATTAAATTCTTTCAATGACAAGCAATTCCCTCAAAGTGGAGAACTGCCAAGCTCCTTGGATGTGTTGCGATGCTCTGAAGAATTTCTAACTTTTGAGCTGCAGCTAGCAATAAGGACATGCAGTCTTTCCCCAGACAGCTTCAAATAGCAGGGGATTCTGTTTTCTTTTTTCTTTTCCCAAACAGCTTTCAACAAAGCCAAACCTCTCTGCATAGCAAAGCAGATACAAACCCTTATTTCTCCCTCTCAAATTAGAGAGTGCAATAGTGGGCAATAAAGTTACCCCTAGTTCATTTCTTCTGTCTCAGCTTGTAGATGAAGCTAGCGAAAAAAACCCCAAACAACTCTTCACGCCGCTGTAGGATTCAGCTCTCTCCCAAAGAACCAATCAACTCTCAGCAAAGTAGTGCCTATTTTCTAATTATAAGGAGGAATCAGAAATAACTGAACTCTTTAACCAAGTGTTCCATAATCCTGATTATATAAATCACCAAGGAAATAATTCTTTTTGGCAAGGACCATTGGAAAAACTGGAAAAAAAGAAGAAAGGAAGGAAAGAAGGAAGGAAGGAAGAGAAAGAGGGAGAGATGATTTCTCAGAATTCAACTATTGCAATATAATTATTTACCAGTTATGAAATGGAAACTCACAAATGTGAAATGACTTCCTAAAAGTCCTACATAATTGTGGCAGAACTATGATTAGAACTCAAGTCTTCAGATTCATAGACATATTTTTTTTATTCAATCAAAATGTCTTCTCAACGTGATAATCATAATCCCATTCTAAGTTGTATAGTATTTTATACCTGGATGGGACATCACTGAATGTCAGCTGTGATACATGTGTTCACAGAAATCCCTTTCTGACCTAAACTATGCAATAAAAATGAACCAGAACAAGAAGCTTCAGGGCAGTGAACACAGGAGCTCAAGAGGAATCAAGTGGAATTCTTTGAACAGCACTTTGCTTCTATCCAGTTTACAGGCCTGTGATAGCATTAGCAGCCCTTTTTTCTGGATTATTGTCTTCTTAGTAAGGTTGTGAGCCCTACAATATCAATAGTGGGTCAAAGTAGCTAAAACAAGATTCCACTGACTGAGTGTCAAAATGTCAAGGCTGGTGTAATCCTAAGCACTTAACACAGGCAATACTTCTTGGCAAGGAAGGAAACCTGATGTTTTCATTCCGATTGTCTTCTCTCTCAACTCTTTAGAATCTTGCCAGATTTAAATTAAATCACAAAAAAAGTGCCAAGAATTAGGCTGAAGCCCTCCAAAATCAGATAAGAGGTTTGAAGCATTTGTAGGGAGAGCCTATAAAAAGGTGATAAGTCAGACATTCAATTTGTCAAAAGGTTACTGCCTTCAGAATGGGGAGTGGAAGCATCTTAGTGAATACAAGATCAAAATCTCACTTTGATTGCTAAAATAATCTGCAAGGGAAGTAGACTTTTTTTAAGAAAACAAGGTGGAAAATGTGAAGGAAGACAAGAGGCAAAAAAATAATTTTTCCTCCCATATTTTCTAAAGCATTTTTAAAAGCTGAAATGAGAAACACTTGTCACATCTTTTTTTTTCCAAGTCCTAACTTCCCAAAGTCTATTTTGAACCACTGTACAAACAACAAATGAGAATACTTTGCATTTATATGGCACCATTTTTCCTAGAAACTCAGTGGTAATATGAAAGATATCATTTAATTCACCAAAGCAATACATCTCTGTGGTGAATAAAAGTGAAATCTTATTTTTCAGTTTTCTTGTTTTAAAGATGGAAAAAAAAGAAAGTTTCTCTTTTTTTTTTTTAGGCAATTGGGGTGACTTGCCCAGGGTCACACAGCTGGTAAGTGTCAAGTGTTTGGTCTGAGGTCACATTTGAACTCAGGTCCTCCTGATTTCAAGACCAGTGCTCTATTCACTGTGCCACCTAGCTACCCCTAGAAGAAAGTTTCTATAAGGCTGTCACACAGTGCTGCTGTCTAAAGAGTCAGACAGTTGGAAAAAGCTCCTTGTTTTGAGAAAGTGTTTCATCAAGTGCCAGTAGTTTACAAAGTTTCCAGCTATAAATGTGACAGTGGAAGTTTGAAAGCCCTTTTCTTCTTTGTTTGGAGTTCATATATTAATAACTCAGATATAATCAAATTTTCTAGCTAAGTTTCAAATTACAACCTCTCTCCATTCCCTGCTAAGGTTTATTTGGAAAAGTTAAAATCTGATCAGTAAATTACATAGAGTGGTATTATTTGAACTACCAGCTTTCTATTTGTTTTTTGCATAAAAAGGAATTCCGGCTGCTACAGAAGTCATATTTTGAAAGGGAAAAGGGGGAGGGAAGGAATAGGCCTTTATTAAGTACCTACTATGTGGCAGACACTAAGGGTGAAGTGCTCTTCAATTATTAGTCCATTTAACCTCATCTGAAATTTATTTTTTACCTAACTTATACACTGATTAATTGGTTCAATAGAGTTGTAGGAATTATTCATACCTATTTTACATCTTTGGTTGACCAAGTCTGTAAATTAGTAGAAGATGCAGACTTGAGTGGCACTTTCCTACAAGTGGCAGGCAATTGCATTGTAATAAGCTTGTTGTTCATTGCTTTGGGGGGGCATACAAGCTTGTTGACTAGATAAGTTTTGATTGTGAAACCTATGCCAGCTTCATAGCACTCCTCATCATTGAGGCCACTCCAGAAATACATGTTTCCAGTTACGACTTCAGTGAGGTGTTCTTCATTTGCCAGCCTTGTTTCACTCGGGGATGCTATTTAGATGCAATAGCTGAGATACCTGATACTTTCTCTTGCAAGACCTGTTTGTCTTTCAGGTCTACTAGATTTTGTGTTATCCATAAGTGTGTGCACATTCCATGTACCAATGGGTGTGTGTGTGTGTGTGTGTGTGTGTGTGTGTGTGTGTGCTGTGGTAAGCAGGTCAAGGTTAGGTTATGTAAAGCAGACAATTTTTAGGACACCTTTTCTAGTCCCTTCCTCACACTAGAAGGTGAGTAGCGCTATCCTTTAAAAAAGCTGCTCTTCACCCAGGGGGCTGCCAATCCCACTGATGTGTCAGTCCAATGAGAAGATGACACTAGGACTGTGACTGTAGCTCCCACTATATCCACACTTGCTGCTTCATCTCTTACCCATCACCACAGAACTTTGAGGTGTAAAAATGGTGAAATGAGAGTGCTCCATAGCATCTGCTTCCACCACGTTGGCCCACTGGAATAAATTGTTCATATCTGTCTATTCAGCTTGAGAAGTCTTCATAAGTTTAGGGTAGATACCTCCCACAACTCATTGATAGGAATTAAGCCTCTTGGTTTCCCTCAACCAAATTTAACCTGTCTGTTGAAATGGTTTACCAGGATGTGACCACTGTGGGTGCTACAGCTTCTTGGAGCTACAGGTGAGAGTTACCTGGCAGGGGGGCACCAAAGGTGGAAAGCAGTCCTGAACAGGGCTCATCAGTCTTCATACCAGAAATACCAGTCTTCCGTAAATACCTGTATACTCCATTTAACTAGGTACATTAATTGTGGTGGAGATAGTTGATTGATCAATTGAATAAAAAAGTATAGGCTTTCTATATTTGTTTGGCATTGAGTAAACCCCTCCTCTTACACATGAAAAAAATTTAAATCTACAACTACAAAGTTAAAAAAAAATTAAAAGCTGCCAATACTTTAAAATAAATCAATTGAATTTACATCAATTAGTATCTAAACTGTCCGTCTTGATGAAATATTTGGTACTTTTATTTGCCAACTTTGATTTTCCATGTTGACCGCATTCAAAATTCATCATAGACTATGTGTCACCTTTGCAAACAAGTAAATGACCAAAGTAGAGAAGACTTAGAGGAAATGTTGTAACTGTCTTCAGGTATTTAAAGGAGTGTCATGTAGAAGAGGGACTCATCTTCTTCAGCTTGGCCTCAGAAGGAAGAACTAGGAATAATATGTATAAATTACAAATCTTTGGCTCAGGAAAAAACTTTCTACTGATTAGAACTATCCAAAAGTGACAGGCTTCTACCAGAGGCAGTGATTTATCAGTCACTGGAGACTGGAAGACTACAATAGAGAGGTTTCCCACTCAAATATAGGTTGCATCTTCTTATATCTCTTCTGGAATTGAGCTTTATTCATTCTATGTCTCTGCAAAGGTATGATATCATTGAAATGCAATGGCTATTTAACACATGATAACCAAATATAATTGTGAATAGGAAATTGGGGTTCTGTGAGACTAAGGCATATAGTTAGTACTGCTGTAATAAAAGTTAGTTGGAAAGAGCTGGCCATTTCTTGAATATCCTTCAAGTACTAGTTGTGGTTAAGAAAAGTGTCACTCAGATAAGTAGTATGTTTACCCATAACTAATTGAGATAATACCAAAGAACAACACTCAAAGGGATAAGCACCTAGAGGTTTCTTATGCTGCCTGGATGTAGACCAAGGACATTAAAGTAAAATCTGCAATTTGTGGGTCAGGATAGAGACTTATACTTTTTTTCAGTAACCAACCAGATCCAATGGACTACTCAAGGTGATCAATGCCTTGGTCAAGTTCTAAATGGAATGAATTTACTCACTGCTGAATCTAAAAAGACTTCATGATATAATGTAAGCCTGTACACATATGGTTCATGGGCCGCTTGGGCCCAGCAAAGGATTTTGGGCAGGCTGCGAAAAATATAGAGATTGAAAAAGAAAGTAAAGATATAGCAAGTGTTTTGTCCATGCCCCACTTAACCCACCTTCCACCAGTCACTATTGTGCCCATTGTGTAATAGTGGGTGGGTCGCCACTGCGCACTCTCTCCTGTTTGTCACGTGACCTGTGGCAACCAGCTATCATCAGTCTGTCTCTAATCTGAGAGGAGCAAGAGTCTTATATTTTCACTGTGTTTTTGGTCATTACTGGCATTACATAGGGACAAAGTGAGTGTAGCCACATACCAACACAGATAATGCCTGCTGTGCAATGAGTGGCAACAACGTAAGGCCTTCTTCCCGTCTCCTGCTGCATGGATGCCCTCCATTAGTATCTGGCACTCTCCAAGGTCAGACACTCAGTTCAGTATTTCATTGCATGGGAGCATTTGCTGTGGAGATTTTTTGATTCTAACATTAAAGTTTTTGAGGTGACTTTGTAAAATGGGTGACAAGAAACAGAAGATGGAATCGGAACACACAGTGTTTAATCTGGAGTAGACAAATAGATAACTTGCATGAGACAAAATATTGTGCCTTGTTTGTCAAGAAGTAATAGTCATTCTGAAGGAATACAATCTTTGTCACCATTTTGAATCAAAATATACTGACTTAAGCAAATTGTACACCAATGAAAAACAAAATAAAGTGGGCAGCTACATGGCACAGTGGATAGAGCATGGCTGGAGTCAGGAGGACCTGAATTCAAATTTGGCCTTAGACACATAACACGCACTAGCTGTGTGACTGTGGGCAAGTCACTTAACCCCAATTGCCTCACAAAAAAAAAAAAAGAAAAGAAAAGAAAAGAAGAAAGAAAGTAAACTCAGAAAATGAGGCAGCTATTAAGGTTAGAAATCTATTTCAAACATGATTTCAGAGTATAACAATCTGATTTCTGACAAAAAGTGTAATATGTCCCAGTAACTAAATGTAAACAGTAAGAAAACCTGAAAAATGTATAAAAACTTGTACCTCTTAGCAAAGTAAATTTTTTAAACATTAATGTGATTTCATGATGAATAAAAATCTAAATAATAAATTTAATTAATGGATATTAATTGAAATTTCCCTTTTATAAATATGGTTTATTTGCAAAATAGTTTAATCATTAATTATACCTTTACTTGGAAAGTGAGCTGCTAAAAAGCTATCTATGGCCTGAAGAAGCTTAGTCTATTTTAATTTTGGCCCCACCTACTGCCAAGTTCCACAGATCCAATATAATGGCTAGAATGCTAGACTTACAGTCTGAGAAACTTGGGTTCAAGTCCCAACTCTGCAGGTGGCTTAACATTTCAGAACTTCAGTCTCTTCATATGAAAATGGGGATAATAATAACTGTAACATTTACTTCCAAGGGTTATCATCAAGATTGAATGAAATAATGTATATAAGGTGTTTTATGATCTTTAAAGTGTTACATTAAATTGACACACCTGATCCAATTTTCGGGTACACCTTTGATACACAGTAGGAACAGATATGACTGAAAAGTCATGACTCCAATTTGCCACCATATGTAAAATGTGTGGCATGACACATGGTCTTTTGACACATGACAAATGGACATCAAGGTAGACTGTCAAGCAGTGGTGAACTGGTGAATCTTTGTCAAGAAACAGGGTTCACTAGGGGATAAACTGAGAAGACTAATCATAAACTAAGGAGGGGAAAGTAAGAATTCAACTCAATAAACATTCATTAAATGTCAACTATGTGCAGGTGAGATAGCCTAACATTGTGGAGGGTTGGCCTTAGAGTTAAGAAGACCTTCGTTCAAGTCTTGCCTCTGACATATGCTGATTATATGTCCCTGGGTGAGTCAAGGTACCATCAACTCTCAACACTGTAAGTTACAAATGAATTGTGTGAGAACCAAACTGACTCCATTGTGTGAACACTGGTAACTTCTATTTTGTTGTTTTCTTATAAATTACCTAATTTGGGAGAATTCCATTCTCTCCTTGTCCCTCTCCCAAGCTGGAAAGTTCTTAATCTTTCTACCAATAAGAAATCAGATTACCAGGTATCCTGTTTTCTGTCCTATTTATTGTTTTCTTTTAATATATAAAAATCTGTGCAAAATCTGTATTCAGGATCTTGGTGCTTGCTGAGGAAACTTTTACCTAGTTTATTATGTTTATCTTGCTAATAATCTTGCTCAGACTTAGTTATCTCAGTTATTATAAATCCACTCATGACGGTTTTTGGCAAGCCAGCCAAAGGTTCAAAAGGGGACCCCAGCCCCCAAGATGACCTTTTAGAAGAACTCCCCAGCCTTTTCCCCAAGATGGCACTGAAGGCAAAGAAGGAAGCAGTTGTCCCAACCCCCCCCCAGAGAGAAGCCTAGTCCAAGGACTTGAAGACCAAGAAGGCAGTGTTGAAGGGTGTTCATAGCCACAAAAAAAAGATCTGAATGTCCCCCACCTTCCTTTGACCCAAGACACTAAGACTTTGACAGCAGCCCAAACACCCTAGGAAAAGTACACTTCAGAGAAATAAACTTGATCACTATGCTATCATTAAGTTTCCCTTGACCACTGACTCTACTATGAAGAAGATTGAAGACAACACCCTCATCTTGATTGTGGAAGTCAAAGCCAATAAGCATGAGATCAAGCAGGCAGTAAAGAAACTGTATGACATTGATATGGCTAAGGTCAACACATGGATTTGGCTGATCTAGAGAAGGCTATATCCGACTTGCTCCAGACTATGATACTTTAGATGTTGTCAACAAAATCGGAATCATCTAAACTGTGTCCAGCTCTCCCACTCTACCTAAAATACATTAAAAAAAATTTTCCAGCAATAAAAAAAAAGAACTCCCCAGAGCACGTGTGGGGAACCTGCAGCCTCAAGGTTACATGTGGCCCTCTAGTTCCTCAAGCACTTCCCTTTGACTGAATCCAAACTTCACAAAACAAATACCCTTAATAAAAGGATTTGTTCTGTAAAATTTGGACTCAGTCAAAAGGCCTCACCCAAGGCCTTAGAAGGCCACATGTGGTCTTGAAGCCCCAGGTTCTCCACCCCTGTCCCAGAGAGTGCTTTGGTCAATTTTTCACCAAGGGACTTATTTATGGAAGATTAGTCCAGAGGTCAGACTACCCCTCGATGTCAAATTATTTCAAGCTAAGGTAAACTGCCACACTGTTGAGGAAGCTACCACATTGTTGGGAAAACTCCCTCAAGGGAGCAATGGGATCTGGTAATAGCATACTGATGGCACACACCCCTTCCTTTGCAAAAATTTCTTCTGTCTTGGGACCAGGGAAAGCTTCCAGTTCAACCAGCAAAGACCAAAAAGTACGCTACTGAATTATGTGAAATTGGGTCTAAAACTGCAAGAGATTCAGCTGGTAATCTGCTTTAGCCCCAATAAGGCATTTTTCATTATTGCAAATTAAAGAAATTAAGGCTAGTCATTGAAAATCCTCATTTAAGTCAGATGCAGTATTTCTTTTGCTGGGCTGCTTTATCTGATGGACTGTGCCCAAAACCCCCTACAGAACTTCCTTCTTTATATTCTGTCCTTCCTATTTTTTCCATCTAGCACCACCATTTCTGCCACTTCGGCTTGTCTACTTCATGCTGCTAGGCACACTGCTATACAGGCTTCCCCTCCTCCTTCTTCCTTCACTCTTATATCTCACTCCCTTCTACTGTAACAGGAGATTTGTCTCCTTTGAACATGAGAGAGCTGCTTCAGTTGTCTTTCCTCTCTGGGAAAGTCTTGTACTTGATCCAACTAACCCAAGTATTCTGTTATCCATAAGAAGTCACCAACCTTTCAGTCCCTCTGATTTTTCCACATGGAGAAGAGATACTCCTAAATTTGATGAGGCCCCAGGGGCTATTACAACTTAATTTCAGTCCATATTTAGAAATCATAACTCTACCAGGAA
Source organism: Phascolarctos cinereus (assembly GCF_003287225.1). Taxonomy (NCBI): domain Eukaryota; kingdom Metazoa; phylum Chordata; class Mammalia; order Diprotodontia; family Phascolarctidae; genus Phascolarctos; species Phascolarctos cinereus. The sequence continues at coordinate 193,419,803 of NW_027555847.1, forward strand.
AGACATAACTTATTTAATGAAGACCTTACTCTTCCTGTGGTAAAGAACTGTCATTATTTTGAGGCTGCAAATAGACAAGTCCCAGCAGCAAGAGTACTTGCTAGCTCTGTGGGTCTTCCTAATTGGCCATTACAAGACCCACATTGGAACCCTAATGTTCCAGCTGACTGCACCAGGCTACAGAAGGCTAGGGAATTCTTGATCAAGAAAATGGAAGCAATGTGCTGTCTGTCCCAAAAATTGAAGTAAGTTCCAAGAAATTGTCCAGGAAGAAAATGAAACCCCTAACCACTTTTATGACAGGCTCTGTAAGAGTGCTAAACAGTTTTAATTTGTCCTTCATTCTTGAAGAGGACCATGACATCAGAAAGATGATGACATGACTTGCAAATGAATTGCAATTGAGGGATAGCTTCACTTTCTCCTCCATAGCCAACTGGGTCCTGTGGCCAGATAATAGGTCCCTGTGCAAGCACCACTTAATACTTTTTTGTGCCCTCCTGGCTCAGAATGAACTTAAATAGTACTTGTTTTTCTTTGGCCAGCAACTTTGAGGGTATTCTCCTCCAGGTTTATTTTTTTTTTTAATTAAAGGGGCCATCCCTTGATTCACTTCTTAAACAGGCCTATTCACTGAATGTGCATTGCCTCATTCAGTATAAAAACTCAGAAAGACCTTATCTTAAAAAGGCCAAGGTCTCCCATTGCATTCTTGGCCATCTCCAGTTGTCCTGACCTATATCTGACCACTGGACCCAGATGGCTCTGAAGAAGAAAGTGAGGCTGGTGACTTTGCATAGCCCTCCCTTGCTCAAATCCAATTCATTTGCAAGTCAAGTCATCATCTTCCTGATATCATGGTCCTCTTCAAGAAGGGTGGACAAACCTTACGTGTGAGTGGTCCAGGCTGCCCTAGTAGGGACTGTTGCAGTTGGCCAACTCAGCCCCTCTGGTCCCGTCCTCTCCTCTCTTCTTCCTTTCCCTTTCCTCTCCCCACAGTCCCCACATAGGATATCATGCCCTTACCTGAGGGTGTTCTGCCCAAAGGAAGGTAAATTTGATGGCTAAAACCTACCTAGTTATCTTGGGGTGTACTGACTAGATTTCTTTCTTAAAGACCATGCCTTAAACCCAATTCACTCTGACTTGCATTGGTTGGACAATAGGTTCCTGCCCAAGCACCTCTTAATGGTTACTTTTTGGGCCCTCCTGACTTAGAGTGAATATAAATAGCAATTGTTTCTCTTTGGCCAGCAACCCTGAGTGTCTTCCCCTCCCAGTATGATTTTTTTTTTCTTGATTAAAAGGGCCATCCATTGACTCACTTCTCTAACAGGCCTATCCATTGAATTGGCATTGCCTCACTCAAAGTGAGAACTCAGAAAGACTTAGCTTAAAAAGACCAAGGTTTTCTACTGTATCCTGGGCCATCTCCAGTTGCTAAGGAGTATGCAGAATTAGACCCACTCAACCCATGACATGCATGTATCATTAGTATGTAATTTGTTAGTCAATCAAAGCCAGAAATATGAAAATATTTTCATAAGATTTGCCCTTGATGGCAGGAAAAGAATACTGGTTAATTTAAAAGCATCACTCAATGTGCTTATGAAGAGAGAGATGAAGAGAATAAGAAACCTAAGCCAAAACCTCAATCTTGGCTCCTGCTCAAGCAGCTCTGGCTTTCTTCCAAGCTTAGGGTCCTGCCCAGGCAGCTCCATCTCCCATTCAAGCCGTATCAGGGAACCAGAGTTTGCATGAGAGTTTTTATTGTCACAAAAAGAGTTATCTTGCCAGAGAACATAGAAAAAGAAGCAGAATTTAACAAATGGAAATAGAGGGGGCCCTAGAAGAACCCAGGGAGCATCTTTAGCATATGAGGAGGGGCAGGTACCATAGATTCTGATGAGGATCTTTTCATTTTTCCTGACCCTGATGTTCTTGCCCCAACTATTCCAGTCGATACCTCTGCCTGCACTGGTGAACCCCATTTCTCCCTTAAAGTTGGTGACATGATTTATGATTGCTTACTAGATTTTGGAGCTTCTAATTTGTTTTTTATCTGCAAATTAGATTCTTATTGTATTTCTATTGGATTTCTAAATGTTGTTTTCCCTGAAAACTCACTTTCTTTGTTCCCTGTACTGGTTCAGAATGCCTAAGAGATCCCTGATGATAGTTTAGGGATTCCATCTGACATCTCCTACTCTTCATGGGTTACATTATCTTTAGATGTAGGATTATTAAAATGTTCTGTCCTTGTCACCATCAAGACTGAGGGAAATCCCCCACTCTCCATATTTCAATATCTTTTGTTCAGGGAGGCCATTGAAGGCATTACACCCATTATTGACTCTTTGAGAGATCAAGGTGTTATTGTTCCATGTAAATCCCCTTGCAACACTCCTATCCTGTTAAGAAACCCAAGCCAGGCCCTGATGGTAAACCTGTTTATCACTTTGTGCAAGCCTTACATGCTATTAATGCTTATGTTATACCAAGGCACTCAGTAATGTCCAACCCTATTACCATTATTTCCTCAATTTTCTGTGAGATCACGTGTTTTACTATGATACAGCTTTGCTTAGCTTTTTCTTTTTTTCAGCATCCCCATTGACCTAGATGCTTAGAACTGTTTGCCTTCACCTGGAAGAACATACTCTGCCATCACTTTTGGAGGTTGCCCTCTAATTTACACTCCTTTTGAACATTTAAAAATTGATTTTGTATGCATGCCTAAGTCTGGCCACTATAAAGTTTGCCTTGAAGTCATTAGTCAACTGAATCACTGGGTAGAAGCTTTCCTTAGTGTGAAGGCTACTACTGGGTTCATTGCTAAAATTATTCTAAAAAGGATTGTGTGCCTTGGTTTGGCCCACCAGCTTGTATTAATTCTGACAGAGGGTCTCATTTCACTGATATGATCCTTTCCCATATTTATTCTTGTCTCAGGGTGATTCCTTGGTTTCACACTCCTTATCATTCTCCAAGTTCAGGTCAGAGTGAATGTATAAACAAAGAACTTAAGACCATCAATGGCAAATTGGCACTGAAAAAACTTACCTTAATTGGCCTTGTGTGCCCCCCTTGGCTTTGTTTAATTTACAAAGCAGTCCAAGGTACAAATTACATGTTTTCTCCTTTTGAAATGCTTTTTGGTCATCGTCCTATAAAAGCAAAACCTTTCTGTCCTGTATATACATCATTAATGAGAGGAGATACTTCTATTGCTTCTTGTATATAGGAACTTCAAAATAAACTGAGGAAACTTCACAATGTGGGGGCTGCATTATAGACTGGGCTTTTTTCATTACATGATTTTCATCCTGGAGTTAAGATCTACGTCAAGAATTTCCAGTGGACCAGCAAAACTCAACCTGACTGGGAAGTATTGCTGACCACACCAACTGCAATCAAGATTAGAAAATAAAATTCTTGGATACACTGTGCCCACATAAAACCTGCCCCTTACTTTTTCATGTGAGAGCCATATATCCAAAAATATTCTTGTTTTGCTTTACTCTAATATTATCATCTGGTGTTTCTCTTTCCCAAGTTAATCTAGGAAATGAAAAATTGTCAACTACAGGAAAATGTATACTTTTTACAATACCATTTGCTTTATGTCTCACAATAATACTCACCTTATGTTTCAAATCTTATTCAAATTTTTGTTGTGGCTTAAGTCTGATGTTTTTACTGGTAGCTCTTTTCCAAATTCCACTCCTCTCAGGAGATTGAAAAAGACTTAATATTATTAGTAAGCTTCATGGTCACATAGGGCACGCTTTGCATCATTTTAGAGCAATTGGGCCCCATGGATGCTGTGTTTGTCATCATGTTCACCAAAGTGACCCTGATCAATGGGTGGTACTACCTATTAACTGAAAACAAAATCTTCTCACAACCAAAAGATTATATTGACTCTGAGTGTCCTGAAACATGGCCTTTGAAAGGGGCTTTTACACCTTTTGCTTTAGCTACTTATTGCATTAATGCTTTGGAAGGAAAATAGAAGATAACAAGCCAAGACCAATCTCACTAACCCAACTTTATAGCAAGCAAGTTATTTTCAAATTTAATGGGATCCTTGATGCCATCAAATTTAGGACTGTATGTCTTGAGTTTGCCACCTCCTTTTTGAGTTTTCATTTTTTATGTCACCAAGAAGCAAGGTCTTAATGATGCTGTAGATTTAGGAAATCTGAAGATGTGTAGAAACTTTTGCTTTTCCTGATATTACTGAAGGAGACTTTTTTATTTGTGCTAAAACCTTCCCTTTCAATGGAATTAGAGTTAAGAAACAAACAAAACAACAATAACAACAAAAGCTCAGTGTATATCTTTGGCCAACCTTACTTTTAATGGTTCTAACTGGACCATGTATGATACAACCTTCGGTACAAATTTATATTAAAAGAACAATTGACCTTTTGAGGGAATCGAACTATCCTCCTTCAGAAGCTCCTTGGGGACTAATAGCCTGTGGACAGTTCTTTGTTTTTGGCAGTAGAGCTTATTCCTCTCTTCCCTCAAATTGGTTTTGGATGTGTGGGATTACCTATTTGACCATACAAGTCTTTAATCATAATATAGGACTAGTGGGGGAAAAAAAAACCTACCAGAAACTTGGGAGTGTGGTGGTTTAAATGTCAGAAAAGAGAAGTGACCCTAGCTAGTGGAGATGTGAATATAATCCAAAACCCGTGAAAGAATATGAACTAGAGATGAAGATCCTCTGGTCACTATTTCAATTTGTAGGGGTCACAGCACTAGATCAGGCTGTTAAGGATCTCTCACTTGAAATTGAGAAACTCACCCAAGGCACGTGGGAGTTCATCTCTTCCCTCCAAATTGAGGTAGACTCTTTGACGCAAAAGATCTTAAAAAAGCTAAAGGTCTTAGATCTTACTAGGTCTAAAATCACAAAGAAGGGGCCTGTGTGATGATTAATCAATCTTATTCCTACATTAATTAATCAGGTGAGGTTATAGCAAGCCTTTAGGGAATCCAATAGGTTATAGCAGAAATGCAACTATCTAAATCAAGTGATCCCTTGTGGAATCTTTTCTTCTGGCTCACTTAGATGCAGGGAAATGACATATTAGCCACCAAAGGTAAATAGGCTGTCTTTGCTTTATGTGTCATTATTATTCTTAGACTCTGTATAAGTTGTTGTACATAGCTATGCAAAAGAATGCTTCCTAGTGGGCTTTTCTTGGTTCATGATAAAGATAATAAACATATTTAAAATATTATATATTTGGCTTACAGATAGTGATCCATGGTGATGGGCATTAGCTCCCTTCAAGGATCAAAGGGTAGAGGTATGAGAAGCAAACTGACTCCATCTTGTGAACACTGACTCCATTTTGTGAACAACTTCTATCTTGTTGTTTTCCTGCAAATCACTGATTTCAGGGATTTCATTTACTCTCCCCTTCCTAACTTGGAAAGTCCCTAATCTTTCTTCCTATAAAAATCAGATTATCAGGGGCAGCTAGGTAGCGCAGTGGATAGAGCACCGGCCCTGAAGTCAGGAGGACCTGAGTTCAAATCCAGCCTCAGACCAAACACTTGACATTTCCTAGCTGTGTGACCCTGGGCAAGTCACTTAACCCCAATTGCCTAAAAAGCAAAAAAAAACAACCAATCAGATTATCTAATCTTATCCTGTTTTGTATTCTGTTTATTGTTTTATTTAATGTATAAAAACCTATGCAAATCTGTATTCAAGGTCTTTGTGCCTGCTGAGGGATCTTTGACCAGGTTTATTATGCTTACTTTACTAATAAATAACATAGCTCAGACTTTGTTTCCTCAGTTATTATAAATTCACTCATGACAGGTTCTGATTTAAGCTGGTAGAAGACATTGCCATTTTATGGACTTCTATCACAGAGTTGGGACTCTGCAGTCCAACAAAAGACAAAAGAATGTGCCCTAATCCTTAGAAACACAGACACAAATGAACAAATCCCTACCCTCAAGGAGTTTACATTACACTGGAGGAAAATAACATGAACACAGATAAATAGACACAAAATACATGCAAAGTAAATCTAGTGTTACGTGAGGTTACCATGGAAAAAACATTAACAATTAACAATGAATAGAAGTTTGAAGGTTAGAGTTCAATCAACTATTTTTGTCTGTTAGGCCTAAATGCAGCATAACATAGTTTCCTTAGTGCTAAAACCACTTTAAGAGATATAAAATGAGAATGAATTTAAAATAAAATTCAAGTAAATTATGCTCATCAGGTCACCTCTTCTGACAATTTTATTATGTTTTCAAAGAGCCTCAGGGTCATAGTCAAGCCATATATTTTGACTTTAGTGGGTTATATTGTCCTGAGTCGAGTACTCTCTTATGTTATACTTTAAATTGTTTTTTTTCCTAGTTTTTCAGAATAGAGAAAACAAAGGGTTTGAAGAAATGTATGGAAATTAATCTCATGTTTTGGAAATATCAGTAATAGATTGTTAGATCTAGTGTTTAATTCACAATTTCTTAAGGAATTGATATGCTTAGGAGTACAGTTGGTACGATAACCTAGCTGTGCCTAGGGAGTTGGACAGAAAAAAAAAAGGGTATCGCTGGTTTGGTTAGATATTTTAGTGAATCCGTTCACCCCACTGGAAATTATAGCTTGTAAAGGAATGAATTGTTGAAAGAGTCAAAGGCATTCCATTTTACCACATGATGACTGATTTTAGTCATGGTTTAGACATTGTTTCTGCATTCATTCTCAGTACTTCTACCTTACTGAAAACAAACACATTAAATGTTTGGTTTTCTCTTTCCTCTTAGTTTTGATCAGATATTAGGAAAAAATTATAAAGTTTTGCAGTTATATTATATATATATATATATACATAATACATATACATATTCATATATATATATATATATATATATATATATAATTAATTCTGTCATATGAACAGTATAGACTTTCTGAATGGAATGGCTTTGGGATCATATTTATACCAGAGGAAAAAAATGAGGTGTTTCTGGTTTGTGTTTTTTAAAGAACTGCCTAGGAATTTCAATTTATATTAAGAAAATATGTAAATTCATTTTTTAAAATTGAGATTATTTTTGCTAGGCAGGATATTTTTTCCCAAAAAATGTTATTAGTAAAGGGATTTCTAGGCTAACCTAAAAAGCAGGTTGAACATTGCTAAACACTTGGTTTGCATCTCTTCTATAATTATAAATCATTTTGTACCACACTTATTTAAGCATGTGCTGCTGTATCCTATTATATTATTAACTCCAGGAGGACAAGAATATGTCTTATATAATTTTCATGTCCTGCCTTGTTCACCTACCCCTCCACCTGTCCCAAATGTTGATTGCTTTAAAAAAAATTGTGGAAGTTGTATTTTCCAGTTTTGAAACACCCAGCTTGTGGCTTCTAAGTAAAATTTGAAGATTGGGAGGGAGAAAGCTTAGTAAACATAAAAAGAAGTTGCTACCAATAAAGAATTGTATAGAAAAAAAATGAAACAGCAGTGTAAAGGTCTAAAATATCTAATTTACAATATCAATAATATTGATGCTATAATAACAATAACAATTATCATCATGACTTACACTTGTATAATTTTTCATACAAATGTTTCAGAGCATTGGTATGTCCAGTTGTCTCATTCACTCTGAAATTCAATGAGGTCTTTGATAAAATAAGGTCTGTGATGTACCATGTTAGTGGCTCAATGATTTCTAGTTCAATTCAACAAATATTCTATTAATTTATTCAATTTATCATATTATATCATACGTATATTTTATTCTTATATAATATGTATACATATACATATAATCTTTATTGAACTGAACTGGAAAAGGAATATACATGTATAACTTCATATATGCATGTGTACATATATATCATATGTATAATAACATGTTTATTTACTTCTTTACAATGTATAAAACCTTTTCTTTACAACAATCCAAAATGATAGTGGATACAATTATTGTCATCCCATTTCAAAACAAAGGAAGCCAAAACTTAAAATGGTAAAATGTTTTTTTTTTTTCCTAGAGTCAGACAGAAAAAAGTTATCTATAGTGGGGTTGGAACCTTTTTTTTCTTTGTGCACACACAATGGTAGGCATTGAGGGTGAGTAATGTGAGTAAAATACTCATCTAAACTCAAGAAACTTGAATTCTAGTAAGCAACATAGGACATGCTCACAAAAAACAAACAAAAAAAAACCTATGATACAAATTAGAGAGGAAGTTAGATGACTAGAAAGATTCCAAAGAAGGAAGTGATCACAAAAGAGGGAGAAGAGGAAAAAAGAGACCAGGGAAATTAGTACAAAGGAAGATAATGTTTGTGTTCGGATTTAGGACAGATAGGATTTTGATAGGCAGAGATACAGCAAGGGCAAGCTAGAATCAGCCTTGGGAGAGAACTCTCAGCAAATTGACTATGGGAAGATAATGATATTCCTTTAACTGAATGATATGAGGAAATGTAGACAAAAATATGACGAAAAGTGGCATTGCCAAATACCCATATGGCCAATGGAAATTTTGTGGACCAAAATGATTTTTGAAAGATCTAATTATTTTTGAAAACTATTTGTAAGACTGTTTCATATAACTGTACACACATGTTTTTAAAATGCAAAATCAAATGTCCATGAAATATTTAATCCAAATGAAAAATTGCTGTGATGATGTATGAAGCCATATATCATCACAGCCAGCTGTCACTCTAATGATGTATTAGGGCAATAAATCACTAAATATGACACATTGATAAAGTATTGCTCAAAAAAGAACAGTGGCCAAGGAAAACATGATTCAAGATAAAAGTCAGAGTAAACTACAGAGAAGCAATTACTCTATTGCCAAGGAGGAAAAAAAGAACCAAATATTTCTCAGCCTCTCAGTTTGGGGGAATTACATGTCAAATGCAGCTTTGTGATTTTGGCCTTCTAAATAAATTAATTTCATTCCTAAGGGATGAAAATCCTGGAACAAATTAACTATATGTCCTTCCCCCAAAAGAAACAATTATTTAGTGAAATATGGGTAAGATGAGCATGAAAGTCTTGAAAGGCAAAAGAAATCACAAAAAGGCAATATGAAGCCTATCAGATATACATGGAATTAGTGAGGATACTCATGTTTTCAATCAGCCAGTTATTGCCAGTTAGTATATTCAAATATTCAAATTCAAATAATTGAATGACTAAACAATAAAGGATGGGAATAATGCCTCTCTCTTTTTTCCCCCTCTATTTCCCTCACATCCAGTATAGTATAATCTCAGTATATCCAGTAAAGCAGAACCTCAGGTTATTTTATAGTGCCTATTCTTTTACCCATTATCACATTAGTCACTGAATAGTCACCTAGTCCCTGTAACAACATGGGCTCCCCTAAAGTCTGATATGTATGGCAGTTCCACTAATATGCCACTCTATAAGGATGGCTGTGCATATGGAACTATCTAACAAATTGCTAAATAGAATAAGAGGCAGAAGTTTCCAAATATATAGAAATGTATTTGAAATATAAAAGACCTTCAGATTTTATCTCCTACCACAATGTCTTACACATGGCAGGTGATATCTATATCTATATCTATACAGTGATATTCAACAAATGCAAATGCTCAGATATATTTTGACAGGTCTAATGATTTTTGAAAAACAAATTGCAAGACTATTTTTATAACTGTAAGCACATGATATTTTTAGATAAATATTCAAACATTGATAGTATAATAAGCAATCCAAATAAAAGAAAAAACATTGGTGATGTGATATGTTTACTACTGGCCCAACATTACTTAGGGAATACCCTCTGAGTTGATTTTTTTGCAGTTGTAATACTTTTGTTTTTGGTCATCCATTCTCTTTTTTCCTTTCACCTTATGACCAATGAGACACATTTTCAAGATGACAGCTGTAAGTAAGGGAGCAAATCATGATCCTGAAACACAATAAAACTGAAAGTGTTATTGTGGGAGTTAAATACAAAACTGTAGCCACATGAAGGCTACACTCTGAGTGCATGTGCATATGTATTCACTAGGATTTTGAAGCCATACTTAAGGATCTGAACTCTGGGAAAATTCAACTTAATTATTTTAAATGCCTTTTGTAGATTAACGGTTATATACACATATCTGCAGAAATCTGATTCTGATGACTCATTGAAGAATGAAAGTGACTCTGGTTTCTTAAAGGTTATGATTTGCCAAATGAAAGTCTGGTAGATTCCACTAAGGTGGAAAAAATTTTAATATGGTTCTCACAATAACCTATATCTACTTTCCAAAGGCCAGCCTAACAAAATATGGAGAGACTAAATCTCAGTCATTTGCTCACCATGGGAAGAATTCTTTGTTCCTGATTACCCATGAAATGAAAATAGTTTCCATAGTGAGAGTGATGAAATGCAGGGAAAAAAATGTGAGAGGATGGAAAAGGGGTAAGAATCATAAAATCTTTGGGTTCATCTATAAATGTTAGTTCAACTGCAGATATTCTAAATTTAGATTCTTGACTAATGACTAACAAGTTAATATACTTGCAATGAACTGAATATCAGTATTGACAATTCTTGTTATAAATGGAACCAAAGGGCATGAGGAAGTTGTTGCTTAATGGAAGGATGACTCGAAGTTGTCCTTGGGGAGGTAAATAAAGGGAACAATAGAATAGTGAGCCCAAAAGGCAGTAAGAAAAAATTTCATGGGACATTTAGTGATTTTGCCTTTCAGTGCTCATGGTGGGGGTAAGCAAAAAGGCCATGATGAAGATGAAGATTTCCTCTTTTTTCCAACATCTGTTACAAAGGATAGAAAAGTACAAATATTCTGCAAATCAGCATATACTTGGTGGGACTGCTACAAAGGGAAAGGTGCTGGGGGAAAAAGAAAGAGGGTCTGATAAATATGGTTCAGGACTTTTCTATTTCATATTTTGTAGAGGTCGTATTTTCTAAGAGCATTTTCTCGCTCTTTTTTCCTTTGTAATGTTTTTGCTTCATGCCTGTATATCATGAATACTTTCTTCAAGAAGAGCATAAGAAGGTGATGGACATAATTGGCTCATGAGCACTGAACAACATAATCAAAGACACAAAATGAAATCTTAGCAGACATGAAATAACTAATTACTAATGCAAGAGTCATTTCCAAATCAGTTGTTTCTGAACAATAAGACTACTGACTTGTTTCAGGAAGGGTCAAAGTCAACATTAAACAATAAAAAGTACAAAAATGGGAAGTGGTTTATTACAGCTATTGCAACAGCTCTAACCATATTTAAAATTCGTTTTAAAATAAGTTTTAAAAAGTTGTGCCCTGAAAAGAAAACAAATGGTAAGGAAACAGAAAGAACAGTCTTTCAAACAAGCCAAATACACACAGAAGAAATCTGTCCTGGAGGTGCCACATTTTTTAACATGCTAAAATGCACATTTTCAAGATATCTCAAAGAAAATGAAAAAAAAAGAATGATTGTAAAGAATTTGAGGCAGTTATACAAAAAGGGTACAGAAAAAACATAACTACTAGTCAAAGTTGTTATTTTCTTATCCTATAACAGTTTTATTAAAATGAATTCCACACATATTTAGGCTATACTTGATGAACATACAAAAGAAACAGACAGGCTTTTATCATTGGTTTTCTATAACAGACATCTTTACAGCCTACAATTGACTGAAAGATCTACAGAATATAAGATTTGGTTATATTTGTGTGTGTGTTTTTTTTTTCCTGATTGCAAAACACCATTTGACTCAGAGAAGAAATTCCTACCTTAAAGATCTCCACCAAACATATTGCTTCTTTTCTATGTTAAGAGAATATACACTTCCTTATTAGGTACATCGTCACAATCTTCTGATGATCAGTATCCATCAAGATATAAAATAGGCAGATATCTACTCAATAAAGGTGCTTGCTACTATTGTGGAAGATGTTCTACATAAAGAAAAAGGCTCTTAAGTTTCTCTATATGTTCCTGTTCATATGTAATATTATGCTGACTGCATCAAGCCCTTTATTACAGAGCATCCTCAGTAAAAATCCTGGACACTCACAAGGAATCCATATACACAAGAAGAACCAAGCAAATACAAATGTTTATTGGCTAGATTTATATGAATTTGGATAGGTAGTCCATTGAGTTGGTCTATGTGTCTTAGTCACTGCAGATAGAGAAGGAGCTGGACCCATAACCGACCAATATGGGAAGATCAGGCTGAATTGTGGTTAGGAATTTTTTCAGTTTTTAGGCATCCTATGATACAATGATATTCCAATACATTTGTATATTACAATTTGTTCACCCATTTCCCCAACAGTTGGGCACAAATTTTATTTTCAGTCTTATGTTACCATAAATAAATTCTGCTACAACTATTGTTGTACATGTGGGTCTTTTCTGTTGCCATTACCATCTGTAAGCTATAATCAGTGGTTAGGTCTCTGGGTCAAAAAGTAGGAAAATGTTACTCACTTTCTGTTGTTTTTGCAAAATTCCAAATAATTTTCTAGAATTCTAGCTCCTCCACTAAATCACTGCTGTGTCAGCAGTGAATTAGTGCACCTCTTTTCCACAGCCCTTCCAAAACCAAAAAGATAAGTGAGTAGAAAAGTCCAAGTATACTGATTCCCAGTCCAGGAATCCTTATACCACACCACAATGATTTCAGTTACATATGAAAATTCTTCCATTTGTAGCAATCATGAGACTTTGAAATGTATTTTTGAGAAAGGATAATTCTGGAATTTTTTTGTCTCTTTCCCTGGAGGTTATTAAGGGAATTTTAAAGGTCCATTTGTTTGCAGGAAAGTAGAGGAAACTAGCTATGATGGTAGAATAGTAAGAAGAAATATTGTCCAGTCCCCTCCAGCCTCATAAATCCTACAAAGACCTAGAAAATGTACCTGACTGAATCCCAATTAGCAACTTTAAGGAAAAATTAAAGCAAATCATTTTTTTTCCAGATGAGATCAGCATAGGGAAATAGAAGCCTTAAAATACTGCCTTTGGCGTATATATAGCTGAGAGGGTGCAACATGTAGGATTGAAGTGGGGTCTATTGCTCTGAGCTAGGTCAAGAAGAGTTCCCAGATCTAGTGCTGGAGGGTCTGATGGCATGTAGATCAGAACAAATTGCAGCTCATATCCCAGAGCTGGGTCTCAGATCCAGTACAAATTGAAGGGGTCTAAAGGTAATGACTAAGATAGGTAAATAGATAAAGCATTTATTAAACACTTTTTTACATGCCTGGCACTGTTCTGGGTATTGAGAATAGAAATATAAACAAAAAGAAAGACATGTCTTGGTGTCTGCCCTTAAGGACTATGTATTCTAATATGGAAAATAACACAAAAACATAGCTGAAGGAAGGGGAGAAGGGAAAATATCCACATAGGTAGGGTTTGCTAAAGTAGAGGATTACCAAGATAAATTTTAAAAGAAAGTAAAGTAAGAGCCAATGATTGGGCTTTAAGTGAGGGGAAAAGAAGAGAGGTAGGAGAACAAGCAGATTTCATTAAATCTAGCAAACTGGTGCTAAGCACACTCCACATTCACCACCTTTTCTTTTTTGAAGGCAAGGGGAGAACCAATGAAATAATTTTCTTTTCTTAATATTCTATTTCTTTTTTTTTTAAAGACAAGTGACTCCCCAACCCTCAGAATATTCCCTTGTAACAAAAAACAAATTAATGCTTTGACCACGTCTGATAACAGAAGACTTATCCTGTTATCTATTGTTGTCCCCCCCCCCCCCATAACTCTCTGCCAAGAGAAGGGACATGTATTTCAACATCAGTCCTTAGAAATCAAGATTGGCCACTTCACTGATCAGAGTTCTAGACTCTTTTGATTGTGTTTTTCTTTGTATCAGCATGACTGTTAAGTAAATATCTTTCTTGGTTCTTCTTGCTTTACTCTGCATCTGTTTATATAAGTATTCCTAAGTTTTTCTGAATATTTCATTTTCATCTTTTCATAAAACACAATGAGATTCTATTATATTCATATTGCATAATTTCTTCAGACATTACAATGATATAAATTTCCATGAAGGAATTTGACTTACTAGATTAAATACTCATTGAGAAGTGAGAATTTTGCAAGTCATTCATTTGCTACATGATTTGAGAAAACAATGAAATGTAATTCTGTACCTCAGAATATTCCTACTCAATCAGCAAATTGGGTTTAAATCTAACTTTCCATAAGCTCACAAGAAACTGTTATTATAATACAGTGCTTTTGTTCCCCATAAAACATGGAAACCTCCATACTTACAACCTAAAATCAGAGTTCCTGTGGTGCTTACAGAGAAATTAGAAATGGTACTAAAAGAAAAGAGATAGGAAAAGCAGATAACTTGGTTATCACACACATATACATGTATATGTATTCACATTACATGATGACTATGAGAAGGCTGTATCATATAACCTAATTCTGAAGAACAGGAGCAAATCATCAGCAAAACATCAAAGAATGGTATAGAAGAAACAGAAGATGTAATGGTCACAGGACAATAGCACATGATGACAAATAGATAGCTAGAGTTTTCTACTGGTATCCTTTCCATGTCAGGAGAAAGCGAGGAACACCTCGAGCATTTTGGGTCAACTCACTGTGGTGAACTTCTGGGAGGACATGAATGAGAGTTGTGCAGTTTGGACAAGTGAGAATTGACTGCAATCTGCATTGTTGGAAGGAATTTCAACATCAGTTAGATTACAGATTCATTTTAACATTTCACTACTGAGTGTCAAGCAAATTTATAGGAGAATTTTAGATCACTGAAAAGTGTAATTTAAAATTATTTGAACATGTTTGGCACTTACATATTTTACTGTGTTCATATTTTTCCCTTCCCTCCTTGAATACCTGTATCAAAATACTCTCCTGTCATTGATAAGGTCAAGTCCCAAATTCTCTGTGAAACTTTCCCAGAACATTGTGATCTGCCATGATTTCTTGTTTTTATCATACTTTTCAGTTATACTACTCATCTGACCCCTAACATAACAGGCTTGTGATATCAGTTACCTTTATATTTGTGTATATATATATATATATATATATATATATATATATATATATATATATATATGTATATTATATATATATGTTGTATATATATATATATATATATATATATATATATATGTTAGATAACTAAGAATATAACATACAAATAAATTGCCAATCTTTATGAGTGGAAGTAGTTCTTAACCCCAGAATAAGTATTTATTGATTAATTGTTTGCTTGCTTGATTACATCCATAAAATCACAAAATACAGATCTTGGTGAAAAAGAAGTGACATTCTGTCCATCTGTAAATTATTTGTCTACATCTTGGTAATTTTTTATCCTACAGTATAATGGGGCATAAAAGATGCTCAGTGAACACTTGTTGAATTTAATAAATTGATGACACTTTTGAATAGCCATAACAACAATGAAAAGACAGATCTTTCTTAGGTGGTGTCACTAGGATCATGAGATTATATTTCTATAGGTGTAAGGGACCTTGGAAGTCATCTAGTCCGACCTCTTGATTTACCAGAGTCAAAGAAGAATTAAATGGCACAGGGGGGATTTGAACTCAGGTCCCACAACTCCAAGTTCTCTAAGTTTAGTACTCTTGTCACTCGACAATGTCTCCCTAAAGCAATGGCATACTTCAATTCTCAGCTGACGATGGATAACACTTGACTAGCTATGCAGAAAGCTGTTCTTTTTTGTACTCAGAATATGGGATATTTTCAGATAATATCCTGGGAAAATGCCTTGTGATAAGCAACAAAGATAACTGAACATCCCTCAGATGAATGAAACATGGGAAAGAAGTTGACTTCTTCAATGCAGCAATAAGATAGACCTGTCACTTATGCTAGGTAGAAAACTCTCCTTTTTAAAAGAACTATCACTTTAAGGATTATAGCTACAGATTTCTGCAATCAAGTTTAGCTAATGAAACTGAAGATATTGCCATAAATTCCTTTAGGATTATTTTAAAGATATAAACTTAATACAAACATTAATTACTTCTCCAAAATAAGAAACACTTTTACCCCTTTTTGAGGTTTCATTTGGAAATCCAATTATACAGAAATGCAATTTTAATTATAATATTGATTTTACTTCTTTGCTAGGAGTGGGACTAATTCAATTAGTTCTAATTATGTGAGTAGAGAGGTCTGGCTAATCTTACAGGCTGTTGGCCCAACTAATTTCATATCACTTTCATTCACATCCAAGTCATCGAAGAGAGCTCATCCTCTTTCTGGAAAGGGCAGAAATTATATGGACTATGAATGAAAGGAAACAAGAAGGAAAAAAAATCATCTCATTAAATTATTTGAATTTTTCTTTGGACAGAACTGAGATGCAAGGATTAGGTTAAAGTTAGATTTGGTTGAATCCCTGCCCTCAGCAATAGCAGCAGGGATCAGAGATCTTGCAAAATAAGACAGAAGAGCACTAGGGTGAAAACAAACAAAAAATTCCCCCTCCTTGTTCAATATTTTATGAGGTTAAAAACTTCAAGCTGACTCTAGTTTGGACTAATTTTTGAAATCTTTTTTTCCTAATAAAATTAGATGTGGAGTTTCATAGAAATAAATACTCTCATGCCATTTGGAAAGGACATGAAGTACAGAAGATATGGTCCTCCTGAGATTAGAACACTATGTCCCAAGAGTTTGGCTCTTCAAAGGAAATTTTTAAAAAATTCTAAGAAAAAAGTAAATTATGTAGCTATATTAAATGCCTCTGGTGAACTAATATTATTCTTTCTTGTATTATAGTACCTCCATCACTGAATTAATGAATAATGCACTTATTAAGCACTTACTATAAGCAAAGCACTGTGCTATGCACTTGGGATATAAAGTGAAGAGTGCAGTCCCTGCACTCAAGGAACTCATATTATAATGAGGAAGACCACATGCATAGAAAATTTCAGCTGCAATTCAGATGGAAAAAATCACATGGTCCTAGGAGATAGTGACAAAACAGATGTTAATGCCTCTAATATCATTTCTGATGGGGTGATGGAACCTAGACTCCAAAAACCAAAGACCATGTCTCTGGAAGCAAAGTATCTCAGTGGGCCCCTGTGGGAAATTCTTTTCTTGTTGCAGGCACATACAGACCTGACCTTGTAATGCCTTAGATAAAAGCTATCAGTGCAGGCACAGGGTTCCTGCCCAAGGACTCTGTCTCTGGTGCCTGGAACAGAACTATCTTGTCTCTTCTCCCCCAATATCTGTTATCAACAGAGCTATCTATGTTGACTCCCTGAATTTTCCCATACATTTCTTTCACTGTCCCTTTTTCCATATAAGCTTTAGCATCACTCCTGTCAGTTTCCAAGTTCCCTAAGGGACTTCATCCACTTTATCAGCATTATAATAAACTTTGCCACTTGACTGGAAGATGTCTTCTGAGTGTGTGAATTCATTCCAGGCAACATCGTCTGTACTTTGACATTTTGGGGGTCGCAGCACCCCAAAACTGTGTCAATATCCCTAAAAAGTGTCATTTCCATTGACAAAATCTTATCAGTCTTTCATGTTGTGCCATTGGGCTTTGTAAGCAAAAACCTTCTTTTCTGGTCCTCCAGTAACTGTGTCTGTAGCACCTGCAGGAGCAGTTGTCAGGTTGCATCTCTAGTTGTCAGGTTTCTGCTTCCAACAACAATGGCCAAGGTCTCTGGATATGAAGCATTGCTTTTCTAAAGGTTCTTGGGTTCAAGATCCTGGGCTGTCTCTATAAGGATCTGAAGGGAGATGAAGGGCTAGGTAGTGGTAGTGTTAGTGGTTTGACTTACTGGCACATATTGCTTCTTGTTGCTCTCTTAGGGTGCCCTGTTGCTTCAACTAATCTGGCTTGCTTATGCAAATTGGTTAGAGCTGGCCCCTCCTTCTCCACAGGAATTGCTCCCCCAGATGGTGGTATGAGGGCTGGGCAAAAACTCAGGGCCCATGTTGTAGGAAGTGCTGCCAAGGATCCCTTTGCTTATCTGCTTATTGGTGGCAGTTGGTCAGCATTTGTTCCTGATGATGATTTCTCCTCCTCTGGCTATTGGAGCTGGAAACAAATCTGGTGATTTGGGGGACACTGCTATTCTCAAGGCTCTTGGGTCCAGGGTCTGGAGCTGTATCCATCAGAGATTGAGGAGAGATAGTGGCCAAGGGAATAGTGGTGGTTTGTCTTGTCTAGCATTTACTGCCTCCATTCTTTCCTTCATCTTCCTGTCTTTCCTTAGAAAATCAGCATACTTATGATGTACATATAACATCTACTCATGGACTTTACATATGGACCATTACACATGGACTCCCAGTTATTTATCATAGAATGTAGATATTTTATGAGACAAAATCATCTACAGTCCTTAGCTTGCAAGCCTCTATCAAAATATTTACTTTTACTAGCAGAAGATACACTTAACTTACAAAAAAGCATTTAATGAAATCAATTAAAAGCAAAACAAAACAACAACCAAAAACAAAACAAAACACATCTCTGTTTACCTTAGTTTCTCTATCTGTAAAATGATGTAAGACCAGACACTTTGTAAGGCCCATACCATATCAGTTCTTTAAGATTGTGTGATTCCAATAGCTTCTGCATTTTATGGGGAGGCTAAGAAAATGACATATGAATCTAGAACTAAAACTTTTTTTTAAGTTTTAGGAAGGGAATCATTTAAATAAAAATTACAATTATTGCTATTGTTGTTTGTTATTATTTCCTTAGGCTCTAGAAATTCTCTTCAAGGATGAAACCTTGATTTTTATACTTTTTATATATTTATAAATACACATACATATAAATATTATATATAAATAAATATAAAAATACTTATAAATATAATATGTGTGAAGTATATATTATATATTCATATGTTTTGACTTCTTTGTAGGCCATCAGTTATAAACCCTAAAACACCCACCATTGCTATTTCATACTGTGCAGGAAGGCTGAAAGGGTGGCCTCTTGCAAAGCTTCTCATAGCTGTTTTGTTTTAGGTCCATGTGGTTAGACTTTCTTATTGTCATTTTTCAGAGTGATGCTGTATGTTCTGCCTAACTAATGGTAATTCACAAATTACTTCTGTGTCTAAAGATGGAGAAAAAATGTTAAGTCAATTTCTTGAATTAATTAAGAGATAACATTGATACAGGAATGGACTAGTGCCATAACTAATTATCACTTGAAATTATGCAGTCAAAAAGGCCAATTAAGAGAAATATAGCTAATGAGAAAATTTAATTGATAATTTTTCAAGTCGTTATCCTAGTCTCGCATTTTATCCATAGTTCAGCAACAACAATCCAAAGAGGGAAAGAAAAAAAGTCTCTACCGATTTTACATTCTGCAAACACTCTGTACCTTTTAACAGTTGACTTGTTAGCTACATAAAGACAGCTTCTGCTTAACAAACCTATTATATATACACCCAAATATATACCATATATGTGGGCTATTTTTAAAGAAATTCCAAAGTTGCTATTTGACCACTGTTTCCTCTGTGTCCTAGCTGATAGAGATCTTACCTTAAAATGAGACAGACAAGGGTTTATATATAGATTACCTAAGAAACTGACATTGGTAAGCCTATAGCCACAAAGTCCTTTAAAAAGTACTGTCCCAAGTGCTAAAACTCAGAATAAGCTAAAACTGGCAAGAGAAGCCAAGGAAAATAAGAAAACAAGTTTTTTAATTTTTAACTATATTAGAGAAAAGGCAAAGATCAAGAAGGGACAAGATCATTGCTTGGGATAAATCGGACAATAACAGCTGGCAAAAAAAAAGACAAAGCCACCGATCTTACTTTGTTCCTGTTTTTGTTGCCAAGGAAGATGGTCACCTCTTTAGAAATGACAAGAAAAGTGGTGATTAGAGAGTTGATGTTGAGCATAAGCAAGACAAAAGTGAAATAATACCTAATTACAGGGGATAAATTCAGTTCAATTAATGAAGCTCAAGCCCAAATGAACTACATCTCCAGTACTGAAGAGGATATGGGAATCTCTAGCCTGACTCTCTGCCATGAGTCACCCTAGGGTTGCTAGAATGGGTGTCTATTCAGCCATTAACTTGGTGTCTACCTTGGACCAAAGGCAGCTTCTTGTGGACACTCTATAAACCTAATTTCTCCCTCTACTTTTCTTTCCTTTATTTAACTAGGCAGTCTGTGTTTGTTGCTCTGTGTGTGTGTGTGTGTGTGTGTGTGTGTGTGTGTGTGCGCGCGCACGCGCGTGTGTGTTGGAAATGGGGGTGGGGGAGCAGAGAACAGTGAATTGAGTTAGGACATCTAGATTACATTACCAAGTCCATTACTAAATGGACATATAGCTATCCACTTCATGGAGCTACAGTGAAATTATTTACTTGGTGGTTTAAGTAACCATGATTTTATCATTATAGGTTATTCCTCCACTGAAGTAGACCAAAAGCCTTGAAAAATTATCAAACAGGCTGCATATCCTATGTTGGTCAAAAAAATTCATCACCTTGTGGTGACCTTTCTGGTTTATGATCTACCAATTTAGTAAGTTAATCCTTGTACCCAAAGCTTTTCAGTTTTGGTATGACCTATTAGAGCTTACAGTCCACTGGTATAGTCTTCAAGGATCCCAGCTCACCTCCATGTTATGCTGTGTCATGAGATAGTTTCATAACACTTTCATTTCATGTTGCATGGTTTAATTAAAAGAGCACTGACTTGGAGGCAGAAGACCTGGATTCAAATGCTGAGTCTACCATCTACTAGCTACATGACAATGGCTAGTCATTTATCCTTTTGGCATTTTGTTCCTCAAGTATAAAATGTGCTGTAATAATACTTGGGCTACCTAACTCCCAGGACTGTTGAAGATCTAATAAGAAAATGTACAAAAAATCAATTGGTAATTGTAAAGTCCTATATAAAGAGAAGCAAATATTATTACTATTATTAGTATTGTAACATTCATAAAGGTTTTTGTTTCTCTGAATAAATAGGTCATCCAGATATTAAGTATCACATTCATGATGTCACAACCAAAAATATGCCTGTTTTCTAATGACTCAGCCATAATTCTAAGGAATTTAAATTTATCTTTTTAGTTTCACATAACTCAATTAAACAATTTTTACCACAAAAGATTTTATTGTCTCTTACCATTATTCTAGGTTTTAAATGTAACAATGTCATTGTTGACATTGGTATTAAAACTTTGTCAGAGGAAGCCAAACCCACAAAGTGGAAATTGAATGTCATTTTATAAAAGAAAGCCCAGATTTATACAATAAAGGAAGCCCAGGAATTACTGGAATTATTGGGCTAGCAAGATTTAGTCTTTAACTCAATAAAATATTTCAATTTCGGCTATTTTGGTTTTATGAAATATAAAAAAAATGTTTTATGCCTATGACTATTTTCTATTTCAACATAGCCTTATGCTATAACTTATTTCTTGTTCATGCAGATGTTTGAAAACTGAAAATACAGCTGCTTTGCCATTTCCAGGGACTAATTGGTATTCCTATTAATTGTGTAAGGTACAATATTGGGATAACGGCAGTCATCTTGCTCTGGGTCATAAGGCCCCTGGCACTTTAGACTGTGTAAGACATCCTTTCATTAAAGTTTAACATCCTTCTAGTGGGCTGTAAAATTTTATTTTCAGGTATTAATTAGTGCCCCTTTGAGTCTATGTACTAGAAATGTCAGGAGTGATAACGCTTTTTGTGTTGATTGGTCACTGTTCACTCATCCTAATTTCATTTCCCCTATTGTCATATTTCTACCCCTATCAAACTGATAAAGGAAATATGTAATCACATATCTCCTCTTTGCATATAGATTCATATGCATAAAGTATGTAATTGTAAATTGAAAACCTTGTATTGTAATGAATAAATGGAAACATCCAAGAAATTGTAGCAGTCAAGAACAAAAAACAGAATAGGGAAATAGAAAGAGCATCCAATTACCAAATTTGAGCAATTATCATGATTCATAATTTCAAGCTTTCACACTACAATATTCTTTCTGTGTAATCTAAAGACCTAAAATATTCAGAGAGTTTTTGGCACACATAAACTTCATATTGGTGTCTGGTTCTGTTTCGTTTTGTTTTGTTTTTTTATCTCCCCCAATAGCATCTGTAGTGTGTTTATCTTTTCTTTAAAATTTTTGGGAGTGTGGAGGCAAGACAGCAGAGTAAAAGCAGTGACTTGCTTGAGCCTTATCTCAAACCCTCCAAATACCTGTAAAAAATGACTGTAAACAAATTCTAAAGCAGCAGAAACCACAAAAAGATAGAGTGAAACAAATTCCCAGCCCAAGACAACCTGTTTTTGTTTCTTTTTTCATTGTTTTTTGTTTGTTTGTTTGTTTGTTGCATTTTGGTGAAGAAATGAAGTAGTTGGGTTTAAGTGACTTGCCCAGGGTCACACAGCTAGTAAGTGTCACATGTCTGAGTCTGGATTTGAACTCAGGTCCTCCTGACTCCAAGGCTGGAGCTCTATCCACTGTGCCACCATCTGCCTCCCAAGACAACCTGGATGGTTGATTAGGAAAGGTCTGTTGCACCTGGCTGGGAAAGGAGAACAGTTCAGCACAGACTGCAAAGACAGAGAGGGCCAGAGCAAACTCAGAGCAGGCCTTAGGAGACTGGATCACTGTATCATGGGTGGCTGTGGCTGCTCCCAGACTTCTCAACCAACAAATGCCAAAGACAACTTAGAAGGTCAGTAGGAAAGGTCTGTCAGATCTGGATGAGAGAGAAGAGCAGTCCAGTACTGACCCTAGCACAGCCCCTGGGCGGTGGCCACAGCAGCAGTGGCTACTTCTAAATTTCTTGGCACAGAGATGGTGAGGGGATCAAGTGGCTGATCAGAGAGGGATTGCAGGGATCTCTTTGCTGGTGCTGAGCTTGCTTTGCCCATGCTGGGATCTGGGTCACAGTCCTGGGTGTTAGTCCTGGGATAAGGAGGAGTGCACAGTTCCAAGGCAGAAAAGAGTGTTTGTGTCACTCATAGACAAAAGTACAGGCTAGGAAAGGAGTAAACATCTCTCCTTTGACCATATCACCTTGGAAGAACTGAAAATTTACGAGTCCCTGCAAGTATCTCTGAAAACAGCTGCACAAAACCCCTGAAGCTTGGGACAGTACATCCTCCACACTGGAAGCAGAGCTCTTCCTTAACATAGAGTTAAAAAGTCAAGTAACTGGCTGGGAACATGAGCAGGCAGTGGGGAAAAAAAACAAAAACAAAAACCCTCAGACTATAAAATCTTACTTTGGTGACAAAGAAGATCAAAACATGCAACTAGAAGAAGACAACAAAGTCAAAGCTCCTATATCCAAAGCCTCCAAGAAAAATATGAATTGGTCTCAGGCCATGGAAGAGCTCAAAAAGGATTTTGAAAAGCAAGTAAGGAAGTAGAGGAAAAATTGGGAAGAAAAATGAGAATGATGCAAGAAAACCATGAAAAACAAGTCAACAGTTTGCTAAAGAAGACCAAAAAAAAAGTTCTGAAGAAAATAACACCTTAAAAAAATAGCCTAACCCAAATGGCAAAAGAGATCCAAAAAGCCAATGAGGAGAAGAATGCCCTAAAAATCAAAATTGGCCAAATGGAAAAGGAAGTCCAAAAGCTTACTGAAGAAAATACTTCCTTAAAAATTAGAATGGAGCAATTGCAAGCTAGGGGCAATTTGAGAAATCAAGGTACTGTAACCCTAATCCAAAAAAAAAAATAGAAGAGAATGTGAAATACCTCATTGGAAAAACAACTGACCTGGAAAATAGATCCAGGAGAAAGAACTTAAAAATTATTGGACCATCTGAAAATCATGATCAGAAAAAGAGCCTAGACATCAACTTTCAAGAAATTATCAAGGAAAACTGCCCTGATATTTTAGAACCAGAGGGCAAAATAGAAATTGAAAGAATCTACCAATCACCTCCTGAAAGAGATCCCCAAAGAAAAACTCTTAGGAATATTGTAGCCAAATTCCAGAATTCCCAGGTCAAGGAGAAAATATTGCAGGCATCCAGAAATAAACAATTCAAATACTGTGGAAATACAATCAGGATAACATAAGATTTAGCAGCTTCTGCATTAAGGGATTAGGAGGCTTGGAATATGATATTCTGGAGGTGAAAGGAGCTAGGATTAAAACCAATAATCACCTACCAAGCAAAACTAAGTATAATTCTTCAGGGGGGGAAAGGGATATTCAATGAAATAGAGGATTTTCAAACATTCTGGATGAAAAGACCAGAGCTGAATAGAAATTTGACTTTCAAATACAAGATTCAAGAGAAGCATAAAAAGGTAAACAAGAAAGAGAAATCATAAGGGACTTATTAAAGTTGAACTCTTTATATTCCTGCATGGAAAGATGATATTTGTAACTCATGAGACCTTTCTCAGTATTAGGCTACTTGGAGGGAATGTATATATAGAGAGAGGGTACAGGTTGAGTTGAATACGAAAGAATGATACCTAAAAAATAAAATTAAGGGGTGAGAGAGGATTGGTTTTAATTCTGACATTTTTAATAAAAGAAGACTTATTTCTAGAGATAGATATCCGAATATTTAGGAAAACACCGTAATTCTACTTCCCATGCCTCTTGAAGAGCTCTTATCACAGTGTCATAGACCCTAAGTTAGATGACCCCCCAAAGGTCTCCTATTCTACCTGTGTCTGACCAGAAAATATCTCAGTGTCACTCTGGAAAACTGATCATACAGAATCTACTTTAAGATCTTTCATGTTGTTGTTCATCCTTTATTTTTCAAGAGGACCAATGACATCATGACAGGAATAGACTGCTTTCCAAAATGACCCACTCCACTTTAGCACATTCAATTTTTTAGAAAGATTTTCTTTTTAAAAGCTAAAATGTACCTTTCTGTGTCTTCTATTGCTGCTAGTTCTGCCTTCATAGACTAAGCAGCACAAGTCTAATCTTTCTTCTATGTGACAACCTTTAAAATGTTTAATGCCACTTAATTATACTCCCACAATTTCTCCTTTCCAGGTCAAAAATCCATGGTTTCTTTAACTGGTACTTGTTTTGAATAACACAGTCACCAACATATCCTTGTAACCTTCATTGGGAAGTAAAATAGCTTATCAAATGTCCTCCTTAAAATAGGACAATCAAGACTTAATACAATATTTGAAGTGTGGTATGAAAAAGGCATGGTATAATTGCATCATCTCCACCCTTTTTCTGGAAATGGTAATTCTCTTTATGTCTCTAAGAACTGTCATTTATATGGTGTTTTTAGGTTTTCAAAGTGCTTTATATACATTTTCTTATTTGATGTTCAAAATGATGATGACAGGTTGGAAAGCTCATTACAATTTTTAGGATGAGAAAAATGAGTCTGAGAAGCTCACTGATCATACAACTAGTAAGTGGGGGAGCGTGGATTTGAATCCAACTCTCTCTTGACTCTAAGTTGATGTCTTTCTACTACACTATGCTACACTTGATGCAACTAAATTGTACAAGAGCTTTTTTGGCTTCAACTGTTGACTCATACTGAGAAATCACTAAAACCTCTATATCTTTCTCATACAAATTGTTGTCCATCCAACTTGCAATGGTGCATCAATTTGTTTTGACTCAAGCATAATAATTTATTTTTATAGCTATTTAATTTAACCTGGTTTGATTCATCACTCTAACATGTCACAAATTAGTTTGGATCCTCACACTGTCATCCACCATGTTAGACATCCCTTCCCCATTTATAGCATCTGCAAACTTGATAAGCTCATCATCAATTCCATTGTCCAAAACATTTATAAAAACACTAAATAGTAGAGTGTCAAAGGCAGATCCTTGGAATGTTACATTAAGGATCTTCCATCCAGGTTGATGTTGATACATTAACGACTGGTTATTCCTTTGATCCAATTGTTCAACCAGTTCTAAATCCACCTAAATCTGCTTCATGTGTGTTCAGTGTGTATAGTTTAACATGAGTGACTTTCTTTTATGATTTGTTGAAATTCAGGTATACTGTGTCAATGTCATCTTCCAAACCCCTTTTCTATTTCTCTCTTTATGTATTTTCTTGGTGGTCTTATCAACTCCTATGGGCTCAATCTATGCAAATGACCTCCCCAAATTTATAAACACAGACAATTTTTATCTTGACTTCTAATCTTACATCAAATGCTCACGTTCTATATATCTCCACAAGTATGGTCTTTAGACGTCTCATAATCATTAAAGTTGCAAAGTGATGTAAAAAATAAAATATATCAATAAAAATCTATCTTTAAAAAGAATATTGATATTAAAAACATAGAACTTTATTTTCAAGAAAAGTTGTTGATCATTATATATGGTGATTTCCTAAAAACTATTTAGCCCTCTCTCCTCCTCCTGTTCAATTTTGCAGACTATACCACCTAGTCCAGATATTAATACCCATAGGTAGCCTAATAAATTGTTCAAATGTGCACGTCATGAATTGGGAAATAAATATTCTTTATAAACTTGGTCTATTCTATGTAACTAGCCAGGCCAAAATCTAAGGGAGGAGAAGGAGGAAACTGCAATGTCAGGGGTGGTCACTGAAAAATTTCTATCTGTTGTTTGCCCTGGCTGTTCCCCTATGGCAGGAACATACTTGCGGCTCATCTCCCCTTCTTGAGATCCCTCCACTTCTTGGGATCCTTCATTTCTTTCAAAATTCAACCCAAATGCTATCTCCCACATGAAGCCTTTCTTCATCTCACTTGCTAACACCTACCCACCTACCAAGAAAATAACAAAACCAAACCAAATGTGTGATAAGATAGATAGATAGACACACATGCATATACATATATGTGTACATATACAGACATTGACACATTTATACACACATATGTGCATATACATATATACTTTTATATGTGTGTATAACAAAAAAGCAGTGTAATATAGGGCACAAAGAGTAGGGTTCAAAATTAGGAAAGCTTAGGTTCAAGTTTTATCTCCTACACATACTGGCAATATGACCCTGAACAAATCACATAACGTCTCACTACCCCATAAATCTTTAAGACTACAAGTTGAAGAGTAGGTGGTGATTTCAATTGGTAGGAGTAGCTTCCTCATTAGGAATTTTTACATCAATGAAATAATGGATCTATTCTAAAAATACATACTAACATATGTGTGTGTGAAATGCTTAACATGTGCATATTGTTTTCCCTAATACAATCTGCTTTTTAAGGGCAGAGACTCTTTTTTACTTTTATTTTTGGATAGTGCCTAATATGTTGCCTGGCATATTGTAGGCTTCTTAAAAATGTTTGTTGATTGATAAATGTCAAACAGTGAGAAGAAATAATAAGGAAACAGAGTGGACAGGGACCTTTCAAGTACAATAGGTAGGAAAAGATTACATTTAAATGTGCTCTCAGCTTAAAAGGACCTGTATAGAAGTTCATGACAGAAATGTGACTGTGGACAATAAGTGTGTATATGCAAATGGAATCACAGAGGAGACTGAATTTGAGCTGAGCCTTGAAGGATAAGTGAGACCATCAACAAAACTGACCATTCAAAAGGCCTAAGTAACAGAATATTGAAATGTTGTCTCTACTTACGTTCCATGGCTACATCAGTGCTTCTTCATTAAAATATATTTTGAGAAGATTTTATATACACACATACATACATATAAGCACATAGATATATAATATTAGACATATAAACATACAAACTTACATGCATGTATATGCATAGATAGACACAGACACACTGTAAAATTCTTCAAATAAAAAATAAACATTCTAGTCCAATTGGAGTGTCTATTGTGATCTCTTAATTTTTAAAGTGTTTCTTTTACAGCTGTTATTTTGAAAAACAGGACTTCAATGTGTGATTTTACGAGAAATTGTAGCATCATTTGGGGATATTAATTCTTACCTATCCAGGTACTATCATGCTTTCATTTTAAAAAATGCTTTCATTAAAAAAGTTAGCCAATCAACAAGATAAATAGCATACAGCTTATTTTTTCCTATTAAAATTCTAGCCTTCCTCAACTCCTTCATTTATCCTTATGTTTTAAAAAGAGCTCTTAATTACTTCCATCCCCATTTCAGTTGTAAATGCATCTTTATTGCCATTCTTTCATCAGAATAAATCCTCCAGCCTATTCAAGGAGCTGACACTTCACCACTGATTTACAAGTGAACCTCTTTTATTAATCCGATGTTGGCCCCAGTCTTTGGATATCTATAATGCCATTGCTGTAACTGTTGATGAGAAGCCTTTCTTTTATTTCATTTTCTTTACTGTTTTCCCGAAATATATTCAGGGAAAATCTAAACATTTTAAAATTATTGTTTTGATGAAGTTGAAATTAAGCAATAGTGGCTAAGATAGAAAAAACATAATTTTCTTGAAAAGGGCTTTCAGTTCAAAGTTGGATGGAGAGGAAGTAGAAGCAGTGGGATTATAAAACCCTCCTAGAGCCTTGTTTAAAAATGTTCAATATAGAGGCAAGAAGAAAAGGTAGGGAGTCACCTGAGCTTTCTAAAATTCCCCTCCAAGCAACTTTAAAGAACATCTCAAAATGAATTCTAGAGTGGCAAAAATCACAAAAGAATAATGTGAAACAATTTTCCAGCCCACGACTGTTTAGAAGTTTGAAAGGAAAGGTCCGTCACACAGAGGTGAGAATGGAGCAGAGTCCAGCTCAGATAAAATCCAAGTCAGATAGCACCAGGCCTTGGGGATAACTAAGAAGCAGCAGCTTCTGGATCACTTTGCCCAGAGTAGAAGGGGGTGAGATAACTGGACAGAAGGAGATTACATGGATAACATTAGGTTCAGGACTCTATTGCATTGTCTATACTCAGATCTGAATGGCAGTCCAAGGGTGAAAAGGAGCACCCTACAGTTTGCGGCCATAGGGAAACAGGGACCCTGGTCATAGTTCCATGATGGAAAAGAGTGCTTACGGTCACAGGCCAGAGCATAGACCAGGAGAGAAGTAAATACACCACTACTTAGATTGTAACACTTTGGATGAACTCAAAACTTACAGACCCCCAGAACTAGCTTTGAAAACAGCTTTGAAAAAAAAAACCAACAACAACAACAAAAATCTGAAGCTTGGGACAGTGCCCCTCCACCCAAAGAGTAGTACCCAACTTGTACATGAAGTTAAAAGTCAAGAAATAGCCTGGGGAAATGATCAAACAACAACGACAACTAAACCTGGCCATAGAAAGTTACAGTGTGATTGGGAAGATCCAAACACAAATTCAGAAGAAGACAATAAAGTCAAAACAGCTACATCCAAAGCCTCAAAGGAGAAATGTGAATTGGTCTCAGGCTAAAAAAATAATTCCTGGAATTGTTGAAATAGGTTTTTAAAAATCAAATGAGAGAAATAGAGGAAAATTTGGGGAAAGAAATGACAATGGTGCAAGAAAATCATGAAAATGAGTCAATAGCTTAGGAAAGAGGGTGCAAAAAGTACTAGAGAAAATAACTTAAAAAATAGAATTGGCCAAATGGCAAAAAAAGGAACAAAAATCCACACTTATCATTTTCCTTAAAGTTATCTGTAGCCATATTTTAAAAATGCTCTAAATCACTCTTGATTAGAGAAATGCAAATTAAAACAACTCTGAGGTGCCACCTTATATCCATCACGTTGGCTATTATGACAAAAAAGAAAAAATATAAATTTTGGAGATGATGTGGAAAAATTTGAACACTGATGCACTATTGATGGAGCTGCTAACTGATCAAACCATTCTGAAGAGCAATTTGA